>NW_015090795.1:201577-368117 GCF_001431845.1 Calidris pugnax
CCGCCCCGTCCCGCAGCCGCGCCCGGGCACACGCCCCGCCGCCGCTGGCCCCGCCGTGCCGGGGTGCGGAGCCGCGCTCCCCCTTCCCCTCCCTCCCCGCCGTGGGGCGAACACCTCTGCTCGGCGGGAAAGCAAATGTAGGACGAGAGAAAGGTTTTTGTGGCGCTGGAAGGTTCCCGTTAGGGGGGATGGCAGAGCAGTTGCGGAGGAGCCGGCGGAAGGGAACCTCGCAGCCATGTTGGTGTCAGGAGCGCACAAACGCCCTGCTTCCCGGGAGCAGCCGGAGCCCGGGAGGTGCCCGCGGAGGGGGAGCGTGCGGAGGCGCGGGCCCGGTGCGGGGGCCGTCACGCCTGGGGAGGCACGGGCAGGGGCGGGCGAGGAGCGCGTATGAACGCCCCTTCCAGGGCCGGTGCTGGCGGGAGCGGGGGGGCTCGGCCCGAGCGCTGCCCCCTCCCGCCCCGTCCCTGGCGCCGGACGGCGGCGTCTCCCCTCCTGCCTCTCCTCCCTCTCGCCCGGGCCGTGCTGTCTCCGGGGCAGGGGCTGTTTCTGGTTGTGCCGAGAGTCTGGAGCCGCGGGATGTGTTAGTCACGGCCGCGGGTACGGACGTGAGCTCCCCGGGGGGGTGGGGGGGCCGGGTGCCTCCGGCCAAGCCCAGCTCTTGGCAGCCTCCGGCCGGCGGGCACCGAGCTGCACCGCCCGGCAGTCCCGGCGCCTGGGCCGTCGTGCTGTGTGACAGCCGGCTCTCCCTCACGCTTCGCACGTTCCTGGAGCAACGTGGTGTCGGTCCATGAGCATCCTCGCTGGGCTGCACAGGCCTCCTCTGGCTGGCACGGCCGGGCACAGACCGGGGAGAGGAGATGGGTCCGCCTGGGTCTGTAGAGCCTTTCTGGTTCCGGCTGCGTGTCTGCGGCGGCTGCCTGTCCCCGCGGGGCCCTGGCTGGCTCCGGCAGCACCCGTCCTGCCGCCCATGGGGATGTGTGCGGGAGCGTGGTGCGGCCGTGCCCGCGCTGACCGTGCCTGCCAGGGCCGGCTCTGCCGCGGTACGGGGCCTGGGCCCGGGCAGTCCTTGGGGCTGTGCCTGCCGTGGGCTGCCCGGGGCGCTGGATGGGCTCCCTGAAGCCTGGAGACATTGTCCCAGCGCTGTGGTGCCACCGTGATCCATCCTGGCCGGTGGGGCAGTGCCCGTGGGGCTGTGCCAGCAGGGCTGTGCTGGTGGGGCTGTGCCCGTGGGGCAGTGCCCATGGGGCTGTGCTGGTGGGGCTGTGCCCGCAGGGCAGTGCCCGTGGGGCTGTGCCCATGGGTGCTGTGGCAGGGCCTGGGCCATTTCTCTGCCCATCGGGGAGCAGGCTGGGTTCTGCACCGGAGCCGTACCAGAGCCCGAGCGCTCCCGGTGCCCAAACACCTTCCCCATCTACATGTCTAAATATATACTGTACTCCCAGGATTATGCGTTTGTTTAAATGCATAATAAATGCATTTAGATGCGTAAGACTGTATCAAAATGCATGGGAGAGCTTGCCAGTGAGGCCTCCAGTCACAAGCCTCCCTGAGCAGCCTCTCCTGGCGGATCAGCTCTCCTTCCAGCTTCCACAAAGAGCTGTCCCTGGTTCTGTCGTGGCAGCACAGCCAGCGGGGGCGAGCCCTGGCTGTCGGGGTGCAGAGCTGCAGAGGTCACTGTGTGTGTACCCAGCGGCGTGTGGCTGCGGGAGCAGGGGAGTGGGGTGTCCTGTCCCGTCCCTTCCCGGGGGGGCCCATCTCCCGCCCTGCCGTGGCTGAGAAGGGCTGGCCCGTCCTGCGGCTCGGCTCGGGATGGCTGCCGGGGGCCTGGTTTGAATTCTCTGTAGGATTCCCATTGTGTGGTGAGGTTGCTGCTGGCCCGGGGGGGTGTGAGCGGTGCCAGGCTGCGGGCATGGGGCAGGGGAGAAGGGGCCGGGGTGGCTCCAGCCCAGGGGCTGGGGAGGCTGGGCGTGTGGGACAGAGCGGGGAACCCGGGAGGGAAGGTGGCGGAGCCGCGTGGAAGGAGGAACCAGATCTTCCCCAAACAGAGCCATGGGCTGCCGCCCTGGAGGCTGGGTGTGGGGATCCTCCCCCCGGGCTGGGGGCACACAGGGGGTGTCCCAGGAGTGGGGCTCAGCAGCGCAGGGTGCCTGGGGATGGAGCAGGGCCGTCCGTCCCGCGGGGCACATGGAGACGCTTTGGAGGCTGGGGAGCTAATGGCTCTCCATCGCTGATCAATATTGCCTGTGCTTTCAGATGTGGTAACAGGTTCAGTTTTATAGAGCAATCTTTTGAATATTCTCTGAGCAAGCAGCCGGTCCAGAAAATCATTCTAATAGCTTTGCTATTAACGGGCCTGCAGAACTGGAGCCAAATAGAAAAGGCTTGTCTAAGTGCTATTGAAGCGTTCTGGGCCAGGCGTATTCCATGCATTAGGGAAGATTTGTACTCCTCTGACCAGACATCACCCAGTGTTGTCTATTTATATGCATCTAAATATATCCTCTGCAGTCTTCAGACTTTTCTAGCTAGTAGTAAAATTACTTTTGTATCGTGCTATGAAAAGGTGCTTGCTGACACTATTTGATGAGTTTTGTGCTAAGAGAGGTGTGTGTGTGTGTTTTAAGTAAAAACTATTATTGAGGTAGTTACCTAAAATGCTTTGGAAATAAGAGCATGTTGTCCGTGTAGATGGATAGCAGAATGGAACGTGGTTGGAGAGAAGCAATACTGGAGAGATGCTCAAGCCTGGAAAGCCAAATCCAAACCAGTGTAAGGTTTTGTTGTTTAAGAGTGAACCGTTCTTTCCAGAAATATACATCAAATTATCATAGACTTTGCAGCGAAATAGAAACATTTGCTTCTGATTAGTCAGATATACCTTCTGCTACCCCAAAGTTTGAGGCACCGTTTTGAAAACAAAGTGACAAATCTTGAAGAAGAAGGAACGTGTGGTTTGCTGGGCCGTCTGGCAGGTCGGGGGGATGGAGAGGGGTGGTCATGGCTGTCCGGGTCGAGTCTCGGACACGGTGTTATGGACCCGGGGGTGAAAGACACTGTCCTGATCCCTGACTGTCATAAGTGTCCCCACGTCCCCCTGCTGCAGGGGGGTCAGTCTGTGTCCATGTCCATGAGCTAGCGAAGGTTTTGTGGGGCTCCTGAGGAGGGATGGAGACCCTGATAGACTCCCAGACAGCAACAGGATAGCTCCTGGGTTGTGGTGCTGGTAGTACTGGCCATCTGACTGGCCTGCAGCCCTCATGAAATAGTAACGACAATCATTTTATTTTCTGTGGCAGCTCTGCCTGCTGGTTCTTGGAGAACCGGGAGAGGCTGCAGAGAAGGGAGAGGGACTGGTATTCCTGGGGAGGCGATGGGCAAGGAGAGCATCAAGGCTCTCAGAGGAGGTCCTGGCACACAGCCCCTAGCACAGGTCGCTGCATGCCCAGGGTGGGCGCTGTGCCCCCCAGGATGGCCCTGGCCCTCGGTACGGGGTCCCAGCCGGAGGTGCGTGGCACGGTGAAATGCGGTGGTGCCAGGAGCCACCTCCTGCCACAGACTGATGGGCACAGATTTACCCGGCAGCTGCTTTAGCCGCCCAGTTGTCCCGTTATTTGGCGGGTGTGAGGGGGTCTGGGGTGCAAAGGGCCCCCTGCCTGCCTGTCCCCGTCCCGGCCGTGCCCCCGTCCCCCGCCGCGGGCAGGCTGGGCACGCTGTGCCGGAGCCGGGCGGCAGCTCCCCCACTCCCACTGAACACATCACTCGACAAATAATATTTGCCCCAAGCAGGCTGAATAATGCAAAGGGTGATTTGTCAAATGGCTAATTGAAGCGGTGACGGGAACCTCGGTGAATGCCTCTGTGATTGCGTAGCGTGTGGCCAGCGGGGACTCTGCGAGTGGCTGAAGCTGGTTCCCGATGCTGCAGAACCACGTCCAGCACCTTGCTTTTGAGGTTGCTCTTCGAGATGAAATTTCTCACCAGGAACTGTCCGTTATCAAAACATTTCCATGAAGACACATTAGCTGGCTTTACTTTAAAGTGGAATATCTTTTTTTCCCGTGAAGTTTTTGTTCAAGCTTCTCTGTCAAGATCACGCTGGACTTCTTCTGGGTTGGTGACAGATGAAACTCTCCAGTTTCCATTGCCTCAGCGTTGCTACATTGCCAGATATCTGATATTCCCTGCGTATTTATTTCTCATTCTTTGTACCTGCCTCATCTCTGTGCTTGGCCAAGGGGGACGGAGGACGGGAGACCTGGCTCTGACACAAGAGCTGCGTTGCTGCCATGGCAGGAAGGCTGACCGCCGGCTGCAGTGCAGCAGGTGTACGAGGAAAACTCTTACAAGGAAGAAGCAGCATGGCAGAGAAAGTCACACCCAGAGGAAGCCCCAAAGTCTGTTTCCAGTATCCTGGTGGCAGAGATGCCGGTGCCAGGATTTGGGATGGGATTTCCGTAGCAGCACCGAGGAGTGATGCAGAGATGTTCTGCTGCACGTGGGTGAGGTGTGGGCTAAACCTCGCTGGGCTTTACCCAGCGGTAAGAGTTTGCCTGTGATGTGAAGTCTCTGGCACAGAGAGCCACATGCCGGCGGCAGCGCTGCCCCCCCGGGGCGCGGGGGGCTGCCTTGTTTTTGTTTTCACCAACACCCTTTTAAAATACTTTATGTGAAGACCCCCTGGTAGGGCTCCGTGGGAGCAGGTCTGAGTAAGGCAAGCAGGATTTGTCGCTTTGTCAGCTGTGACTCAGTGGTTCTGCTGGGTACGTGGTGTTTCACAGGAGCCTTCTACCAGGGACCGTGATTCAGCCCCGCCGCGCTGTGCGGGCTGTTTCTGCCGCGCTGTGGGCAGATCTGTGCTCGGGGCTCCTCCTCGCACCTCGCCGTCGCATCTCCCCTCGCCACAGCCCGGCTGCGGGGATGATGCTCTCCTGGCTGGGGACCAGGCTCCAAACTGCAGCTCCAGAGCGGTGGCCACCACACTCCTCTGGTGACCGAGCCCTGGCATGGGACTGGGCTCTGCTGGCACCGGGCCGGGAGGGTGGTGGAACTCTGGGTGCCACAGCAGAACCCGGGTGAGCTGGCACAGACAACTGAGTGTCTTCCACCACTGTGGTGTCAGGAAGGGAGACAGGAACGGCCCCAGCCCCAGTTCAAGCTCTGGTGGTGGTTGCCCAGTGGTGGGGCGTCCCGGCAGGTGCCATCCAGGGGTCCCGGGCATGGCCTGGGCTGGGGACATGCCACAGGTGGAGGTGCGGCTGGTGGGTCTGGCAGCACTCGGGCCCTGTGGGTTATGGCTGTGGATCCTAGAGGGGTTTTCCTGCACATCCCAGCTCCATCCTGCGCCTCCGTGAGCCCTCTGCCTCTGAGCGGTGCGTGCCCTGTGGATGGGGAGGCAGCAGGAGGGGGCTGGCACTGGCTGGGGGGGCTGTGCTGGGTGCTGGGACTTATGGGGTGCACGTGGAGAGGACTACCCCACCGGGTGACTTGCTGCAGAGGCTCTGCCTGGCGTCTGCAAGCAGAGCACCCACCTGGGGACCCCTCCTTGGGCTGCTCAACTCTTGGTGCCCTGGCCTTGGCAGCCATGGATCAGGCTGCTCCGAAGAGATGCGTCCTCGTCCCCAGGCACCTGGCAAGGATTGCACTTTGTGACTGGTCTTGAGGGTGCAGTCTCCATTCCAGTTGCTCCTCATTCCCTTGCACGGAGCCCCCCTCCCACTGCAGGTGGGCGCCGCAGGAGCCTCCCCTCTCTGCATCCCCGTGTTGGCGAGCGGCGAGGAGCCCCGTCGGGGTCTGGTGAGGGCCCTGCGGCGTCTCTGTGCTTGGCCAAGATGAGGGGTTTTGCTCCTGTTCAGACAGAAGTTACTTCAGCTCTTGGTTTGGTGAACAGGCGCGTGGCCGTGTGTGTGTGAACACTGCTGCTGTGGGGAGCAGCTCCTGTGAGCGGCTCTTCAGCCCCACCATCGCCCTCGCAGCTCTAGATGTCACAGAGCAGGGCTCCTGTCTGATCCTGGTGGCGTGAAGAGTCTGGGGGGGGGTTTCAGTAGTTTCTTCAGAAAACTTTGGCATCCAGAGAGTAATTCTTGCACCTCCGGCGCCATAGGAGTGGAACCTGTCCCTGGGACACTGTCACTGGGACACGATCACCAGAGCCCTGTCACTGGGGCACTGTGCCATCCTTCTTCCAGACCTGCACTTAACGGGCTTTGGGCTGAGCTCTGTGCCGAGCAGCCCCTCCGCAGGCACCGGCACGGGCACTGGCCACCCCCCTCGGGCTGTCCCTGGCTCTGGTCCCTGTCTGTGCCATAGCCCGTGCTGCTGCGGGTGCCTGGGGTCACGCTGGCGGTGCCATGGGCAGCGCTGCGGGTGCCCGGTGTGCGGTGGCTGTGTCACCGTGTCCCTGCTGAGGCACGGTGCTGCCCACCCGGGGGCACGGGGTGTTCCTGGAACCCCCCTGGTGTGGAGGAGCTCCTGGGAGCAGCAGAGGAGCTGGGCACAGTCTAGAGCATTGGCCTTTTACAATTAATAAAGAGCCATAAAAAATCACAACATCTGTGTGTGGGGCGGGAAGTTTGCAGGGAAATACATCTCTGCAGAGGCTTAGGGGGAGGTTTGTGTTCTCTGGGTGACACAGGACAGTCCTCAGGGGGTGCTAGCCCTGCGTGGTGGCTCTGACGAGCCCTGCCGTGGTCCCCAGCCTGGCGGGGCAGGGAGGTGACACCCTGCACGCTGGCTTGCCGGGGGCTCACAGGTGGCTCGTGGGCAGCCCATGGTGGTGCTGCTGTGGTGGGCACCCAGCAGGCTCTGCCCAGTGCCAGGGCTGTGCTCGCCCTCCGCCGCCATCCTGGGGGTGCAGGGAGGGGCCTGGATGAACCCTGGGGTGCGGGTGTCGGAGAGGGGTGGTGGGGAGCCCCGAGAGCAGAGCTGGGCACTGCCCGCTCCGTGCTTCCCCCTTCCCAGACCTGCTGCGGGACGTCTGGAGCAGAGGAACCCTCCAGGACTGACCCCTGGCTGGGGTGTCCCCCTGACCCACCACAAAGCGCTGGCACCGGGGAATGTCCCGGGGAGGGCATGGCATGGGGTTTGTCTGTCCCTCTGTCCCCGGCAGAGGCTCTGCTCGCTGGGCTGTAAGTGCTCTCCGGCGTCCCGGCAGCCTCACCTGGGGACATCTTCATGTCGTGGTGGAGATGGGAGGTGGCGTCCCCCAGGGCTGACGTTCCTGTTGGGTTTATTACTGCCCATTACTGCCCGGGGTCAGACACCCTGTTTCTGGCTTGTTTTATGTAAGAACCATTCTGCAAACACACACCTTCTGTGGACTGGAGTCATCCCCGTGTCCTTCCCTGTTCATAGGAGGGAAACATGGTGAATACCATGGGAAAGGACACGGTGGCTCAGGACGGGTGGTTGCGGCTGCCTGCGCGTTCCAAATGAAGATTGTATTAATTTCTAAGAGAACAAATTAGGAAAATAGTTTTAAAATGAGCTTTACGAGCCCAGCATTGTGCAGTGCATAAAAATGAGTAAAAGAGGAAGGGCTCAGGTAAATGCCCGTTGATTGCGTGCGCTGCTCAGCCACGTGACGTGCCGTGGCTCGGCTGGAGCATCGCGGCCCCGTGCTGCTCACCTCCCGGCTCTGCTGTTCTCCTCCGCCTCCCGCTGCAGGGCACAAAGACCTCAACTGAATAAGCTTAATTTCTTCTAAGAAGCGTTAAAGAAGCCTATGTACAGAACGTGTGACTGTATTTAAATTGCCTCTGGAAAATAAAAATCATAATAATAAATAAATAACAATAATGAGGAGCAAAACTGCGACCAGCAGGATGCGATGCTCGGAATGCTGTGGAGAGGTGAGACTTGCTTGCTGCCCCCTGAAACTCGGGCCATACATGGAACGGGATACCCAGATGGTTCCCGATGGTCAGTGATGTGTCCTTGATTTATCCTGAGAACACGAGGAGAGGTGAGGAATGAACGAGGAGAGTGAAGGGCAACAGCATTGCCATTACCGTGTTAATCAGAGGAGTCTCTCGTACTCTGAGGGCACAGGGTGTTTGTCCCGTGATGCTGGACACGGAAGATCTAACCCCAGCATCTCTGTGGGCACAGCGCAGGGCACAGCACGGGGTGTCGGGGGGGACAGTGGGGAGGGCAGCTGGGGTGCAGGAGTGCGGGGTTCCAGCTGCATTGCCCGGTGCCCTCCTCAGCCTCTGCTTTGGCCAGCAGTGCAAACCTTGAAAGTAATTCTCAGTATTCAGATGCAAAAGTGTTTTTTTTACACTTCAGTCTTGATCCTGAGCCGACATGTGCACACACGGTGTGTCATGGAGCAGGATATCTGAGTTCTGGTAAGAGTGGGCTCCCTCTGCCACGGCCCCGCTGCCCTCTCCAGTCGTGCCCAGTGTCATGGGCACAGTCTTGCTTTACCTCTGCGCCAGCAAGTCATGTGGCAGGGCAGAGGAGGGTTTCCAGGGTGAGATGATGGGTGATGAGGACCCGATGTCCCCGCTGTGTGTGTTTGGGGTGTCAGGCAGGAGGCACTGGTGAGGTCTGATGGGGTGGGTGCAGATCGGGGCTGTCCCGCACCCAGGGGGGTGCAGCCTGGCTGTACCCCGCCTTGTGCCTGCCCTGGGATGGCTCTGTGGGGCGCACCGTGGTGGAGGGGACGCCACCGGGGTGGAGGGTGCCCCCGCTGCGCCGGGGATGGGGTCTGAGGCACCTGCTCCTGCCGGCGGTGGCGGCTCCACGGCCCGTGGGAGCGGTGGCGGTGGCGGGCACCGCGGTGCGGGGCAGGCAGGGTGCTGGCCGGGCTCCCTCCACGGCTCAGCCCCCAGCCAGACACCGGCGTGTGACACTCCTTATCGCTGCAGCTCAGAAATGCAGCGCTCAGGGCATCCTGATGGATTTGTGACACTCCCCGTGGGACTCTGCGCTCATAAACCAATTAAAGGATTACATCGTTATAATGTGGAGAGTATTCTTTGTTTATTAAGTAATGCAGGTGTAATTCAATTAGCGACAGACTGACCTGCCGATGTCAAGATGGGGATGACAGCCAGGTCAGAGTCTTGGGCTCGCTCTCGGGCACGGTGGCTCGCTGGTGGCTGCGCTCCGAGCCACCGCGGCTGGAGAACGGGGGTACGGGGAGCAGCTCTCCCTCCAGTGCCTTTCCTTGTCCTCCCACCGCTGGCGCCAGGGCAGGGGACACAGGGGCAGCAGTGGTACCCACCGTGACCACATCTTCTCCCACCACATCAACCTGCTGCAGCCCCTGGGGAGGTGGAGCCCAGGTCCTGGCCAGCGGCGGTGGCCGAGGAGCCGCAGATGGGGCTGGGCTGTGGATGTGTTGAATGGCAGTGGGCAGAGCAGGACCTGGGTTGCCCGGGCTTCCAAAGCACACGTGTCCAGCCCCTGCCGCTGCCCACCTTTGCTGGAGGAGCTGCCCCGGAGTAATGCTTGACATGAGCTAGAACAGGGGAATTTGTTCAGGCCTTCACCACCGTGTTCCTTTATGAAATAGTTTCAAGCTGGGCTGGGTGTTTCACGTTCAGCGTGGCTCAGGGAGCACCACGCGGCGTCCAGCAGGCGGTCTGTCTGAGGGCATGGTGTGTGCTCTCTGTACCCCGCCGTGGGTGACCGCTCTCCCCGTCCCCATCCCTGGCTCTGCACCGCCTTTCCCGCTGCCCTTGTCACCACTCGTGGGATCGGGAGCCGCCGCTCGAGTGCCGTGGTGCTGGTGGGGACGGGGCTGGGACTCCCCTCTGGGGGGGTCCTAAGCCCCCAGGGTCCTGCACACCGGGAAGTCCCTTGGGTCTGGGCTGTGATTCCATCCCAAGGGAGGCAGGGGATGTTTTCCGTGGGGACTGTGTGGCCCCGCTGTGACCAGGCGGGCTCAGAGGTGTTTGGTTGTGGCTGGTGGTGCCTGGGCATCAGCGTGATGCCGGGCTGGGCACTCCTCTGCCAGCAACGAGCCTGGGAGAAATAGGAATGTAAAAACTCTTTTTACGTCAGTAAGACTGTACAGGAGTGACTCAAGAGCAGAATATGGCTAATTAGGGGGATTTGGAGATTAAATTGAAGTTTAAATCTCAGTGAGAGATTGCTCCCAGGCAAGAGGCTTACCGTGAAGCTTGGCCAGCCCAGCTCCAGTGTGTAGCTGGGACCGTGGGGTACAGAAGTTGTTTTCAGACTATCAGAACTTTCCAGAAAGACCAGTAGGTTTCACTGCCCAAAATAATGAATACTAGTCAGAAGCATGCTCTGGTTTTCCATGCAATCCCATGACAAAAGTAGACTTAGTTCGCAGCAGGGATCAGGCAGTGCCACCACTCTCCTTACAAGCTGGGTGCAAACCTCATGCCAAAAAAGGGGGTGTCTCCACACGTGTGTGCAAACACGGACATGAGGGCAGCGTGTGTGGCTGGCAGTGCTGCAGTAATGTCAGCACCCGGCGGCAGAAGAGAATTATCTCCGAGGACCAAAGCCTGACTTGTAAACCCTGGGATAAATTGCTCTTATTTTGTAGCACTTACTTTCTCAGTTGCACTTTGCAGGGAGTTTTTTTGTCTGCCAGTTACTGCTCGTCAGAGGGAAACCCCAAACTGCCCATCGTCTGGCAGCTTCCTTGGCTGTAGACTCGGCGCAGAAGGTAAAATAAATAAGGTCCCAACAGTGACCTGTTCCCCTGCCAGAAGCAGGAACAGGCAGAGGGGGGTGGCCCTGGGTGGCCGGAGGGGACGGGAGCCAGCAGGGATGCTGGGGATGCTGGGGATGCTGGGAAGGACCAGTTCCCGCCTTCGCGGGGGAATAAAGCCTTTATTTGCCCCCTGACAGCCTGTGAGATGTTACATCGTGAAGTCCTGGCTCTCTTTACAGGAAAGCCCAGCATAGGAGAAAAGCGTGTACTTTTTTGGGTGCAGGGGGAAATTAATGCTGGTTTCCCAGTTGCTGTGAGGCCGTTCTCTGGTAACCATGGCAACCGGGCTTCAAAGACAAGGGGTTAAAATGCAGGTTTCCCTACTTGGGTCTCAGCAGAGGAGAGGTCCTTCAGCACGGTTTCCCAGGAAGGTGTGGGCTGGGGGTGCGGGGGACACGTGGCTCTCCTGGGGATGTCACCGCTGGCCGGGCGCTGGCACCGGCACCATCTCTGCCCGGAACGCTGGGCCGGGGGGCAGCCCTCGCTGCAGCCTTGGTTCACTGGCACTGGCACCTTCTGCTACAATATCCGTGATGTTTTAAACCTCCCAGGTGCTGTTCTGTGCATGAAGCTCAAGCAGCTTCTTCATATCCTTCCCAAAATGACAAGGTTTGAGCCCGTTTCCTCGGAGGGCAGAGCAAAAGCTGGGGATCTCTGTGGTCCGCCACAGCCTCGCAGCCCTCGCGGGGCGTTGGGGTGAGATTCCATGTGCTGAGCGACCAACTCCTCACATTTTGCCTTTTCCTGTCCCTGTGTGATGTAGTGTCTTGTTTTCCATTCACCTGAGCCCTGCTGCGCAGGGGATGGCGGTGGGTCTGGGGCTGGGCAGGGGATGGCGGTGGGTCTGGGGCTGGGCAGGAGATGGCGGTGGGTCTGGGGCTGGGCAGGGGATGGCGGTGGGTCTGGGGCTGGGCAGGAGATGGCGGTGGGTCTGGGGCTGGGCAGGGGATGGCGGTGGGTCTGGGGCTGGGCAGGGGATGGCAGTGGGTCTGGGGCTGGGCAGCCCCCAGGGGAGTGCTATGGCTTCTGTGGCAGCAGCTGCCCACACTCGGAGCAGAGAAGCAGGGGCAGACCCAGGGCTCCCAAAACCTGCCCAGGGGTGTTTGCTCGGTGCAGTGGGCTGGGACCCTGTGCTGTCCCACCAGTGGTGACAGCCCTTTGCATTGACCCCTGAGCCTGGCGGGTTGGTGCTGTCAGCCAGGTGGGAGGTGGGGAGCATCCCAGTGCTCCCAGAGCTGTGTTGGGGCAGGGCTGATCAGCCGGTTCCGGGGGAGCCTGAACACGTGCTCATGGATGGTGGTGATGGATGGTGCAGGCTCCGGGAGTGTTTTGTGGTCCTCTTTGCGTGACCCCAGCGTTGCTGGGCTTCCCCCTAAACTCGGTGAGGCTGACGCTGTGGGGAAGAGGATGATGAGTGTGGTGGCAGTGTCCCCATTACCCTGTCAGGGCAATGCGCTCCCATGTCCCGTGTCCCCTATCCCTGTCGTACTGGTGCAGTGAATCCTGCAGGAAACCTTCTGTCAGGCCGTGACTTCTCGTCTCTTCTGCGGAGATGATGGTGCTCGTGTCCCACGCAGTCAGTGTATTCCCGTGTGCTGTCACAGAGGACGGAGCTGGTGGGGGAATCCTGCCACCGTGAGCGTGGGCCGCTCTGCTGTTCCATTACACTTGGCTGCTGAGGGGCACCAGGCTTCAGAATGGATTCCCTTTGCTTCGCAAAAGTCTTTTCCAATAAATTTCCAGCTGTGTCATGGCGGGTGCATGTGCCGAGTGTCAATATGTCGGAAGGAAATTGCACATAAAGACAGCTCTTTACACCGAGAAGATGCAGTAAGGACGGTCGGATCTCACTCAGAGGTTGTGTGAAAGAAAGGCTGCCGTGGTATCAGGAGGAGATATTGCTCAGTGCTTTGGGGATTTGTTTGTTTGTTTTTCCGTGTGCATATGTAAATGAGAGTTTAACTGATTGCAAATAGCGAAGTAGCACATTCCCCTAATTTAAATGGGTAAAGCAGAGTGAGGCATTGCAATATTCCTTGGTGTGAGCTGTCTCACACCGCGGCTCTGCTGCACTGCTGGGTCGGAAGCTCATTTCTCCCGTCATCGCAGAGATGGCCCCGGTGCTGCCGGGTACCAGCTCGCATCCTGCACGGTGCATCCCCCGGTGCTGCCGGGTACCAGCTCGCATCCTGCACGGTGCATCCCCCGGTGCTGCCGGGTACCAGCTCGCATCCTGCACGGTGCATCCCCCGGTGCTGCCGGGTACCAGCTCGCATCCTGCACGGTGCATCCCCCGGTGCTGCCGGGTACCAGCTCGCATCCTGCACGGTGCATCCCCCGGTGCTGCCGGGTACCAGCTCGCATCCTGCACGGTGCATCCCCCGGTGCTGCCGGGTACCAGCTCTCACCCTGCACGGTGCATCCCCCGGTGCTGCCGGGTACCAGCTCGCATCCTGCACGGTGCATCCCCCGGTGCTGCCGGGTACCAGCTCTCACCCTGCACGGTGCATCCCCCGGTGCTGCCGGGTACCAGCTCTCACCCTGCACGGTGCATCCCCCGGTGCTGCCGGGTACCAGCTCTCACCCTGCACGGTGCATCCCCCGGTGCTGCCGGGTACCAGCTCGCATCCTGCACGGTGCATCCCCCGGTGCTGCCGGGTACCAGCTCTCACCCTGCACGGTGCATCCCCCGGTGCTGCCAGACACCTCGTGGCCATCTGTCTGGGGGCCTCGGCTGGTGATGGTGGGGTCCCCAGGAGTGGCACCCAAGGCAGGTTGCTGGAGCGGAGGATGGAGGCAGGTTGCTGGAGCGGAGGATGGAGGCAGGTTGCTGGAGCAGAGGATCAGGATTGAAGGAGGATCGCAGGCATTCGCTTCCTTCCTCTCCTCCAGTTCAGAGGGTAATTTCATGCCTTAAGGGCATCACTCCTGAGCACAAAAGGGTTGATATTTTCCTGGGCAGTGTTCCTGGCAGCTCTCCCCTGCTGTTTCTCACACAGCCTGGTTGTGGCTGCTCTTCTCCCAGCATTTCCTGCTGGTACCAGTGGTGTTTGGCCAGCGATGGCCCTGTGGCTGGTGCCTCCAGGCACTTCCCCTGGTCACAGTTGTTCTGGGAGTGACAGGGTGACGCTGAGCTGCTGCTGTCACTGCTAAAGCCCAGCAGGTCCTGGTGCTGGTGAGGGGCCGTGCCTGCCTCTGTGGTGTCCAGGCACGGCCCCAGGATCTGGTGGGGCTGTCACTGCTGCCTCCAGCAGGTTCCTGGGAGCACACAGCTGCTCCCAGTGATGCTCAAGAGATGCTGCTCTGCTGCTGCTGGCTATTCACGTGTCCCCATAAAGTTTCATGATGTTTTTCAGCGACTCAATAAAAGCAAACCCCAGGGTCAGCTCCTGCCCCGTGGTGTCTCCGTGCTCGTGTTGCCCAGCCTGGGCAGCTCCGTCCCTAGGGCAGATCTTGTGGGGGGAGCTCAGCACCCATCCCCATGCAGGAGAAGGGGGCCACGTCACCTCCATAGAGGCGGCAGTTTGTCACCACCTGGAGAGTGGGACTCTGCCTGCAGGCTCAGGTCCTGCCCACAGGCTCTGGCTTTTGTCTATGGACACCATTTATTTATTGCTTCCTTTTCCCCACGCACAACTACTCCTTCTTTCTGTCTTTGTCTCTCCACGCTGCTGGTCCCTGGCTGTGAAAAGCGGGGAACAAGAGGATGGAGATTACTGCTCTGTGTGCCAGAGCAACAGCACTCTGGCTTTCTTTTAAAACAATAGCTATTGTTACCATTGTTATTGTTTGTATTGGAATATTTTTTTCTCAAACACTTCAAGGAAGGTCTTTGTGGAAAGCTTATGGCTAGCAGGTGCTGCTAGAGGTGGGGGAGAGGTGCTGGGTGGTTGCTCCAGCCGTGGGGCGCTGGCCTGGAGGGGAGGCACAGGTTCAGCATCCCGCCTCGGGATGGGATGGGAGAGGAGAGGTGTTTCGGGGGGCTGTACTGGCGAGCTGGGGGCAGGCAGGGTGACAGTGCCCAGAGGTGTGATGGCATGGAGGTGTCACGGCACGGAGGTGTCTGGAGCGGGCAGAGAGCTGCTGCTGGTGGGGTGCCAGTCCCAGGGACACGGGTGCAGTCCCGGCACCCAGGGGAGCACAGCGGTGCCCTCTCCACCCCAGACAGACAGAACTGGCAGGAGAGGGATTTTGAAGTGGGAGCCGAGCTCTGAAGCAGTGCAGCGACTCGTGGGGCATTTTGGGGGTGTCCGTGGCAGCCGGGGACAGGCACTGGCTGAAGAGCCCCATCCCTGCCGGGAAGGAGCCGACCTTCCTCCCGCTGCAACACCCAGCCAGGCTCTGAGAAACCTCGGTGCTGGCGTTACCACCGCAAAAAAGCCTCTTTTTGGTGAGTAATATGGGCAATCTTCACCATTGGACCTTATCTGCAATATACAGAAGACCTGTGTCTTTCAACAGACGTACAGGTCCTGTTTCTGAGACACAGAAGGTGAAGATGCTCCAGCAGCAAACGGGGCTGGGAACCCTTGTCAGCCAGCGCTGAGAGCCCGGCCCACAGGGTGGCTCTGCTTTCGTCTGGCCCCGTGCTGGAACTCTCAAATCCTGCTGTTTCTCCATCTCCCCCACCACACCTTTAATTCAAAAAATTAAATGAGAGGAGCAGAAAGAAAAAGAGGTAGAAAAGGGAGAACTTCGATATCAAAGGTGAAAACTTAAAAAAAAAAAAGTTTTGGATTCGTCAAAGTAAATTTTGTTTTCAGTAAAAGGCTTTCTTACTAAAAGAAATTCAATTAGTGTCAGTTCTTTGCAGCAGAAATTAAGTGCATGGTATTTGTGTATGTCAGAGCCCTCAGTGTGATGGGGAGGGTAAGTTGCTTTTGCTTTTCTGTTGCTTTCTTTAGTACAATAGAACTTAAATACTTAAAATACATTCTGCTGGGACCTGCCCCACCATCCCCATCCCCAGGGACATGGGGGACAGTTTCAGCTGGGCTTGAGCCTCTGGGTGCTTCCTGCTGATGTAGCTGATGGGAAACCCCTGTGTCAGGAGATACCTCGGAAGTTTTCACATTCAACTTTTCTGATAAAAATTGCCATTTTTTGGAATACAGAATGCTCCGCTCAAAATGTTTCAAGTTTGATGATTTTCCTGACATCTAGGACCAGTTTCAGAATGGTTGGCTCCAGGGTTATGGGTTTGCAGGGACCTGGAGCCTGTGATATTGTCCCTGCACAGCCGGAGCTCGGGGGTGGTTGCCCTCTGGGGGTGCTGGGGACCCCCACTCTGTGCCACTGCTGGGGCACTGGGCTCTGGGGGGGATATAGTGGGCACAAACAGGTGGAAAACTACAAAAAATCTGCCAAATCTCTCAGCACGAACTGTCATAGAATCATAGAATTTTCCAGGTTGGAAGGGGCTTTCCAGACCATGGAGTCCAACCATCAGCCCAACACTGACAAACTCATCACGGACCCATGTCCCTCAGCACCACGTCTGCCCGGGGTTTAAATCCCTCTGGGGATGGTGACTCCACCACTGCCCTGGGCAGCCTCTGCCAAGGCTGCACAGCCCTGTTGGGGAAGATATTTTTCCCAATCTCCATCCTAAACCTCCCCTGGGGCAACTTGAGGCCGTTTCCTCTTGTCCCATGGCCTGTTCCTTGGGAGAAGAGACCGACCCCCCCTGGCTACACCCTCCTTTCAGGGGGTTGGAGAGAGCGAGAGTAGTCTGTCCCCCCATCTGTCCCCCGATCTGTCCCCCCGTCTGTCCCCCGATCTGTCCCCCCGTCTCTCCCCGTCAGATCTCGGGGCAGCAGGACCAGGTGTGGGACACGGGAGCGATGGGGGTGTTTGGGTGCTGGTCCCCGTGCCGGTGGCTCTCCCTGTGTCCTCCCCCTCCTCCTGACAAACCCTGCGGGGTCGGGGGTGGGAGGTGACACACACCACATCACAGGGAACCACGTCCCTCTGCCCAGAAGCCTAGAAATAAGGAAAAGTGCTGCATTTTTAAAGAGGCCGTTCTGGGGAGAGCAGAGCACCTCCTTTGATTTCTGCGCATAATTTAAGGATAACTCAATTAGCTCCAGTGAAGCCATGCTAATTTACTTGAGGTAAAAGTTTGAGGTTTCTTGTTTCTACAAGCATTTTTCTGCATAACGCTGCTCCTTTTGTGAAAAGGGAACTGCCTAATTTTCCTGATGTTAATTAAGATAAGAGAGAATTATACCTATATGTATACAATGGAAAATCAGTAAGTTTAAAACCTGCCCAGACTCCAGCTGGAAATCCCTGGGCTGGTCACCGACGGGGCCCGTGTCCCCAGCACCGGGGTCTCTGTGGTACCAGTTCGGTGACAGAGCCGGGGTGCGGGTGGTGGAGCCGCTTGGGATCTGCCCGGGCTTCCTTTTTCCTGGAAAACTAGAGATTGGGGAGGGCTCACGCGGGGAAGGGACAGAAGAGAGAGCGGCCATGCCGTGGCCAGTGGGAGCTGAGAGACGTCTGTGCTGTGGCCACCAGCCTTCAGCCACGCCGGTCCTTGCGTGGCCACCGCCTGTCCTGACGCGGGTGCCCACGGTGGAGCGTCCATCAGGATCCCCCGGCATCTCTCTCTGCTCCCAGTCGCCATGGGGGCAGCGATGGGTGCCAGCTGCAGAGCCTGCAGCCCGAGCCCCGCTGCGGTGCTGGCTCCTGCACATCTGGGCCACATCTGGGCAGCGAATGGCGGGGTGAAGGCAGCGCTGGCAGAGCAGCCCTGGCCGGGCACTGCTGGGGACAGCAGCCAGGGTCAGTGTCCCTTGGGTGTGGGGATGGATGTGGGGGGCAGGTCTGCTTTCACGCGTCCGACAGAGACCTTGCAGCAGCAGCGTGGCCGGTCAGTTCTTGGAGCAGCAATTAAAACCTAAACTTCTTTGCCAGAGCCTTAAGTATGTCTCTTATCTAAAATGCTCAGACACATTGCTGAGTTAAGAACATTAGGACCAAGAGACCCATTAAATTATCTGGCACAGAAGAGATAGCTGTAAAATCTCCAAACTGACTGGATCTCATGCTGCAGATCTGATGGTATCTTCTTTAGACACTAAGATGTAGAAGAGGAGGGAAAAGACCTTTCAGAGCCATTCCTCTGGGCTAGAAGTTTTGAAAGCGGCTAAAGATTTCTTCTTCTGCTTCCAAAACTCTGTGTGAAATATTCTTGATCTTGTCCAGCTGAAGGGAAATCCGCTTTGTTTGCCTATTTTACTTTTTCCGCCCTACAAGGTGTTTGATGTGTCTTTTGGAAAAAGACAAAAAGATACAGCACGGTTCTGTCATCCCTTCCCTGATTAATTAAAATGATCTGTGATAATTGGATTCAGAAACTGTGCCGAACTGTATCTGGGAGATGAAGTGAGGTCATTAAAGCGCTGGCGGTACAGCTTCTCCCCGGCTGGGCGATGCTGCTCGTCAGTACAGGTTCTGAGTGTTGGTTTATGGGCAGGAGGAGCTGCCGTTGGCTGTATTTATTAGCCACAGCTCGGGGCTTAATGACCAGCAGACACTGGTGTCGGCACTACCCCCGGGAGCCCAAACTACGTGTTTATTAATGCGACGCAACGGACGATGGAGAAATGGCCAATTAACACATGAAATAGTGATGTTCTCACCAGGCTTAGGTGAGGACTTGGTTAAAACTGCAGGCCCACAGGAGCTGGCTGGGAGCCGGGGAGCTTTTGGGATGCATTTGGGGAGCCGGAGGAGCTGGGGTGCTGGTGGGACCCTCTCCCCGTCCCCAGGGGGGGCTGTCCCTTGGGTGAAGGGCAGTGGGTGCTGCTGGAGCTGCTCCTTCACCACCACATTTCTACCAGACCATGGTTTTAATTCTCGACCCTATTCCCTAGAAAAATATGTGCATGCTGAGGGTCTTTGTTTTATGCCTGCATATCTGTCTTCTGAGGTCAGTGGAAGCTTCCTAATGGAAATGTTACCTGTCCCTGGGTGGGGTACCCGGTGCAGGAGGAGGGTTACGTGGTGGATGTAACTGAGACCTGTCACGGCACTGGGCCTGGCGGGAGGCGGAGGGGAAACGCCAGTGAGGGTGATGCAGAAAAGGAAAGTTTTCAGTGATTATTTCTGTTTGCCATTTGCAGAGAAGCAGAGAAATGCAAACTCACGGAGACAGTGAGATATTTTCTACTTCTGCAGGAACTAAGAGAAAGGTTAAAAAGTGACAGTTTAAGTAAGGCATTTTAAAAGTGACAGAACTGGATAACTGGTACCCAGGAGTATTAAAATAATTGGCCAAGGATCTCCCCGAGACAGTAATGGTTTATTTTTAACAAATCCTGGAACACTGTGGACGAACCAGAGGAATGGGAAAAGGCTAATGAAAATTGATGGAGAAATTAAATATGATTGGGTCCGGGGGGAATCGTGCTGTCAGCTCCTCCCGGGCCAGATCCCTCTGCTCTCCCTGCCCTCCTCCTGCAGGATTCCTGCAGCCTGGCGCTGAGGAGCGGTGTGTCCCCTGCCCTCCCTGCTGCTGGAATCTGGCCGTTGGGATGTGCCGTGGGGCTCGGCCCCGCTCCCACCCGCCATCCCAGCAGCCGTGCCTGGACACTGCCTTCCCCCCTCCTCTGCCTCCCGGTCCCCTCCTCTGCGGGGAATGGGGGGACGGGTGGGATTCCTGGGCTTCTCTGGTGCCTCCTGTCCCCAGGACACCCTCGGGGCACCCGGAGCATCTGGCCGGGGTACGTGGTGCCCGGGAGTGGTGGCAGGCTGTGTGTGAGGTGCCCCGTGCTCTGAACCTACAGTGACAGGAGCCACCATCCCCTCGGCCCGGGACCCCTCTCCAGCCTCCACTCCTCAAACTGGTGTCTGTGGCCGGGGCTCGGCTCTGGAGGGCGAGTGCCATCTCCTTGCAGGGACGCCCTGGCAGCCAGGGATGCTCTCGGGTGCTCCCTGTGCCGCCGAGCTGTTCCGGGAGCCTTCCCAGTTTCCCAGGGGCTCGGGGTCTCTCGCTGTAAGCCCGGCTCCCGGTGCCTCCCCGGGGTCAGCCCTGAGACTTCAGTCTCGTGGCTCCTGTTTCCACATCAGAAATAGGAGTTTGGTTGTCTCCTCTCCCACCGCTCCCCACAGCCGGTCTCTCCGCAGTCTGTGGGGTCATCCCTCTGGGACCCTTGGGCTCCTGAGCCCGCTCTGGGGCTGGGGGGCTGTTACCGGCGTGTGCACCTCCTTGTGTCGTGTCCGGGTGAGGTACAGTTGATGTCACCACGTCTTGACCGGTGCGGGAGGGGTGATGTCCAGCTGTTGGTTACACAGCATCCCACCCAGTGCTGGGAGCACCCCGGGCTCTGCTCCGGGTTGGTGGCGGTGACCAGAGCTGCTGATGTGACCTGAGCTGACCTGACCTGACCTGAGCTGATCTGACCTGATCTGACCTGCCCTGAGCTGATCTGAGCTGACCTGATCTGCCCCAGCCTGGTGCCCCGCCGAGCGAGCTCCTCGCTGCCGCGGCTGTTGGCAGAGTTTCACGTTAGGTAGATGGGCAGTTGTTCGACTGGTGTCAGAGGGTGTGAAGGATGCTGGGTCCATAGTCCCTGGCCACTGGTCCCGTCACAGCCCCGCAGAGCGCTGCCACACCGAACTGCTGGTGTCCCCTGCCGTGTAAGTGCCGACCGGGCGCCTGACGTGGTGGTGTGATGGTGTGAGCACAGGCACTGACCTGGTGTAACAGCGAGTCCCTGTCCCTCAGCATAAGGACATCTGAGGCTGCTTCAATGGTTCTCACTGATCTCTGCTCATGGACTTTCCTTCGAGAGCAAGGCTTTATGTTTCATGAGCTTCTGCAGGTTCTCCTGTCTCCATCCTGCCCAAGGCAGCTTTCCTTACACGTTTCCCTATGCCCAGGGACCTCAGACGGTCTCCAAAGCGTACCAGGTTCTTAAGGCCTTTGGCATCATTATTCTGTGGCCTCTAAATAGTAAGCTGGCAATTACGGACAGAACCGATATGAACTGCTGGTGCGGGCTTGGCATGTCATTTCCTGATGGCACTACAGATAAGCTTAATGACTTTCTGCAGCATGTTATCTCCTGCTGTGTCCTCAGCACATTTACAACCTGGTCTGGTGGGAGGTGTCCCTGCCCAGGGCAGGGGGTGGGCCTGGAGGGCCTTTGAGGTCCCTTCCCACCCAAAGGTCCATGAATGGATGAGGGTCTGTGGCCCAGAGCCCCCGGGCTGGGTTCAGACACGGGGCAGTGGTCGGGGTTCAGTGCCTTCCCTCTGGCTCTGCCGCTCACCCCGGTGCCCAGCGCTGCCTGTCCTGTCCCAGAGCTCTGCCATCGGGCTGTGCAGCTTAGCATTACTTTCTTCTGTTGTTTTTCCCTATATCAGGAAACCATAAATATGTATTTTAGCGCCGTCAGTTTTTTCAAGTTTGCGGAGCTCTACCTCCTGAAAAAATCCCAGCAGCAGATTTTGAGCCAAAGGGAAGATTGCAAAAATAGTTTCTCCCTTATGGCACATCGAAAGTTTCTCTTAAAGGCAAAATTGCCCAATGCTGACAGATGTATCTGAAGTTTTAAAAAAATATGGGTCCCAGTATTTCACCGAACCAGTCATCCTTGGTAGGTAAAGGAAAATATTCCTGTTAGTGTGCCCGTTGATTTCTCTGGAGCAGAAGGGTCGCTGAGAGCTGCCTGAGCCCCTACGGAGATCTGAGCATCAGCCCCCGCATTGTGGTCCTGAGCCTCTTTGGTGCACACACCCCGAGTGAAGATGGGGACGGGGCTTTCTGCTCCTGCTGGGTTTCTGCTGGGGTATAAATCTCCTCCATTCCTTCCCTGCCCTTCAGCCGCGGGAGGCAGCCATCACTCCCCGTGTCCCCATCGAGCCGGGGTGCTGGGACGGGACGTGCTGCATCGTCAGTGCCTGGGAACCTCCCCTGGGGGCTGGGGCTGCCCCAGAATCACAGAATCACAGAATCTTCTAGGTTGGAAGGGACCTTAAAGATCATCTTGTCCAACCGTCACCCCTGCCCTCACCCCCTTGCCCTGGCACTGCCCGGGGGCGCAGAACACAAGCCCTGTGCGGTGACGGTGCCGTTGGCCACTGTCACAGAGCTTTCAGATGCTGGGTGTTTGCTGAGCCCGGGGGTGCTCCTGCATCCCAGGAATCTCCCAGCTGCTGGAAGTGCTGGGAATTTACTCCAGGGTCAGTTAGAGCCTCTGCCGGGGACTGAGTGTCCCCTCAGCCCGTCCCTTCGGGGAGTCTCCTTCCCTGGGCCGTGCCGTGCTCAGGCTGAGCGTCACGGCTCGGGCAGTCGGTGACAGAGGCGCTGGTGGCTTTGGGGCCAGCAGCTCCCAGGGAAGCAGGTCCCCTCTCTTGGGCTTCCTTCCTCTGGTCACGCCGTTCCCCCTGACTCTTGGTACCGCCTGGCCCTTCTCTCCCCAGGCCGGGACCCCGAGGAGGTGCTCAGCGTCCCTGGGGATGCGCCGGGCTCCTCGGGGGGGCTGTGTGGGCTGCAGGGCTGTCCGGCCGAGCGCCCTGGCACCCACATGCTGCCGGCCACTGGCCACCGGCACTGCTGGCCCATCCTGTACTGCTCCTTCTGAACTGGGATCCCCACCCTTGCCCTGCGACCTCCCCTGTGCCCAGAGCCCGGTGCCGCGGCCGTCAGACCCCTGCCTGGGAAGGGGCACCACTTGGGCTTCCAGGATAAGATAACGTGGTGGATTAATTAGATAGTTAAGTGCTAATAGCAATTGAGAGGAGATGTACTTGCTGTATGCCCCCAAGTTTGAATTTATTAAAACTCCTTTCTGTATGGCCTATTAATTTTTGATGACTTCAGATAAATTGCACTCAGCCTGAAAATAAATTAAAATAAGTGCATATAAATCATTTACTATTCTTGGCTTCTGCAAAACAAATTTCCATTTCAGCTCTTGTTGTCCTTCTTTTATTACATGTATTCTGCCAGAGCACATCATTCGTTATTGTGATGAAAATGTTTTATCTCCTTGAGATTCCCGGGTTTTGCCTTTGAAGTGTGGAGGCTGCTCCAGCCACGGCGCTCCGCGTGTCAGTCGTTCAGTAGCTAATTCCACCACGTCCTGGTTGATTTACCAGTTAAGAGGCCAAACCTAAATGCTAAATAGGTGTCCTTTCACCAGAGAGATCTACGGGTTGTGCCTGGTGTTACTTGACATTAAATTAAACTTCAGAACTTAAAATCCAGCTTATGTTTTATGACTCACATCCACAAGTGATGTTCAGGAAAGGGTAGAGGCAGCCCTAATAAATGCCCGTCTGGTTTTACATCATTTAATTTACTACGTGTTTGTGTAAGAGTACTGTGACTAAGAAGAGAATTGGCCTGCGTTAATCCTGCAATGATTGAAGATATCATTACTAGGATAATAAATGTCCATCTGGAGTAAATCATTGTTAGTTTACTTTTCATTTAATTGTGTAGACTGTGCAGAAGTGGGGCGGTGGAAGAAAGGAGTTATTTCTACAGCACTTGATGGAACCTAAAGACTGTTTAGGCTTGGAAACCTACCTAGGATTTGCTTTCCAGGAAGGCTGTTTGCTGTCACACGCTGTGGAGGTGGAAACTGCCCGGCCAGATGCGGGGCTCGGGGAGGCCACCGTGTCACCCGTGGCGGTGGCTGAGGGCAGGAGAGGGTGGCACCTCACACTCCCCATGGGGCTCCCCCCGGGGCTTTGTAAAAGGCTGTTTGTGAAAAAAAAAAAAAAGAAAGAAAATCAGAGAAATTTATTTTGAGGGGTTTTTGGTTAAATTTTCTATGGAATATTGTAATCTGGGGTTAGAACTCTAGCAAGGTGGATCTGCAGCTTTGGCAAAAGTCTGCTCTCAAGAACAGTTCTAACAATTTGATTGCAGAAGCTCCTCATGTTAAGGAGGAACCTTGTGACCGTGCTTGTTAGTGGGGCTGTCGGACTTTTCTGTGTTTTACCCTGATTTTCACTATTTTATAACAAATGCTTTACATCAAGTGCTGAGGCTGCATTTGGGCTGAAGCGCTGCGTATCGATTGCCCACCTCCGGCTGAGATCTGCCTCATTTGATGTATGCAGGCACAGAGCGGGCTGGGCTGGAAGAGACCTTTGAAGATCATCTAATAGCCTGGTCAAGTGCGTTTCATCTGTTTCTGAGATTGTTTTTAAGTAGAAAACAAACTGGTGACTTACTCCGGGGAGGACTTTGCCATCTTCCTTGCTTGTTGTCCATTACAAATCCGCGGCAGGACTGTGCCAGGAGAAGAGCATCGCTGGTGTCACACACGCTGTGACCCTCAGCGTCCCCCCGGACCTTTGGGGGACCAGCCCTGCCCTCTCCTGCCTCCCCCCGCCTGCTGGGACACGGGGGGCTGGGGCCCTGCCCTCCCGTCTGCGGGAGCAGGAGCAGAGCCCGGGGCAGAGAAGTGTCAAGGCAAACCCCTGCACGTTTGTGGTGTGCTTTGATGTTGCAAAAACACTTAGTTTTGAAAATGCCACGATAATCCAATTCAATAAAAATGTTTTGGTGAGTTAAAAGCTGGGGTTTTTAAACAATTACTCACTTTATTCACTTAGGTTTGCTTGTGTTTTTAAAGTGCTCAATTAATGCTGCTACTACAGCCAGCGTATTGGTACAGTATTTAGTGTGGCAACACCCCAGCAGCTGGAAAATGCAATAGTTTGGTGTTTCTGGCTGTAAACCCCATCATTTGTTTGCTGATGTACTTGAGATGGATTTCGGTGAGGTCCCCCTCTGTGGAGCCAGGGGGCTGTGCTGTCCCTGCTGCGGGAGCCCCCGGCCCAGCGGGGACACGGGATGGGGTTTGGGGTGGGGGCACGGTGGGTGCTGGGGTCAGGGCCCAGCTCAGAGGGCTGCCCCGGGACCTGTCCCCTCTGCGCCGTGGGGCTCCGAGAGCCAGTTTCTTGCTGGTAATTACTAACCTGCACTGGTTTGGAGCTAAGAGGGAAGCTGGTGTTTCCTGGGAGGGAGCAGTGCTGCTGGACCCAGAGGATGTGTTGCCGAGACGTTCTGTTTCAAGGACAGGGAGGAAATACGATGAAAAAAGCCCCAACAGTCTCTCAGCTGTGCCTGCTTGGGCCCAGGGTAGTTACACAGCTACCAACAGAGCTGGTTGGGTGTTAGCTGGGGAAGGTGGGAGTGTGAGCATCTCCCGTACTGTGCGTACGCGTGGGTGCAGCCGGAGGTGATGTCCCTGGGGGTCAGACCCCCAGCCCGCAGGCTGCCCACGCAGGGTGATGCCGGGGGCGCGCGTGGCCCCGCTTTCCCAGCCGGATCCCTTTGGGTATCGCTATCAGAAGAACAAGTGGGACTGGGTACCAAACTGTGCTGCTGTGATTTCCCCCCTGGGACGGAGCAGCAGCCGCGGCGGGTGCTGGGGGGAGCCTGGGCACAGCCATGGGGCCGGGGACCGGGCAGCCCCCCCAGGGCCCCCACTGCCTGCCCGCCACCACAGTGTCATTTCTTACCCTTCTCCTCAGCAGGTATTTTGTCACAACGGTTTAATCAGGGAGGGTTTTTCCAGAAGCTGCTCTGCTTTGTGCTTGTTGGAGTATCCGTCTCCCCGAGCCACGGTGGAGCCCGTGAGCAGTGCCCCCCCGAGCCCTGCGTGTCGGGGGCCGCGGGGGATGGCCCGGCTCGTTCTTCTCAGGCAGGACTATTAATAAATCACAGAGCTGCAGTCGTGTGCCTGCGCTGCCGCGTTGAGTCATCCCGTGCATCACTCCTCGGCTGCGGTGCCTCCTCAGGCTCTCCTGATGGGCTGCCTCCGCCGCCCCGCGCCCGAGCCCTCCTTCCTCTCTCACTGGTTTGGTGTTTAATTCATGGCCTTTCGGTGCCTTCAGTTCAGCCGGCAACGGTGCAGCTGAGCAGCGCTGGGGGCAGCTCGCGTGTGGCCGTGGGCTCGGGGCTGTGCTGGCAGCAGCCGTGCTGGGAGCGTGCTGGGAGCGTGCAGGAGGTGTGCTGGGAGTGTGCTGGAATCATGCAGGAGGCACGTTGGAATCAGGCAGGAGACAAAAAGGGAAAATAAACCAAATCCCTGGAAGTCCTTGCATCCCTGCTGCGTTAGGTGCCCTCAGCCTGGTGTCAGCAGGGCACGCAGTGGCAGGGCACGTGTCCCGGTGAGGCTGCTGCCAGCCGGTGCCGGGGGCTTGCTGGCTGGGGAGGTGAGTACAGGCACCCCCGGAGCAAGGGGCAGCTGCAGGCTGGGGATCCCGAGCCTCCCCACCGCCCCTGTGGGGATGTGGGACACGGAGCTGAGTCAGCAGCAGGAGGGAAGGGAATGCCCGGGAAGTGTCCGTGTTCCCGGCTGGAAACCCTTCAGCCGGGACTCGGGACCCAGGCTCCGTTGGTGCTGCCGTGGGGAACCTGGGGCTGGTTTTGTCTTTTTGAGGACTTGTTGGTTTTGAGTGTTGTCTGCTCCAAACAATATGAAACACATGTAAAATAAAGTGCTTTAGAAGTAAATAAAGGATAATGACCCTATTTTTCTCCTCAGTTTCTGAGCTTTAGGGGCACGTTTATGAGCTGTTCTCTGCAAGGGCAGGAGCTGAAGCATTTTGTAGCGAACGGGTGAGAAACAGCAGAAATGCAGAAGCAGAGCTGTTGAGGAAGAAGCATCCTGTGTTGCAGGAGATGCTCACCCCTGTGTGGGCTGGCAGTGCTGCCCTGCGCCCGCGCTCTCAGCCCGCTCTCACCCTGTGCCCGCCTTAGCAATGCTCCCAGCGCGGGGACACCGGGGTCCAGGGGACACGGCTCTGCCTGAGCAGGGGTGGGATGGACACGGTGGTCTCGGGGGTCCTGCCAACCTCAGTCTGCCCGCACCGACTGAGTTTCCTTTACATCATCTCCCGCTATTTTCTGAATAAGCCGGAGGCTGTGATGAGCCAAGGGGGTTTCCCCAGATGCAGGACTGTGACACAGTCTTGGTGAGGGTCCTTTGAGGCCAGTGACCAAACAGGGGATGGGAATCAAGGAGGGATGAGTAATTATAAAATGATGAGTGGCACTGCTGGCTGAGACGGTCACATCCCGGGTAGCAGGGAATGCACAGGGAAGGTAAAGCATGCGGGAGGTGGGGGGTCTGTCCCACGGAGGTCACGAAGTTTGCTCTGGGCTGCAGCGAGGTGTGGGATGAGCTCTCCCAGCCATCCGATTTTGTGTAGCAAATCCCACAAACCAGCAGTGTCCCTGTCCCCCCCGGCCCCTGCTGCTCCTCCACGGCCCTGTCAGTGGGTGTGCTCTGGCACGGGGCGCCCGTCCCAGCCCTGGGGCTCTGGGGAGGGGGCTCTCTCCCTGCCCGGGGGGATGCAGGGGCTCTCCCCCCGCTGCGGAGGGTGCCCCAGCCCCTCGGGACGGATGGGCTGTGCTCCCCCGGGAGCTGTGCCGGGGGTCCCACAGGCTGTGCCCCAGCACCCAGAGCACGGCCAGCAGCGTACACCCTGGATGAAAGATGAAAATGTCTCTTACCTGCCTGGCTGCGGGGAAGGGCTGCCCGGGCACGGGCACGGTCCTGGGGGACGGGAAGTTCGGGAGCTGCCGGCAGTTCCCAGTGAAGGTGGTGCCCTCGATGCATCATCCCTCTGCCTGACACCGACGAGACTCCGGAACAGCGTATTACGGCAAAACACTCCAATCTGATGGGTTATAATAAAATCAGCAGACAAAATAAGAGCGAGTAACAACTTGCAAATTCTGCTGACGATTACAAACAATGGAAGGCAGTAGAGCTGCTCGGGAAAGAGATGAGCCGTGGGGAGCAAAAAGCCAAACTGCTGCAACACCTCGGATCTCTCCTGGCACCCGACACCCCCGTGGTGGCTCCAGGGAGAGCGGGCACCTGAGGGATGGGTACCATCTACTGTAACAAGGAACTGCATGGAGCTTCCTGAGCTACACGGAATTGGAAACTTCACAAGTAAACTGTGGCACGATGTATTGTGCCACACGCCAGTGCAGGGTGCTGGGAATCGGGACACCCCCAGTGCCCCGTCACCTGGTGCCAGAACAGCTGTAGATGTGCCAAGGGGTGTAGTGAGAGGGGTCTCACACCCCACCGTGCGTCACCCCTCACAGCACAGGGGGGGAGAGTTGGGGTGGTCACGGCATCAGACCCCGCTGAGGACAAGGTGGAAGGGGGCTCAGCGCAGGCCCCTTGCCGGCTGCGTGGGGCTGGCACCAGTGACAGTCCGGGGGTGTGACAGTCACACTGGTACCTGTGGTTTCCTTTACCCCACATGAGCTGTGGGGTCGGTCCCCAGTTGCGGATGGCAGCCCTGGTGCAGGGACACATCCGTCATGCCCAGTGTGAGCTGGTTCCTGCCTGAAGGTGCTCACATCCCTCCCTGGCTCCTCGGTCTGGTTTGCTTGCGTTTCCCTGTGTGCTCCATGTCACTTGCCTTCCAGCTCTGTCCCTTCTGGAATGCTGTTTTCCTTGGGTACGGCTCGGTCCTGTGGTTCCCCCTCGGTGTCCTCGTGCTGTCCCCCCTGGCTCTGCGCCTTGCCCTGCCGCGGGTGCTGCCGGCACTGCCCCTCTGCCCTCACGCACGGGCAGTATCCTCAGGATGCAGGTTTTCCTGACACAGTGTCTGTAGGACATTGGTACGTGCTGGAGTGAAGGACACCCTGGTAGTTTGGATCATGGCTCCTTCCTTCAGGGGAAGGCTTTTACTGCGCACGGGAGAATGTGAAATAGAAGTGCTGTGTTTGCAAATGGCAGCGTTAATGACTCTGAGATAGGTGGTGTTTCAGGGGTTTGTTCCGTGTGTGCTGCGTGTTGTGGGCTCGTGCTACGCTCTGTGCTGGGTGCCCTGGATCACGTAAGTGTTTTTTACTGATGTGGTAACACAGAACCGCAGAATCACGGGGTATCCGCTGTGAAGGGACTTCAAGGATCATCTGGTCCGACCTTTCTTGGCAAAGCAGGGTCTAGACAAGACAGGCCAGCTCCCTGTCCAGCCGAATCTTAAAAGTGCCGAATGCTGGGGAATCCACCACTTCCCTGAGGAGATTATTCCAATGCTGGGTTGTTCTCCGTGTGAAAAATTTTCCTCTTGTGTACGATCGGAATCTCCCCAGGAGTAACTTGTCCCCATCACGCCTCGCCTTTTCCATGGGACTCGTAAAAAGGGGTCTCCCTCTTCTTTGTAGCCATCCTTAAATACTGGAACGTGGTGATAAGGTCTCCCCTGAGCCTTCTTGTCTCAGGGCTGAACAAACCCCGTTCCTGGTGTGAAGGAGGGGGGGACCCGGGGGCAGGGGTGATGGGGGAGCCGGGCAGCGGAGGTGCCAGCACACATATGGCTTTCTCTAGCAGGTTAATATTTGCACTCTTCCTCAGAAATTTAGCTGTACCAATTTAGTAAGTGGCTAATTGATTAATAAAGCAATTAAGCGGCTAATACGTTGGCAGGGTGGGCATTTTGTCCTGCTGTAAAGTAATGGCTGTTCTGTGGTCACAGCCCTTTTGGCTGAGGTGGTGCCAGGCCCCCCGGGGGCAGAGGGGGCCGAGGGGGACCGAGCTGGGCTGTGGCTGCCAGCGCTGCTCCCCGGTGTGCCCGAGCCCGGCCCGTGGCTAACGGGTGCCACGTGCTGGTGGTGGCCACCATGGCCTCGCTGAGCCATGTCAGGCAGCTAAAGGCAGACCAAGGTGGGCTCTGGTCCAGGAGACCTGCTGCTGGCTCCGGGACCCTGCCTCAGGGGGCTGGTGCGACGTCTGTCCGTCCTCCTCCCCTCCGCAGCCCCGGGCAGGGCACAAGGGCCTGTCACCAAGGGGCAGAAGTGTCCCCTGGCCTGGCCCTCGCTGGCCAGGCGGTGTGGGGACGGTCACCTTCACCTCCCCTGGCCCTCCCTGCTGCCTCTACCTGCTGACTCAGCATCCTCTGCCTCCGGGAAGCTCTCGGTTGCAGATTTGCTGCCCGCACGGCAGCACTGTGGTCACCTCATTGCTTTCTGCAGAAACCCAGTTGATTTTCTGCCTCGGGCAGAACCGGAGAGGGACTTCGTGGCTCAGGTGCCAGGTCAGTCTGACCCATCTTTCCAGCCCTGGCTCCGTGGTTGCTCTCAGAGAGCCATGGAGGGTGAGATGTGCTGTTGTGGTCCTCCCTCAAGCAGTGGGGAAGGATGCCCCCACCGGGCAGTGGTTTGTCCCTGGGGCTTCTGTCCCTCAGCCACAGCCCTGCTGCTGGTCCTGGTGCTGGGCATCTATCTCCTGGCTCTGGGGACGGGGCACTGTCCCCCTGAGCTCTGGGGCAGGGACCAGCTCGCCCTCGACTCTGGCACCCGTCCCAGGAGAACAGCAGAAGCGTTGCTCTCAGACATCAGCCGGTGCACGGCGCGGTCCGGGGCTCACTGATACCGGTCCTGCCTTCTCTAGAAATCTCTTTAATTAAAAACTGTTATTGTTCACTTTAATCTTGCCAGTTTAGACCTCATTACGGGGAGAAGGATTGCCTCCCAGAAAGCGCTGCTGCGCAGGCGTCTGGTTTGCGGCTGAAGGCTGGAGGAAGATGAGCAGAGCTGGGTGAGACAGCCCGATGCCCAGCCCCATGCCCGTGCTGGCTGGGCTTCCCTGGCTGCGGGGCATGTAACCTCCGAGCTCACCCCACTGCTGCTGCTGCGGCAGCGCCCGGCGCTCCATCCCGGAGAGGGCTTTGTGAGAGAGGGCTTTGTGGCTGGGGGGAACTTGGGTCACCCACTGGGGCAAGACCATGCTCCTGCCCCATGGTCCTGCCCCATGCTCCTGCCCCATGCTCCTGCCCCATGGTCCTAGCCTGTGCAGCGGCTCTGAAGGAGGGGTCAGCAGAGCCCCCAGGGAAGCCTGGGTGAGGTTCTGAGATCTGAGTGTTTCTGTTTTCTTAGGTGCTTTGTTTCCAATTCAGCAAAACACTCAGGTGTGTTTACAAATCATTGACCTTTGTGAAACTGAAGCTCCTTGTTCTCTGCTTAAGTAGTTTTAGCAGCTCCTGTGCCATATATCACAGCATCTTCATTTATATGCACACGTTTTAGCAGGGCTGCGGGATGCCTTTGGTGGCTGGTGCCAGCTATTTCCCCATCCTTCATCCCCAGCAGGTGAATATCATCAACTTCTGGACTTTTTTTTTCCTACCACAAAATTGCATTTGCAAAGACCTTGAAAATCACAACTTGTGCTGAGGCCTGGGGGGCAGCAAAGGCACTCACTCAGTGGCTGCTGTTGTGACCTTAGTGATGAGGGATGGTGTCTGAGCCAGGCAGCGTGTTAGCGCAGCCCCCGGTGTGCCGTGGGTTTCCCTGGCACAATGGCTTCGTGCAGCACCAACCGTCTGGGCACAATCGGATGCAGGGGAAATCATTTGCTAATTAATTACTGTCTTCTGGATCCCGCTGCTTCCGTGGGTTATGCAATTCACAATGTGCAAATGCCCCCTCGCAGCGCTGGACACATGGGCAGACGCTGCACCAAGAAGCATAAAACCTATTGCCCCCAAAAAGATGGGGGCAAACCCCCAGCGAGCTGTGCATCGGGACAGAGGAGCTATCTCAGCCTGGTGAGCATGACATTTCATTCCCGTGTCCCCTGGATCAATTCCAGGCAGAAATTTCAAATTCATTAGCTCTTTACATGCCCTCAGTTTGTTGCTAGAACCAGTGGGTGGTCAGTCACTTTCTCACCCGGTGCCGACGGGGCCCGTTGATGCCATCACGGGGTCTGCCACTCGTCCCACCGGCCGCAGGCATCGGTGCGGCGGTGCCCGGTCACCCCGGCCGTGTGCCGGCACCGGACCCCGTGGCAAAACCTCCGGAGATTTGTTTGCCCTCTTTCCTACAGCCCTTTCAAGCCCTTTCAGCCTGACAGTTCAGCCCGGTGTTTGCCCATCGCGTGGTGTCCAGCTCTCACCATGTGCTGAGCATTTTGTCCAGAGGACGCTGTCAGAGACCATACCAAGAGCTCTGCTAGAATCTGAAGAACCCCACGCGTGGGTGGGTAACCTCCTCCTGACCTTGTGGTTCAGCCATGGTTTCAGTCTGCGTCTCCTTGTGCCGCTGTTTCATCCATAGCAGTATTTCCAAACTTGCAAAAGCAAAATGATTTGCTTTTAATCTTGTATAGCTCTTCAAATGAACTTGGCTGAATCTGAGCCCATTACTTTAATCGCAGCTACAAATCTAAATTAGCAGTATTAAGTTAGCAAATCTAACTGAGCATGATGTCCCCGGCCAAGGCTGCCTGGGGACCCCGGCGGCCGTGCTGCAGATGCCCTGAGCTGCCGGGTCCATTTCAGTCTGGTATGTGGCAGACCTTGGTTAAAAGAGAAAGGTCCTGCCTGGAATGGATGGGTGATGGCCCACGGCCATGACTGCTGCCACCACAGGAGGTGGCCAGCCATCAGGAGGTGGCCAGCCAGTGTCACCCGTGGGGCTTGGGGGCTGGAGCAGGCAGTTAGCTCTGCCATCCTTCCCCCTCCACTGCTTGGCATCGCCGTCCTCCTCTGAGTCTCTCAGCGGCGGGACCCCCGGCGCTGGCACGGGCTAGACAAAGCTGGATCCCAGGTGTGTGTGGGGGCTGCCCGGGAGGCTGGCTCTCTGCACGGTTAGTGGTCCCTGTGCTGGTGACGGTCACAATGACGGCCCCCAGCGCTGCAGCAGTGATGGGCCATGCCCGCAGCAGCGTTTGCAGGGGAAGGCCTCTTTTTTCATGTTTCCCTTGGGGAGGTAAGAGTAGGAATCAGTAGTCGTGATTCATGCAGCCCCCAGGATCAGGAAGAAGAATAAATGGATGGTGCTGAAGAGCAGGGTTTAGAGGCTGGTGTTTTCACTTGTCCTTTTTGCACCTTGTTGGCTCCTCTTGGTTGGCGTGGCGCTGGGGGTGGACGATGGACGGGGCAACGGGAGCGGTAATTGTTGTTCTGACGTTAAATGCCCGCAAATATCCATGACGATCCAAACTCCTGCTTATAGCGAGCTGTGAAACTTTATTTTATTTTAGATGAGCTTCATTAGTACATTTCTGGGACGGTAACGCGTCTGAGTAATCCGCTCTGTACACGTAAGACTGTTGGTCCCGCGGGGAGCCGGGGGCTCCATTTCCCAAGCAGCGTCCCCCTGAGCTCCGCTGCTCACGCTGACACCTCGGGGACATGGGGGTGCTTCCCCGCAGCCCTGCGCCCCGCTCCCCCTGCCCGCGCCGGGGGAGACACGGGGGGCTGCGCAGGGACCCGGCGCTCGCCCAGCCTCTGGCGTGGGCACTGATGGATGATTTCATTTAGCTGGTGTGGGCACTGCTGTTATCTGCCGTGATTCCACACTCTGTGAGGATCTGGCGCTGTAAGAGATAAGGCTAATTGAACTGTCAGGCTCTCGGGGAGGAGAGCAGCACTGCTGGCTCCGGCAGCCGGGAAAACGGCGATGATCCAAAATTAGCCCATGTTCAATTTTTATTTAGATCTCTGTTGTTGTGGGGGCTTTTCTTGTGTGTTTTTTTTTAAATTTTATTTGCATTTTTGGATTTTGAATGACATAAAATTAGCTCTGTCTGAGCTTGTTCTGAAAATAGCATTAAGAGCTTAAGTGTTTGGTGGAGATGGCTATAAACCCACTGAATTGCCATGATTTAGAGGCCGCTGAGAGTTTTAGCTTAGCAAGTAAAGCACACATGAGCCATCCCTCGTTGTCAATCCCCAAGTGGCATTGCGGCACAGTCACTCCAGAGCCTGGGGTCGGGAGCATCCCTTGGAAAGCTGAGGGCCTGGAGGGGAGGAGCACTGTACGACGGGGTGAGCTCTGGCAGGAGGCACCACCATGTGTGGTGCCACCAGCCTCTTCCAAATCACGTTGTCATTTGTGTGTGAGCATGTGGGTGTATCCGTATGTGTGTGCAAATGTGTGTATCTCTCAGTGGTTCTCCTGGACGGCAGTATAGAAGCTCTTGTGCCTGGGTATGGAGAATGATACAGACTTCAGGTAACAAGATGGGGATGACGCACCGTGACAGGAACCTCAGTTTGGTGATTTAACCACAGACAGTTTGTCTTTGCTTTTTTATGATGTCGTTCTCTTATCCTGCAGAGACTAACAGATGTTTGCTCTCCCTTTCAGGCTCTTGAACCTGATCTACAATGGAAAAACTGCTTTTGTTTCTGCTGTTCATTGGCATAGCGGTGAGAGCTCAGATCTGCCCCAAGCGCTGTGTCTGTCAGATTTTGTCTCCGAACCTTGCCACCCTTTGTGCCAAGAAAGGGCTCTTATTTGTCCCTCCCAACATTGACAGGAGGACCGTGGAGTTACGGCTGGCAGACAACTTTGTTACAAACATTAAAAGGAAAGACTTTGCCAATATGACCAGCCTGGTGGACCTGACGCTGTCCAGGAATACAATCAGTTTTATTACACCTCACGCATTTGCCGACTTGCGCAATTTGCGGGCTTTGCATTTGAACAGCAACCGATTGACTAAGATCACCAATGACATGTTCAGTGGACTCTCCAATCTTCACCACTTGATACTTAACAACAACCAGCTGACTTTAATTTCTTCCACAGCTTTTGATGATGTTTTAGCTCTTGAGGAATTGGATTTGTCTTACAACAATCTGGAAACCATCCCCTGGGATGCGGTGGAGAAGATGGTTAGTTTGCACACTCTCAGTCTAGATCACAACATGATCGATCATATTCCTAAGGGGACCTTCTCCCATCTCCACAAGATGACCAGGTTGGACGTCACGTCTAACAAACTGCAGAAGCTACCGCCTGACCCTCTCTTCCAGCGAGCTCAGGTTCTGGCAACCTCAGGAATTATCAGCCCCTCGACATTTGCGTTGAGCTTCGGTGGGAACCCTTTGCATTGCAACTGTGAGCTGTTGTGGCTGAGGCGCCTTTCCAGGGAGGACGACCTGGAGACCTGCGCTTCGCCCACGCTCCTGTCGGGCCGGTACTTCTGGTCAATCCCCGAGGAGGAGTTTCTGTGCGAGCCCCCGCTCATCACCCGGCACACCCACGAGCTGCGGGTGCTGGAGGGGCAGCGGGCAGCACTGCGCTGCAAGGCCCGGGGGGACCCTGAGCCAGCCATCCATTGGATCTCGCCCGAGGGCAAGCTGATCTCTAACGCAACGAGGTCCGTGGTGTACGACAACGGGACGCTCGACATCCTTATAACGACGGTGAAGGACACGGGCTCCTTCACCTGCATTGCTTCCAACCCGGCTGGGGAGGCCACGCAGACGGTGGACCTGCACATAATCAAACTCCCCCACTTGCTCAACAGCACGAACCACATCCACGAGCCCGACCCCGGCTCCTCGGATATCTCCACCTCCACCAAGTCGGGCTCCAACGCGAGCAGCAGCAACGGGGATACTAAAGTCAGTCAGGACAAGAAGGTGGTTGTTGCGGAAGCAACATCCTCCACCGTTCTGCTGAAGTTCAATTTCCAGAGGAATATACCGGGGATACGTATGTTCCAAATCCAGTACAACGGTACTTATGATGACTCCCTTGTTTACAGGTAAGGCAGCCCCAGCCCTGCCAGGCTGCCTGACGCTGGCGTGTGGCCACGGCTCCCGGCAGCCCCCGTGCTGTGGCCACAGGACCCCGCACCGTGCCGGCTGCAGAGCCTGGCCCCAGGGCAGCAGATGGTGGGAAACACTTGGGCCATTTTCCACTCGCAAATGGGGAAATTACCTTGAACGGTGTTATTTTTAGATAATCCAAACGGGTCTCTAATCCTCTGAACTAATCTGGGTGGCAGAAGGGTTGTAAAGGTAGATGGGTTAAATGGGTGTTAACACTCTCAGCTTTATGGAGACACGGGTGGGAGGTGAAGGCGTTCCTCGCAGCGCTTTCTGGTGGTGCCCGTGCTGGCAGAGCACAGAGAGGCTCCGTGTCACTACCACACCGCTCAAAACCCTCTTGCCTCGGTGATTTCTTCTAAGTTTTTGATGTGGTGGCTCTGATGGGAGTCTTTGCCGCACTGAACCGTGCCAGGGGGCTTGGCAGGGACTGCTGCCGAGGGGCAGAGGAGCTGAGCCCTGGTGGTGGTCACTGTGGCTGGGGGCTGGATGGGGACTGTGGGTCTGCCGGGTTCGTTCACGCCAATTTCCTTCTCCCCCAGAATGATACCTCCCACAAGCAAAACCTTCCTGGTGAACAACCTGGCCGCGGGGACGGTGTATGACCTGTGTGTCCTGGCCATCTACGATGATGGGATCACCTCGCTGACGGCCACCCGGGTGGTGGGCTGCACCCAGTTCACCACCGAGCAGGACTACGTGCGCTGCCACTTCATGCAGTCCCAGTTCCTGGGCGGGACCATGATTATTATCATCGGTGGGATCATCGTGGCCTCTGTGCTCGTCTTCATCATCATCCTCATGATCCGCTACAAGGTGTGCAACAACAACGGGCAGCAGAAGGCCACCAAGGTCAGCAACGTGTACTCGCAGACCAACGGGGCGCAGGGCTGCAGCGGGGCACTGCCCCAGTCCCTCTCCAAGCAGGCGGTGGGGCACGAGGAGGCCGTCCAGTGCTGCAAGGCCGCCGGCGACGGCCTGACGCCCTCCCCGGAGCCCCTGCCCAGCCAGGACTCGGCCACCACTACCTCGGCTCTGCCTCCCGCCTGGACGGCCGGCGCGGCCGCCCCCCCGAAGCAGAAGCGGCGGCCGGGCCCCAAACCTGGGGAGGCGCAGAGCGAGGCTGCCGGCGGCGCCGAGGCCCACAACACCAACAGGAACAACTCCACCGCCCTGCAGCCGGCCGCCCGGCCCCCCGACCCGCTCAGGGGGGCCCCCGCCTACAAAAGAGCACAATCAAAGCCAAGTAAGTTCCTCACGTTGCCGGCCGAGGCGTCCCGAGCCAAGCGCAGGCTGTCCCTGGGGGGCGAGCTGGCGGAGCCCCCCGGCCCCGGCAGCGCCCGCGGCCTGCGCTCCAAACGCAGCCTGTCCATGAACGGGATGCTGGCCCGGCCAGACGGCTCCGACATGGAGAGTGGAAAAGCAACTTTCTCCTCCAGTTCTGAGTGGATATTGGAAAGCACTGTCTGACCTGCTTTTTGGGTTTTTTTAGTTGGTTTTTTTTTTTTTTTTTAAATTCATTTTTATTTTAATGAGAAACAAAGCACCAAACGTTGTGTGAAACTCCCTCTCCCGGGGAATTGGATTCGGAAGTCCACTGTTGTCTCGCTGATTAATGGCTTGTTCATGCGGGGTTCTGTATAAACCACCCAGTGCACACAGGGTTTTATTTAGTTTTCATTTGATTTTATTTAATATCAAAACCGAAGGCAACATTCAGAGATTACAAAAAAAAAAAGGAAAAAAAAAAGATTAAGGAGTGAAAAAAAAGCGTGAAACAGCACCAGTGCCTTCCCTTCTCTAGGACTGGCTTCCTGGTTCTGCAGTAGCAGAAAACAAAAGAGAGAGTTTTCACAGAAAAAGCCTTTTATAAAGGAAATGAAATTTCCTCTGAGCTAACAAATAACCACTTCTGGATCAATCAGTAAAATGATATTTTTTAAAACGGCCAGACTGTATATTTCTTTTCCGTGACAATGGTGTTGCCTTTGTTTTTAGGCAGATGCTGTACAGAAACAACAACGCTGTGTTGTTATGTTGTGTAAAATAAAATATTCACTCCCGACACCAGCCCAGCCTCGCGGTAACTGCCCGCCCAGGAGCCGTGCCCCGGCCGTGGGGCCAGGAGGAGGATGATGATGATGATGAGGAGGAGGGTGATGATGAGGAGGGTGCTGGGGTAGGGGTTCCTCTCCCCTGGCGGGGTCCAGCTGGCAGAGGCTGGGCACCACAGGGGCAGCAGGGCTCCATCGCCGGGTGTCCCCAGGAGGGTGCCCAACCCGTGGTCCCCAAGCACCCTTGTCCTGCAGCACAGGGTCTGGTGGCGGTGGTGGCCTCGGGGTGCAGCAGGTTGGCCCCAGGAGAGCGGGGCAGGGCTGCAGCAGAGCCGTACGTGGCCGCTCAGCGGCTTGTAGTGATGGTGGGGATGATGATGGTCATCTCCTTCTTCCCTAGGTGGTTTGGGGCATATTTCTAGGTGTTCAAGGCCAGGTTGGATGGGGCTTTGAGCAACCTGGTCTGGTGGGAGGTGTCCCTGCGCAGGGCAGGGGGGTTGGAACTTGATTATCTTTAAGGTCCCTTCCAATTCAAACCATTCTATGATTTCCTGTGAGCTCTACGGCTTGTTCCAGTTCTCTAATCCCCCTGCACAGAGAAGGGACGTGAAGATGGGCTCATCCTCAGCCTGCTGTCTGACTGCGGTGATGTGGGACAGACTAACTTCAGGCCACTGTGTAAAGGAAATGAACTTATGGCAATAGGTGGTAGCAGTTGAAAAATCCCACATTGTGAGGATGGCAGACATGCTTTTGCTGCTCTGCTTGTTCTAAAGATAAGACCACAATTAATATTAATTAAATTTGTATGGTCATCATGTTTAAATTAGGGGCAGCTTAACTCTGCAACGTTACTGCATTCTCAGATACCAAATAATAGGTTTGATATGTGTTTTGCAGCCATTACAGTGATGGAATAGTTAAATTTACACCCTGTGTGCTGTTCCTGAGGGCAGTGTCACCCAGGCAGATGCCCAGGGACACCCTGGCTGTGACCTGGGCACAGGCCATCCTGAGGGACTGGTGGCTGGTGACGTCTGCTGGCGGGGACTGTCCCCGGCCCCCGCAGTGACCCCTGGTGCTCCCAGCCATGGTGGGCTGATCTCGGCAGCTTTGCTGCCTGTCGTGGGAGAGCAGAGTCTGCGTGGGATGGTGTAAGGGACAGAAAAAGAGGAAGCTGTTTCTTTTTTAGAAAGCCATTTACTTCCCTTGGGAAATGCAGTGACCGGAAAAGAAATGGAGCCTTAGAACTCGAGTACCCACTTCCTGCTGGAAAAGTTAAAAAATTAATAATAAAAAAATTCCCTCCTTAGATTTCTGTGGAACGCCACGCTCTTCTGGAGGGGCTGTATGCACAGAAACTGGCTGTTAGAGGCAGGGAGGTGTTAGCCCAGGCGCTGGTTGCCTGGCAGTGCCAGGCGTGGGAGAAGCGAGGAGCCCTGCAGCCCGGAGCCGGGCTGTGCCGGGCTGGGGAGGGGGCTGTGAGGGGCTGTGAGGGGCTGTGAGGGGCTGCTCCTGCTGAGCTGATGGTTTTAGTTGTGCGTTTTTAAAAAGTCGAACGACAATGCTGTGTATGTTGCCTGAAATCGGACATAAACGTGTCTAATGTTCTCTGAAAGTGCTAAAATATTAATAGCTTCTTGTGATTTGTTGAGGTTTATTTTTATATTTTTTACGAAAGGAGTCGTTTTCTAACCACTGAAGCCGAGTGCTGTGTCCACAGTGCACCTGTGTAAGCTGCTTAGAAGGACCATATGTCCCTGCGTTTGGTTTAATTCTCTGTAACGGTGCGGGCATGGTTGGACCCGGGCAGGCAGGGTTCCTCTCCTGGGCAGAGGAGTGTCCCGGGGGAGGTGCTGGGTGTGAGACCTGCCATTGCCACTGGAGGAACTGGGCAGTGTCCTTTGATTCGGTCAAAGTGTGGGAGGCCTTGTGAAGGAGGGAATTCCCTGTCCTTTCTGTTCTGCAAAACCAGAGGCTGCCAACAGTTTGAGGCAGCCAGAGAGCCGAGGTGTCCCTTGCCCAGCAGGATGGTGGTAGGTCTCTCTGGGCGCAGCACTGCAGCGCCTTCTGACGCTTCACAAGTGAGAATAAACCCCGCAGAGGGTTCCCAGCTGGGGTGACGGGTGCTGTCCTGGGGGGGCCGGGGCTGGGGGTGGCCGTGGCTGTGTCCCAGACTGCAGGCCATGGATTCACCCGGAGCCAGGCGATGCCACGCTGCCCCACGGGGCGTCCCCCACCTGCGGGTCTGCTCCCTGCGCTGTTCTTGTGATTCACCCGGGCTGTAGCCTTGAGATGTGTCTTCTCTCATGAGCCCTGGAGGAGGAGAAACTACTTCAGAAATGTGTCTACTCTTACTAAAAATGCTGGCACACGCTTCCTCTCACACCTTTTCCTGGTCCTTCTCCCGGAGCACACGTGTTGTGTCCAGGAGGGCCGGGACAATGGCGTTTGGCTGCAGAAGCAGGGCTTTGCTGGGTGACAAGAGCGTTGTGTGGCTTGTTTTCTGTGCTGCCTTTTGCCTGTGTCCTGGGCATGTTCTTTGTGGTCAGTACATGGTGCCGCTGCCCTCCGGGTGCCAATGTGGCTTTATTTCTGCCAGCGTGTTCCCGTGCGTTTGACAGCCCTCCCCACGCTCCCGGGCAGCCCTGGAAGAACGAAGAGTGACCTGGCAAGTGATGGCCATGTGTCTCCTGCCTGGGAGAGGGGACACGGCTCCTGAGCACATGTCGCTTTGGCTGGGACGGGCCCAGAGCCTGCGCCGGTGGCTGATGTCAGGGCACGCTGCCAGCCCCAGCGTCCCGTCGGGGCACCGCTGTGAGGATGAGCCATCCCCGCTGCCTGCGAAGCTGCTGGAGGCTCGATGCCAGCAGCACAGGGACACTCCTGCCTCCCAGGGACCATGAAAGCCCTGCTGGCCACTGCTCCGGGACTGCACCAGCATCTCCCAGTGCATCCTTGGGCACCTGAGCGCGGTCGCCTGGCGTTGAGCATCCCAAGCCGCAGAGCCACACCAGGCTGTGACGGGCGATGTCCTGCTGCAGCCCGAGAGGGTGCTGTGCAGCCCATCCTGCGCTGCTGCGAAACCACCCCCGCACCATGGCAGGCACCGACACGGAGAGGGATGCACTCCTTCCCCCAGGAGCTGATCCAGCCAGAAGGAACGGTCCCAGCTGCCGTCGCCTACTGTCGCTTCTCTTCCTGCTAATGGAGAGGAACTGGAGTCTCGGCTGAATCTGTCAGCATTGCAATGGCTCTAGAGCATTCACTGTCCTGGTCCAGGTGCCGCTGGCAACTGGGGGGGTGCTCTTGCTCCCCTAAAGCAGCGGTAACAGCCACGAAGTCACACGGTGCCTTTTCCCTGGCAACGTAGTAAGTAATTTTAATGTTGGTCAAAGTCGTGGTTTAAAAGAAGGAAACGGCAGTCACTAGGGTCCTGCTCACAGAAAATGTGTATCCCCTCTGTTCCCTTTGCACGTGTGTTTCTGGGTGCCCTGCTGTGAGTTGGGGTGTCTGGCCCTGGTGCCAGAGCTGGGTCCAGCCGTGCCGGGTGACTGACCACCCCGGCATCTCTGCCCAGCTGGAGCTTCCAGGCAGGGAAGAGCGGGTTCCTCTGCCTGTCCCACTGCAGAGCTGCAGCCCCCGTGGCTGCCCCAGGAGCTGCATTGTCCTCAGGACCTGCTGAGTGCTCCTGCTGGCTCTGCCCCCCCCGCAGGGACAGCGTGGTCTGCCCTTCCCTGCGGGCAGGTGCCTGGCACTGAATGTCAGACTAAACCAGCTCTGTACATGAGAACACGTGTCCTGTACTGACTTTCCCTGTTGGGCTGTGGCCGAGCTCTGGCTTTCACAGCAGTACGGACGCCCACCCAACAGGCTGGTGGGGGTTAAAGCACCCACACCCCAGCAGCAGCAACGCAGGCCCAACAAAAGGCAAATTGTACGGGTCTTGCTGACTGTAGACTTTTAGTAGAATTGATTTACTCTCAAGAGCCGGGCGTGAGGGCTGCTGCTGTAGACAGGAGGAAGCTTAGCCCGGACGGAAGGGAAAAGCAAACGTGGCACATGGTGGGCTGCAGAGAGACCCCACGCTGGAAATGTTGTCTGTATGGAAATGAACAGAATGAGCGCCTGTTTCGATTGTGCCGGAGCAGGTGGTGTCACCTCAGGTGGTTTCAAGCACTTCACTTCAGAAAGCCTTCCTGGCACAGATGCAGGAGTTGTGGCCAGGCTGCTGTGCCTCGCGTGGTGCCTCGCTGGTGTCCCCCTGGATGGCAGATCCCCTGAGAGTGCCAGGTCACCTCTCCGGAGGAGTGTTTTGTGTGCAAGCCCTGCAGTCTCTGTGGGGGACAAAAAAGACATTGAAGTGCTGGAATGTGTCCATAGAAGGGCAACGGAGCTGGTGAGGGGTCTGGAGCACAAGTCTTGTGAGGAGCAGCTGAGGGAGCTGGGGGTGTTCAGCCTGGAGAAAAGGAGGCTGAGGGGAGACCTTCTCGCTCTCTGCAACCCCCTGAAAGGAGGGTGTAGCCAGGGGGAGTCGGTCTCTTCTCCCAAGGAACAGGCGATGGGACAAGAGGAAACAGCCTCAAGTTGTGCCAGGGAAGGTTCAGATTGGAGATTAGGAACAATTTTTACTCTGAAAGGGTTCTTAAGCCTTGGAATGGGCTGCCCAGGGAAGGGGTTGAGGCACCATCCCTGGAGGGATTTAAAAGCCGGGTTGACATAGTGCTTAGAGACATGGGTTAGTGATGGTTTTTATCAGAGTTAGGTTGATGGTTGGACTCAATGATCTTAAAGGTCCCTTCCAACCCAGACAATTCTATGATTCTATGATTCCTCCGGGAGAGGGAATCAGGACGAGCAGTGGGGGATGGCCCTGTCCCCTCGGTGTCCCGGGAGGTGGCGGAGGGCAGCACAACCTGTGGGCACGCAGGGACCCTATGGACCCTGGCCTCACGCGGGGAGGCTGCAATAAACCCAGGATGAATTTAAATCAGTGTGTCTGGTGTGCATTTATGTACAGCACCCTCAGCCTTGTGCTCCCTGCGGTAGGTGAAGCCGTGGGGTGGCCGTGCCGGAGGGACCGTAGGCTCCTCCTGCGGAAAACCGGCTGTCGCGACGCCCGGGAGCGGTGCCTTTGCTCGGGAGCTGAGGGCAGGACAGCCTCTCCACAGCCTCTCCACAGCCTCTCCACAGGGGCTCTTTCTCTGGCATGGAAAGCTCTCGGAGGCAGGCGCTGGGTTCGTTCCCCTGGGGAGCGTTGAGCTCCCTGCAGCCTCTGACCCTGCCTGAAGGGAGGGAATCCCTGCCGTGGGAAAAAGCCTGGCCTCAGTGAGCACCAAAGCAAATCCAGAACCTGGGAAATTCTCTGATGCTGGAACAATGAGCTTTGCTGGTTCTGTTTTGTGGTTTTGGGAGGTTTTTTGGGAGTTTGGTTTTCCCTTTAGCGGCAGCACCGCGTGCCATCTCCTGGGGCTGTGGGTGCCAGTGCTCAGGCTGTCCCCGACGAGCACCCCCGGTGCCGCCTGCCCCGCGGCGTGTTGGGTGGGCTGTGGGGAAGGGATGGGTCCTGCTCCTTGTCCCTCACCCTCTCCGTTTTGTCTCTTTGCGCAGAAGCTGGGGACGATCCACAGGACACCTGCCCTCCTCCGCTCCCCGAAAATGCTGCCACCGATGCTCTTGCTCGGCAGAAAACAATACGGTTCCAGCTCACCCAGGATTGACGTGTCGCACCGCGCTCACCCCACCCAAACCTGTACTTGAAGCTGCAGCCGGAGCCGAGAGGCCACCGGGGTTGGCTGTGTCAGAGAAACTTTCTTCCCCCGATCACAGATTGCCCATCTCCCATCTGCCACATTAAGTCTAAATACCTTTTTTTTCTGGTGTCCAAGGTTTTTATAAAACTAAAAAATATGATGAAAAATCTGGTGGCAACAGCTGCAGTCCCAAGTCATGTTCAGTGTCGCCGGTGGTGAGTTCACAGACTGTAAACATGGTAGCTTCTTTCACCTGAACAAATAAATGTTTTACTACGACAGCGTGGGCTGTTGGCTGGTCCGGAGGGTTTTTCCTGGCGGCGGGAGTGCCGGTCTGTGTGCGGTGCTGCTCCTCCCTCGGGAAGGGCCCCCGTGGCTCGTGCCCCCCGTGGTGTTGCGCGGGGTCGGGGTTGGCACGGGGCAGGTGGCAGCGGGGTGACCAGTGTCTGCAGCGTGGGGCTCTGCGGAGCCAGCAGAGCCAGATATGGCTGGTCCCAGCTCCACCGTGGCCACCAGTGCCCCTGCCCAGGACCACCAGCAGGCTTGGGCACTGGTGCAGAGAGAGCGGTGGGTGAGGGCTGTGTGGGGAGAGGGACCCCTGCTGCTGTGGGGAATGCCTGGGGGCTTCCAGAGACCCCCTCCCTGCGGGCCACGGCACCGCGGGCTCCTGCAGCACCCAGTGCTGGCAGCACCATGGGGCAGGCACCGTGCACCAGCGTGACGCGGGGTCCTGGGCCGTGTCAGCCCTCACGCAGGGCAGGCTTTGGTTGTTTTTTCTTCCTTGTCACAAATCCCATGTGGCTTACAGATGTTAATTTCAGCTTCTACGGAAACCACAGTGATTCAACCAGCTTCAATGTAACTTCTGAAGAACAGATCAGTGTAAATATTTGCTGTCGGGGGGACTGGCTTCACGTCGGCTGTGTGAAGGGCAGGGGATGGAGCTCCCCAGATGCTGCTCCCCCCCCGGGGGGACTGGTCCCACCGGTGGCTTCTGACGCTGTGCAGATGATGCCCCCCAGGCTGGGCAGATGGCTGAGCAGCCTGCCCCTGGTTTGCCTGCACCGGCAGGGACAGCAGGTGAAGGAGCCCATGGGGGGAGAGTCTGAGCTAAGCTGGGAGCTTCACCCTGCGGGTTTCCTCTTACTCCTTCTGCTCTGATGGCTGGAGTCTGGTGGCTGGGCTGCAGAGCCAAGGGCTGCAGAGCCGAGACTGGCACCAGGGTCCACCCCAAGGCGTCAGTGATGGGGACCTCAGCCCCACCACTGGGACCCCGCACCCGAGGGCTCGTGCATGGGCAGAAAACTTGGTGCTGGTCGAGCTCCACAGACCCAGGAGTAAATGGTCCGTGTTTCATCCAGGGCACGAGAATGCTGTGCCAAGTGGAGACTTCAAGAGGAAAAAACCCACTGATTTTGGTCAGGAGTTGGACGCATCGCTCCTGTTGCCACAGCGTGTGAGCAGGGGTGTTTCTGGCGCGGCACACAGCCTGGATTCTGTGTGGATCATACCAGCAGCACACGCTGCTCTTCCGTTTCTTAACTGCCTAGTATAATCGGGGTTTGAATTCTGGAAGAGGGTGAGCCCAAAATAAACTACTTTTCAATTAGATGTTTAGTGGAAATTGACTCCCCAAACACCCCACCTCTCTCCCTGCAGACCCTGTGCCTTTCCTGGGGGAGTTACTGGAGAGCTGGCCGTTCCCAGTGGTGACGTTCGGGGCTGTGACAGAGCCGGGCAGAGGGCACCCGAGAGGAGGAGCCGGGGGGTGGCAGCTGCCCCTGAGACCCCGCGTGGGGCCATGGGCTGCCAGGAGCCCGCTCAGCCACGGGCTCTGGTGGTATCAGCTCTCAGGATTTCATTTCACATTAATATCGTGTTATTCCCCTCATTCGGTGCCTCCAATTTCAAGCTTTCATGCCCATAGCAGAGCTGCTTATCCCTTGCTGATTCCTTTTTATATCCTTTTAATTAATTGTCAAGGTAAGTTCCACCTGTCAGATCAACGTTAGTTAGAAATCCAGCTTTCACCGTGGTGAGATTTGCTGAAGTTGTGAAAGTTCAAAAGCCAGTCTGCTGTTGATGGCTTTGGTTTTCTATACAGGATTTCACAAAACTGTTGGATTTGGGGCGTTAATGGATTGCGGTGGAAGGTGGAAAGTCCCGTGGCGGTGCGGTGTCTGGCATGGGACAGGGCTCTTGGCTCTGTGCAGGGGCAGTTTCAGGTGCCCCACAGACAAACCGAGCCGTGCAAGAGCCCAGCTCCATGTGCCCGGGCTGGGTGGGCTCAGTGCCCGCCTGGGTGGAACTTGGAGGCTGTTGGGCTCTGGTTTCTGGTGGCACTTGGGTCTAGAAGTGCAGGACTCCTGGTGTCTGCTGCTCTCCCTGAACAAGCAAACTCAGCCCAGCGGGGTTTTGTCTCCTTGGCTGTGAGAGCGGGGTGAGGGGTTATTCTCCTGCGTCTTTGTTGGTTTTTTATGTTCTCTGATCTCTTACTGCTCTTGCATGTGGGAGAAGGTGGTGGTGCCAGGGCTGTGGGTGCTGGGCTGCCTGGAGGGGGTGGGAGGGGACCCAGCCAGAGCTGGGACAGTGGCCTAGGACCAGCCCCTGTGTCCCATCACACATCCTGTACCCTCGGCATCAGCCGCCTCCGGCTGTAACCCCAAAACCCAGTGCAGGGCATGGCTTCTTCTGGGCAGTGCCCTCAGCACCGACTGCGTCCCTGTGTGCAGTGTCCCTGTGTGCAGTGTCCCTGCGTGCAGTGTCCCTGCCGATGGGCTTCCTCTGGGACCCCGGAGGGTGCAGCAGCGGTTCCTCCCGTCCAGGGCTGTTCTGTTGTGCAGGTCACCAGAGAAAAGCAGAGACAATGTAAAATCAAATGCGCGTGTCTAGCTTAGCGTTCTTGTCAGGCTGAAGCCGGTTACAATAGGTGTGCAGAAGGCAAACACTTAGGAGGACGTTTATTTTGTAATTAAATTTATAAACATTCTTGAAAGAAAAACAAAATTAGCTGTAGCTTTCTCAAAAGGCTTCTTTATAAAATCCAGCTTGACAGCTCTCGCACAGCCATTGATGAACCCGATGAGAGAAGCAGGGAGGGCAGGCGGCCGGGTCCCCATGGCTCGGGGCAGTGACAGCCCCTGGGGGCTCCCCCTCGGTGCTGGGACACCCCGGGGTGCCTCGGGGCGCGCTGTGAGGTTCTGAAGTCATTACGTGGTGAATGTGCCTGGCACCACAGCCGGAGTCGCCTCTGGTGAAGCCCTGTGTGACAGAGCACGGCTGTGACGGCCGCTGTTTCGGAGTGTGCTGGGTCGTAGTCCCCGCGGCTTGTGCTGGGTGAACTTTATCTGTAGCTCTGGGAATGATGGTGCTGTTTTTTAAACAGGGCTGAAATATATTTGTATATTTTTGCTGATGTAGTAGATAATGTAGCGCACGAGTATCTTTCCTGTCCCTATTACTCCCTAACATTAACTGAAGAAATAACTAGTCCAACTCTTACATGAAGATGCAGGTTATGCTTCAAAGTGATACAGCAGGGTACAAATTGCAAATAACGTTTTTGACAGGCTGCAATAAACCGAACTTAAAAAATCCCTGCACTGTGGAAGAGCTGGAGCTGTGTTTCTGTGTCTCGTTTGGAGACAGAGGCAGCGTTAACGGGGATGCGGGCACGCTGGCCCGTCCTCCCACCTTGCCGAGGTGAGAGCACCCTTCCTGCCCTCCCCTGCCCCAGCCTGGCCCCAATTAGCCACAGCTGGCTAATGATACAATGGAACAACGTGGATGGTGGGAGAGGGGTGTCTCAGAGGGGGCCTCTCGCCTGTCCCTGGTGGCAGAGGTTGTGCTTCCATGGCTGGAGTTAATGGCACATCATCGGTCCCGCTCCGGCCCTCCCTGCCCAAGGCTGTGAAATGGAGGTGCCAAACAGACCTAGAGTGTGGCTGAGGCAAAGGGAGGAGGCGTTTCCTCTGCAGCGAGGGCAGGCTGGCTCAGTGCAGGGCAGCTGAGGGGCTGGACCCGCTGCCTGCATCCCAAAGTGCCTCCCCAAGGTCGTGCAGGCCGTGGCTCAGGCAGTGGGTGCGTGGCGCAGGGCAGAGCTCCCCACGTGCTGGCCAGCGTCGGGAGCCCCTCGGCTGATGGAATCTGGGGAAAAACTGTTTGATCCCACCAACTTCTTTATTTTTTTCTCAGCAGCCCTCATCCCTCCTGTTGGTCGGGTGGGCAAGCTCAGGCTGGGGCTTTGCCATGGGACCATCTCCTGGTGCATGGCTGTGCCCCAGGGGTGAGCGGGGGGTGCTGTGGCCAAAGCAGGTCTGAGGCTCGGGTGATGGGCACCTGCCTGTGCTGGGGCTCGTATGTGGGTCCACCCTGAGCTCAGCACACAGGGGGCCTGGCTTGGCCAGGCTGCAGCCATCAGGCTGATGGAGAGGGCAGCAACCTGGGTGCATGTGGACATCTCTCCAGGGGGCCAACAGCCAACTTGGGGGTCTCTGTGGACACTCTGACTCTGGGATTTCCTCTCCCCTGCCCACAGGGGCTGATGTGCTGAGCTGGGTGGACACAGGCTGCCCTGGGGCTGCCGTTGGCCCTGGCACGCTCTGCATCTCCTTTACTTGCGCACTTTGTTCTGCTCCTCCTGTGTCTGCTCCGTGAAAACCCTCCCAGCTGCTGGGTGTTTTCTGCCATCACCTCTGAATGGCCAGCGGCAGGAGCTGCAGGTGTGTGGTGGCAGATGGAGCTGATGAAATTCTGTCTCTGCCGGGCGTTCTCAGGGTGCAGAGCAAACCCTGCTGCTCTCGCTCCCTGGGGGAGGTGAGTCTGGAGCTGGAACGGGATCTCGCTCCCGCTCCCGGCCGGGGAATGCCTCCTGCAGCATCTCTGGGCTTTGTTCGGGGCATTTCTCGCTCAGTGTTACGGTGTCACGCTCTCAAAAGTGTCTCGATAAACGCTGTGCTGGGCAGCAGGTGAGGCTGGAGGGAGATGGAGGGAACAGCTCTGGCCACTTGCCCCCGTCTCCTCGGCTCCAGGGAGAGGAGCTGGCCCGGACCCCTCCCGCTCCCGGGGCCGGCAGCTCTGTCCTGCCTGTGTCTCTGCTTTGGGGTGCAGGGACACCTTGCAGACCCCCCGGCCGGGAGCCTCTCTGGGTGCCTTCAGGCCTTGTCCCAACACCGTGCGGGTGGGAGCAGAGCCCGCCGGCACAGCGGAGACACCGAGGGGCAGGGAGCGTGTGTGTGTGTGTGTGTGTGTGTGTGTGTGTTGAGATACAGGGTTCTCCTTCCTTTGCTCCTTGCTCCTTCCTGCCGCGCTGCTGTGACAGACTCCTTCCAGGCAGGCTCAGCAGCAGCAGCTGAACAGACATGAGATGCCAGTTTTGGAGCCTTTCAGAAAACAGTTCCTCCCTTTCTATTCTGTTTGGGTTTTTTAGCTGGTACCTGGTGCAATTTGGAGACGTACCGGTTTCGACCGTGGCGTTCCAGCTCTGTCTCCGCTCTGCCGAGATGACCCGTGTTGGCCAATGCTGGGCAGAGCTCAGTTGCCCGGGGAGGGGTGGTCCCGCTGCCGCTGCCAGCCTGGCCAGGCTGGGGTCCGTGGGCAGGAGATGGGGGGTTCCCTGTGGGACCCCCCTGGGCAGGCAGAGCCCTGGGCCCACAGCAGCCATGGTGTGTGTGCCTCCCTCCCGCCCGCGGTGCCGGTGCGGAGGGGGGCAGGGAGGGAGCTCCTGTGGCTCAGCCCACGCAGAGGTATTTTTGTGCCGGAGGAAGGAGTGGGCTCCGTTGCCGCCGCGTTCCTGGAGTGCTGGCAGTGCTGGCAAACACAGCCCGGCTCGGGGGGATGGCTTCCACGGGGTCTGTCTGCCCCGCGTCTGGCGGCGCCGGAGGGATGCTGGGCTCCCTGCCATGGCTGGGCACAGGGGCTGTCCCCGCGGGGGTGGGCACGCTGCACCCCGTCCCCATGGGAAGCACCCCCACCTCCTTGGGTGCAGGTCCCTCTGCTCCCGCTGTGAGAGGAGGGGGACGGGTGGGCTGGGGGTCCCGGGGACAGCGTGGCTGGTGATCTGTGGTGGTCTATGAAAGAGCAGGTCATTTAATATTGGGATTAAATATAAACCAAGGAGTGACCTTTCAGGACTGACGGCTGTTGAATATGCTAATAGGCTTCCGATGTGTTTTAAGGAAGAAGGGGGGGTGGTTGAGAGAGGGAAGGTGTGATCTGCTCGGAGTCGGGGGGGGACAGGGAAATGCTGGGTGGGTTTGCAGAGGGGCTGCCCCAGAGGATGGAACAGGGAATCCCCGAGGTGGTGGGGCTGGGGCCTGGGACAGCTTGCTCTGGAGACTCAGGTCTTCAGGAGGCTTCTTCCAGGGCAGCACAGGTCCTGCTCGGGCAGGGGGCTCAGCGGGGGCTCTGAGGCCATTTCCTGCCATTCTGTCATTCTGTGATAAGAAGAAGTGCTTCCCTCCCAGCAGAACTCTTCTAACTGTGGAAGGAAACCAACTGCACTGGGGGACTCTCGCTCCTCCGTTCAAAGCCCATTGCATTTGCCTTTCCTGCTTTTAAGTAGCTGTTTTGCCCAGCGTACAAAATGAGGAGCGAGTCAGTGGATGGAACCTCTTGTCCCTCTGTGCCACCTACGAAGTTTCCTTGAACCGGATCTAGGGGAAACGAGCCTTAAATCCCACTGGGGATCCCCCTTGAAGGAAGGTATGGAGAGGGGGAGCTCAGCTGCTCCGAGAACGGTGGTTTCTCAGAAGAGAAATGCACACCAGTGGGCTCTTATGGAGCGGTGAAAGAGACCCCTCTGCCCAGTGGTCCCCTCCCTGAGCGTGCCCCACCCTTTGCTTCAAAGGGCTGTCCTTTGCTGTGTTCTGCTGTTCCAGCTCCAACGTGTCACCTTGGGCTGGTCTGGGAGGTGCTCACCGTGGCTACGGGAGTAGGACCAGGCTGGGACGTGTCTGTGCCGTCGGGGAGGGACTCGCTGCCACTTCAGCCGTTCTCCCCTCTTGGTCCTGATGTCAATAACAACCGCGGAGCAAAATTAAGTGTCCTTAATAGACTCTTGTGGGGATCTTATCAAAAGGCATTTGCAATTCTTCAGGCATTTGCCTTCTGCTTTATATAAAGTGCGTTTGTGGCATGAAACAATGGTCAGTGACTGTCACTTACGATAAAACACTTATTACCATTCATAGCAGCGCTGGCCGCGCCGGAGCCGAGTGCCTGGAGACAGCGGTGAATGCCGAGAGGGTGCTCAATCATGAGGGTTTTCGCTCGCTCAACAGATTTCACAATGAAGTTGCCCAGGATTTCTGTTTTCACAAGCTGCCTTCCTCCCTCCCCTCAGAAGAAGAAGAATCCCCAGCGTCTCGCTGTCTCTCCAGCCTGCGGGAAGCGCATCGTCCCCGGCAGAGCCCTTGCCCTGGGTGGGCACCCCGGGGTCTGAGCAGGATCTGAGCTGCCGGTGCCGCCTGCCTGCCTGGCACACGCAGCCCGGGGGGCGGCAAGGGGGGTCTTTCTAAAAACCCAGATCCTTTGGCTTTGTGATTCCTTAAGAATAAATAAATAGAAAAAATCGATGTCGTTTAACTAAAAGAGAGTTGAACAGAGCTGATGGGAGGTTTGTAGAGGATTGTGTGCTGGCAATGTTTTTTATGTGGAGGAGCTAGGGATGGAGTAAGAAGGGTTTTTCTTCTGGTAGATTCCATCCTTGCACAGTGAAATAGTAAAATCCCGTCCACCTCTGACTCAGACAAACACATTCCAGTTTCCAAGCATGTACGGATGCTTTAAAGGAGGAAAAAAAAAAAAAAGGAGTAGGGGAATCTGCAACACCATATTAGTATGATTTTACATGAAAGCTTCGCTGTCTTTCCTCCCCTGGGGTGTGGGTGGGCCTGGTTTGCCTGTGCTGAGCCGCTGGATGCCGTGGGGCACTGAGGGACCCCCCATGGCCCGGCGGTGTCCCACAGAGGGGTGGGAGGGAGGAGGGGTGTCCCAGTGCCACCCCCACTGCCCGAGCGGTGCGGGGTGTCTCGCTGGGCATCGCAGTGGGGGTCCCCGCCGTGGTGGGCAACCCCAGGCTGGGGCTTTCGGGAGTCGTGGGGCTCCCTTTGCTGAGGGAGGAGGTGACGGGGGGAGCGTCCACCCGCCCACCCACCAACCCCCCTCCTGCTGCTGCTGCTGCTGCTGCTCCTCTGAAGCCGAGGGCTGCCTGGACCCACAACCACCTGCAGACCAAGGACCAGGTTCCTCACTCTGTCCCTTCTCGCTAATAACTGCCATTAAACAGGCCACAGCTCACGCTGCTGCCGTCTGTATCCAGCCTCTTTCCCTTCTCCCCCAGCTGCAGCCCTCTGTCTGAAGCAATAAATATATTTAAGAAATAATAGAGTAAGCGGGAGGAACTGGTGTTTCTTTCTGCTTCTCCAGATTATCTCTATGGTGAATGTAACTGTTTGATGTGAGAAAAGAAGTTGTCATCTTTAACGGCCCTCTTTTTCATGTCACCTTTTCTTTTTTTTTTTTTTTCTCCCCAAAAGGTTGTTTAGTTTTTCCAATTTGGTACATTTTCCTCTGCTTTAAATTTATCTTAGCATTATTCATCTTTACAGCCTATTCAGAATCAATGAGGCAGTGAAAAAGGGAGATTTAAATGAGAAGCGGTTAGTGTATTTTAGCAAGGGTACTTGGAGCCTCCCCCCGACAGTGGGCTCAGTTATTTCACAAGTGGGATAACTGGCTCATTTGTATATATGTATTTTTTTTAAAGGACCTGCTTTTTCTGGTCCCTTTGCTGGCTGGAACCTCTTCAATTCTCTTAGGTTTCCCACTGTAGTTCTCACTGATGCCAAACTCATCGCAGACACACTTTTCCCATCAAAATGTGTTAAGAAAATAGATCACCACTGGAGTGCCTTTTGATGTGTGGGCTTTGGCCTCCGGTGTCTTCACTGAGCTCAAGTGAGCTGGTCCCCTGCACCTCTCCAGCGACAGGAGACTCCAGCTTGGCGGTGATGGTGATGGAGGGGAGAGAGGAAGGCTGGGGTCCTGCACGGGCCCCTGTTCCCTGCTGTGTCCCAGCCCCAGGGGTCCCTGCTGTGCCACCAGGCACCCGGCCCCGGGATGAGGGGACCCTGCCATGGGTGGCTCCCCCCCGGCTGTGACAGTCCCCAGGGACACTGGCTGGTCCGAGACCTCGCGTGGGGCCAACGAGAGGTTATTCTGGGATGGAAACAACCCTGATGGGTTGCTTTGATATTTTACTCTTAATTCTGCTCAGAAACTTTCACCTGTTTATTACAAAATATCTGTTTATTATATATTTGTACATTTTGTATATTACCAAATATCTGTTTATTACACTAATTTTGTTGTAAAATACTGAAAGCGCTGCTGAAAACAGTCCCTGGCTGTTTACGAGTAAACTTGGACTAAAAATGTTTTCTGACCTTGGAGGGCTGAAAAAAAACAGAGGCAGGCGAATGCATCCATGTGATGTTTGAGAAAGTCATATAGCCAAGCTGGAATGAAAAGTAGTTTAGTCATCCCTTTGGAGTTATTTTGAACAAGAAAATACATACTGAATATCAAATTTGCATCCAGTGGCTTTGATATCGATGGTACGAGACTGCATGAATTTCTTAAAAGACAGAATTTAAATTTCTAGCCTTCGCCTGGGTTTGGGGGCAGCCCAGGGCCGCAGCCGGGGAGGGCTCCTCCGGGCAGCGCTGACGGCTTTGCTGGGGATCACAGAATCACGGGATGATGTGGGGTGGGAAGGGACCTCTGGAGACCATCCAGTCCAACCCCCTGCCAGAGCAGGTCCACCCAGAGCAGGTCCCACAGGAACGTGTCCAGGTGGGTTTGAATGTCTCCAGAGAAGGAGACTCCACCACCTCCCTGGGCAGTCTCTGCCAGGGCTCTGCCACCCTCACAGCAAAGAAGTTCCTCCTCATATTTAGATGTGTCCATATTTAGAGTTTGTGCCCATTTCCTCTTGTCCTGTCACTGGGCACCACTGAAAAAAGCCTGGCCCCATCCTCCTGACACCCACCCTGTAGGTATTTATAGGCGTATATACAGTATTTATAGGTGTATATATGGTATTTATAGGATGCAACAAGCTGGTTGGCACAGAGTGTGTGCTTTGAAATGCTGCTGCCAAAGGAGCTGGGCCAAAACTGTGCGTACGTTGCATTTAAATGATTTCTGAATCAAAGAAAACTCTTTATTAGCCCAACAATTAGCTGAGGTGTAAGATCTGTTACTGCTGCTGCCTGATCTCCTGTCACACACCTGATGACAGCCGGCTGGTGGGTCTGAACACTGTACGGCCGCTGGGCACCTGTTGACTGAGTTTGTTGCGGCTGTAGTTTAACTTGCTTTCTGTTAATTACTTGCTAGGGCTAACGAGGAGCTCTGCTGGTCGATGTGACCCCGTGGTTAATGGCAGAGGGATGCGGGGGGCAGGGGCACAGGAGGGGTCCCGGGGGGGCAGAGCCCGGCGCTGGGGAGCTCCCCCCTGCAGAAACACCAGGGAATTCACCTAGAGAGGTTTCAGCTGTATTTGTAATTAATTTTTAAATAACGGTTAGATAATTTGGAATGTAAGTGTTAGTGCTGTCGTAACTGGACTAATAATAACTGCTTCTCATGTTTTGATTAGGCTGGTAGAACGTTAATTAGACTAGCAATAAATTCCGGCACCTTGGATGTGCGCTCCCTTTTGCCCGTAACAGGATTTTGAGTATAACAAATGAAGTGTATATATTTTTATGGCAAGCCATAACACTTCCTCTGAGGTATCTTAGGTTTCACTAGGTGATTCCAGCTAATTGTCCTTGAATTCATTATAGAGAAAAGTCTCTGCTGTTACTTGAACTGACTGAGAATGTTAAGCAGGGAAAGTGACCATTCCAGGCAATAACCTCCCAGAAATTCCTATTGTGGAGTCCTGGGTTTAATCCCTTGGCGTTCCCCCTTTGATTCTGCTAATGTCAGGCCCTAATTATCATTGCTGTGTCACCTGCCGGGAGCGGGGCTTGTCTTCTGAACGGCTCTGGGAAGGGAAGTCACTGCCGTGTCCTCTCTGCCAGGGTGATGGCTTGGGCTGGTGCGGGCGGTGGGCGGTGGGACGGGGGCACGGGGCAGCCCCTCGGGGGGCAGCCACCCCCCCCCCAGCATCTCCGCTCCTGAGTTACCCCCCCTCACTGGGATTGTTTTGCAAAGGTGTGGAAGCGATGGCTTAGTGTGTGTATACACGCCTGGAGTACACAAACAGGGAAAGAGATTTGCAGGGGTCAGTGTGGCAGCCCTACTGGGGCATAGCGCTTTGAAATGGCTTTTTTTTTTTTTTCTTCTTGTCGGCATTTCAGTGAAGAGAGGGTAGAAAATACAGCATATTTTAAGGGTATGAATAATCATTCTCACTATCTGATTTATGTTAACTTATGTAAACTATGAGCTTAGGCAAGTCATCCCGCCATCTGAGGGTTTTCTTTTGCCCTGGTTTTGTTGCGGCTTTTTTGATGGGAAAACAGATGCGGAGCAGAGCACCCGTCAGGAACAGCCACACTCACAGAACTGGTGTTTTGCAAATCCTTAAAAACTTTCCACATATAATGATGTAAAACCTGAGATCAGGCTGTACCAAACTGTTTGGCACGTGGCTCTGTGGGGCTCAGACCTGTCAGGAGATGGCACAGCCAGTCGGACGCAGTGGGGTCTGGAAAGGGCAGAGTTCTGGTCCTGAGCAACCAGAGAATCAATCAATTTAGGGTGCAGCCCATGGGAACTGCCCCTCGGCCCCGCTCTGAGGGGGTAAAATACTCAGACAGGGGGTAAAATGAAAAGGGAAGAAAACGCAGCTCTGGCTGTGCCAGGACTGTGCTTCAGCGTTAGTGTGGGGATCTTTCTGGTGCCACTGGAAGAAGCAGCTGGTGCCTGGGAGGGTCTCACTCCAGGAATGAACTTCAACTTCAGGTGCCTTGATGGGAGGGCGTTTGGTACGCTCAGTCCAGAGTAACCTTGGAACAATTGTGACTTTAACATTCCTGTAACTGAAGGCAAGGCTCAATTTCTTTGTTCTTCAGATTAATAGAAAGAGATAGCATGCCAGACTGCCCATTTGAAAAAAAAAAAAAAAAAAGGAAAGAAAAGAAAATCGCCTGTGCCTAATGCAGTGCCCTCTGAGCTCGGTTTATCTGTACCCAGGAATTTGATCTCCAACTGGTACTTAAATGAGGCACCCTCCCCAGTGAATGCATTTTCGGAGAAAGTCTGGTGTTGGATGCCTTTTTATGTAAACATTTCAGCAGAGGGGACCCCAGAGCGCTGGTCTGAAGCTGCAGCTTGCATTTAAAGTGTATATACAGAACAGCATTCTCCTTTCTCTCTTTCTTAGAAAAGCCTCCAGATGAAACTATTACCATAATGGCACAGCACCTCAGCTGTGCTCCACAGACACACGAACCAGAGTGTTTCTTAAGAATTAGCTCATTTCTTGGGATGTTGGCTCAGTGTACTGCGTGGGCAGGGAAGGAAACCTCTGCGGAGCCTGGTCCCTGCCCTTGTGAGGCAGGGGCAGCTGGCCCAGCTGCAGGGTGATCAGGGTGACCCTCCCAGGGTGATGGGGAAGGTGGCTGCATCTCACCTGCCCATAAACATCCCCTCAGTGACCACTCCAGCTCTGCCCCATGGCCTCTGTCTCTGCCTGGGACCTGTCTCACTGCTCTGGCCCTACCAACAGCTCCTCCAGACAGGTGATGGTGAGATACCAGCTGCTAGGGACCACTGCAGGGACAGGGATGTGGTGCAGTAACACCAAAACCATGCTCTTGCACAATCAGGGTGGTGCAACAGACCTCCAAGCTCCTTCATACCACAAGTTCATTGCTCCTGGGGCACCCTCCTGCCCTGGGCTCAGCAGAGCAGCACTGATGCCTTGTGAGAGCATCCTCCCTGGGGAGCACATCCTCCAGAAGTACCAGCCTCAGCCAGAACCACTCTCAGATATGCAGAGGACAGAATTTCAGGACCCAATAAATGCCCTCTCAACCACTAAGGGGAGGCAGGTGGGGACCAGGCTGCTCACAGGTGAGCTAAACCAGCAATTACCAGCCACAAGGACCTTCTATAAAGCTGTGTCCAGCTGCTTTTCCCTCTTTTCTCCCTCACTTTCTTGTGTTCCTGTGTAAGGTAAGTGAAGCAATAGCAGTGAGGTTTGCTTATCCCAAAAATAATGCCTTATGCTTGTGTAGGAATTTATAAGTGCCTGCTTGCTCTCCAGCTGTATGAAAGCTGACCTCTGAGGCTGGAGAGGGCATGGCTGCTGGGAGGGATCAGGGCATTTGTGAAACAAATCCTTTGGTGAGCTGCCAGGCTGCAAGCTCAGCGTATGTGGAAATAAATAAATACTCTGAGCTCAGCAAGGCAAGGCTGGCTCGGTGTGTGCGGGTGGGAGGTGTATGTGGGCAGGGAGGCAGGTCTCAATGCATTTTTGTGTGGTATCTACTGTCGATGACCAGAAGAGGTAGGGTCTACTGAAACCTACCTCTAGGTCAGTTAGTGCATCTACTTCTGTATGAGCAGAGATTTGCTTCTTCTCTAAGTGCAGGTCACTTGCACCCGTAGACATAAGAAGGGAATTGTCAGGGGCTCGTTCTCTGGCAGTGCCAGGTTTCTGTCCTACAGGCTTGAGCATCCTCAGCTCTCTTCTAGTATTTCACTATTTCTACCACTTTTTGGTTGAATTCTTGACCTTGGAGGACCTGTTGGTTCCCTATGTTGGTGGGTGGGATTCCCTCTGGGGTGAGTGGTCCCATGGTGATTCTGTGTGCTGTGCCAGTGCTCCTGGTGTCAGTGTGGCACCCTGTGTGAGGGACTGGCTCAGGACCTCCCTGGCCACCCTTGGGTGCTCCTGGGCACTCCTGCACTGCTGGTCAGGCAGGGAGATGCCCCATCCCTTGGTGAGGAGCAGCTGCCTTCACAAGGGTAAAATTTGCACGGGAGCTTTCTGGCTCCTGGGCTGATTATTTCCAGCTCCACCAGGCTTTTTGAGCCTAGTAACCAGCAAAGGTGGTTGGAGTTTCAGCCTCCTCAAAGGCAACTGTCTCTGCTGAAGTAAAACTGAGCCAGGGAGCTCAGAGAGCTCCAGCTCCTGTAGAGAGGAGGTGGCTTTGCAATGAAGCTTGGCAGCGTCTGCCTTTGGGGAACAGGTTCCTTTGGAAAGAGGCATCTCTGTTGCTGCTGGGGGCTGGGTGCCTCCTGCTGCTGAGAGACACAGCGAGGGCTGGCTCCTGCCACAGCACGTCACGGGCAGAACTGGGGGTGCTGGGATAAACGCCATCCCACCTTGGCAGTGGAGCCCAGCGTGCAGAGCCCAGCGCTCAGCCCAAGAGCTGTGCCTTCATCCCCTGGGCTGGGGAGGTGGTCCTTCCTCCAGCACCACGGGGACTTGGAGGGCTGAAGTGCTGGTGCTGTTTCCAGCTGCAGACCCGTGGGTTGTCCCCACAGCTGACCTGCGGCTCCGTGGCCCGGGTGGCAAAAGGAGTGAGGAAAGGGAGGGAACACCACCCCGTTTCCCTGGTCCTGGGCCTGACGGGCCAGCCTCTCCCTTACTGGGAGATGCTGGAGCATCCCTAGCTCCGTGCTCTAAACCACGTGGATGGGGTCATTTGTGCCAACAGGTTTTGCATACGAGGCTGGTAACTCCTGCGGTGGGGATAATACTCTCCCACTCCAATAAGGAGGCACGCCAGGCTCCAAACCTGTGGTTTAACTAGAACATCTCCTCAAACTAAAGGGAAAAAAGGGTATTTCTTCTGAATTTGAAGACACCAAGTGCTGATCAAATGATACTGGCTCACTTCAGAGGATTTGTTTGATCCTTTTCTAAGTGGCTTAGTCTCCTTTACACTGAATATACAAAATCTTTTCTTATATCCAATTAAGATTTCTTCTAGGTACGGGTAGCACTTCACTCCCTGTTCAAAGGCTCTCCTCTCCCGGCTCGGTGCATGGAGCGAGCGGGCGCTCAAAGCCATGGGGAAGGTGGGAAGTGCCTCACTTGTTTTTCTGGTCAATTTGTCAATTGAACAGAGCATTTCACAGAGGCACAAACACAAAATAATTGGCTGCGCTGCACTTTTCTGCAGGAGTACCTGGAAGCCACCGTGTGGGAGAGACAGCGGGTCTGCTGGGGTGATGCTGTGGGGCAGCTCTGTCCTCCCGGCCCCACGTGGAGACAGGCGGGGGCACCAGCATGGTTTGTCTTCTGGCTGTGCTGGGCTCACCCCTCGCACTGGGTGTGGGGAATGGCCCTGGCAGGATGTCATACGCTGTCCTGTGCCTGTCCCCTCGCCTTCTGCAGGGGTCACCTCTACCGCACTGTCCCCATGGGTCCCACCATTTGGGTGCCACTGAGCAGGGCTGGCCCCATGTCCTCCACTGTGGATGGCCTCTTGATGGCACTGACATGCTAAAAGGACACTTTTCAGAGACATTCTCCTTCTGGGAGCAGTGCCCTGATGTCTGAGTGACAAAAAAACCTGCCTGCACTTTTTTTATGGCTGCTGCAGCCCTGGTGCAGTGGGATTGGGAGCCCAGTCCTCTCCTGCATCCCCAGTCGTTTCTGCTTTGGGGCTGGTCAGTTATATTTTAGCAATGCCTTTGAAGGCGTTCTGTTTGCACAGGTGTCACTGAAGATTAAGTTTAGCATATGAAGTCTAATATTGGGAGCTAGTGCTTCCCCTTTCCCTAGGAAGAAACTTGGCTCAATTGTCAGAGCCTTGGAGAGTTTTGCAGAGCTGGCAGCGAGGAATATAAACATCTTTTAACAGCTCCTTTAATCTAGCAGAAATAAAGTCTAGCAAAAGCCAGTCAGTGAAAGCTAAAACCTGACAAACTTGGAGTAGATGTAAGACCTGGGTCTTGATGACTGACTGTGATTAACCAGGTTAATCACCTGCAGCTCACCCTGGGGTACAGCCATGCCTCTGTCACTTCAGGTCTTTACATCCCAACTGGATGTCTCTCTGGACAGCTGAGAGCTGGTGGGTGGGCTGGCTGCTTCAGAGGAGATGCCTCTCTGAGGCTGAGGGGGACTTGGCTTCTCACCCCCATCAGGGGATATTTCCCCATGGATCATGGTGAGCAGCGAGTGCAGTGTATAGATGGGGGGTGGCTTTCTTTTAGTGGGGTTCAGAGCTGTCGGACTCAATGCCAGTAGAGGAGTCCATGCCTTGACTTTGTACTGTTTCCCTCTTTCCTTGGGTTTAGTGATCAACAGCATTATTATTGACAGTCTCTTTGAAAGATGGCTGAAAGGCAGTAGGACAAACTGCTCATTCATTACTCATTCATGATTGGCAAACTCTCTTGTATGATGAATTAGGCGAGTGGATTAATTGTAGATGCAGTATGTTTGATGGCAAGGGAGAGCTCCCAGAGCTGAATCCCCAGAGTTTAGAAGATGGGGAATCTCGCAGGAAGAATGGTGATGGCAGGCAGTTGGTCCTTCTTCCTCAGAGGACATCACACCCCAATGATTTCAGCACTCTTACGCTAATGAAGTTCCTGTATTCCTCTTTGTAAACTTCTCCAGTCCTGCCTTTAACATCTCAGTGTCAACGTTCCTCTGTCTTCACGGCTGCCCTCTGGCAGGTTGGGTAGTTTTGCGCATTACAAAACTACTGCTACTTTGGTTGTGTGTGGTCACAGTTATTAAGTTTCTATTTATTAAAATTATTTCATAAAGTGCTGTTGAACAAGGTCAGATATTTGAAAGGATTAGTTAATATATAATCTTTCAAGTCAATACTTTAAATACTAGCTAAAATGTCTCATTGTTTTCTATCTGATGTGCTTAGATGGTGAGCAGTTTGGGGTAGGAATGGTCTTTTCCCAGGCACAGTCAGTACCTGGCACAATGTTTTCCTCAATGTCACTGATGGTTCCAGCCCCTGCCGTGTATGCGGGTAATAGCGTCAATGAAAAGTATTCCCTGAAGTAACTAAAAATTGAATACTCCTAAACCAATCTGTGAGATTTATATGAAGTTTTATATGAATTAATATATCCTTAGGAGTAAAATTTCAAAGCTTGAAATTCTCTGCAGAGTGAGTTCAAAGATCCCTAATCCTTCTCCGAGGGGTTTGCTGGCTGCGGTGGGAGGTCTCTGCTGCAGAGGTGGGTGTGCAGGGGGCTCGGGCACTCCGTGTTCCCCATGGCCAGCGCAGACCCCGGGGGTGCTAATGGGGCAGTGGTTTGTGGATAACAAATCGCAGCTGCTTTGGCCATTAGGAAAGGAGAACATCCCAGTGAGAGTGGGGAGGGCAGGATCCGTGGATTTCGGTGCTGGGGGACCTCAGAAGACAACAGCCCGGGTGGTTTGCCCTCTGCCGTGCCCTTCCCAGGATGGGTCTGAGCCCCCATGGCTGGTGGCTGTGGGGACCAGGGGGTGGAAACTGCAGCCAGATCCTGGGAATGGTCCAGTCCATCCCTGGCAGCCAGCAGGGACACAGCATCAGGAGCGTACTGCATGTCACAGCCAGCCACCACCTCTCGCAGTGCTGACCCTCAGCACCAGCCGTGGACCATGTACCTGGCCATGTGTGCTGAAGTAAATCAGTTTTATCAAAGAGTGCCTGCTGAGCATCCCCTCCCCAGCCCCTCTCTCCCACTGTCCAGGCTCTTAGCTCTGCTGAGGCAAGAGGTCTTAAAGCCAGGGCCTCGGTAAAGCTCCTGCCCTGCCAGAGGAGCAGCATGCACTGATTTATTGGCAGGGGTACCACAAGACATCTCTAGAATAATGAGGCCACTGCTATTTTTTCCCACCATGTAGCAATTTGTCCAGGAGCTGCAGGTTTCCCATCACGTTACGCTGATCCCAGCAGCGAAAGGGATCTTCCCTCGGAGGGCGTCGGAGCAGGACTGCAGCTGGCATCCCTGCGGACCAGCAGCCGGGGTGGAGGTGGCACACGCATCCCGCTGGCACTGCTGTATGTTCCCTACTCGGTTTTCGCTCTCCTAGTCCCTTGGGGAAGGTCTCCAGGCAGCTCCTGTCAGTGGAGCCCAACTGCTGCGGTACCTGCTGGTACCTGCTTTATGGGCACAAAATTGAATATAAGAAGTTCCACCTGAACATGAGGAGGAACCTCTTTCCTGTGAGGGTGGCAAGCCCTGAAAGAGGCTGCCCAGGGAGGTGGTGGAGTCTCCATCTTTGGAGATGTTCAAACCACCATTCCTCCCAGTGCTGGGGGATTCAGCTCTGCTGGGCACTGTCTGTGCTGGGCAAGCAGGGAGCTTTGTGTCCTTCACTGTACTGCAGGAGAAGAGAACAAGTTCTGTGAAACATCAGAGCTGACCCTTTTCCCAAATGCAGCTTTTCCTGTGGGAGCTCTTGGGCTGGTGCTACAGTCCCCAGAGGTATCAGTGGGGACTGTTCAAGTTTTAGCAAACCTTTGTTGGGGTGGAGCTCATGTTTTTCAAGGCTGCTGTTGGTGCAATTGCTCTCAGGTATTGCCTCTCAGTGGTGTAGAGGTTAAGTGTACATTAACAACTACTTTTTGGCTCTTGCTGCAGAGGCTCACCTCTCTACGTGTTTTTAGAAGAACTGACTTTTCTGTAACGTGACATTTTGAGCAGGGAAATTACAGCAGCAGCAGACCTCTCATCAGGCTGGCTCTTAAGGCTTACTCTTTCTACTTGAGAAATAATCCAAGTAAGTCTTCACTTACTGTCTTAAACTAAATAGCTGCGAAGCGCCCTCCCAGTTCCCTGTGGGTTGTGTGCAGTCACCCTGAGGGATCCCCATTTGCCATCAGCTCCAGACCCTGCCGTGCTCCCCGTTGGCTCCAGGTCTCCTTGGTTTGCCCTTCGCAGGGATGGTGTGATGGTCCTGGGGATGCTGGGCCTTGCAGGGGGGTCACCTTTATTGATGGCCTTTTATTCGTGGTACCTCCTAATGCAGCTGCCTTTTTTGGTTTTTTTTTTTGTTTGTTTTTTATTAATATTTATTTGAATGAAACAGAAATTTCTTATTGTTTTGGGGATTGAAATCTGCTTTACCTTGTCATCATTTTTGGGCTGTTCATTTTCTACCTCTGAGAAGTCTCCATCTGACTTATCAAGTCAGCTTTCTTCAGAAAGGCAGTGATGATGCTCTGAGTGTCCTTAATCTTGTCTTTTTTTTTATATTTTTATTTTTTTTTCCTCTTTAATCCATGAAATGGGGCATTGCTCCACAAGCCCTGTCTGGCTTTGGGACAGCTGACCTTGCTGAATTCCACCCCCCTGGGCAGGGGTTGCGCCGACAGCGGCTGCTGACGCAGCAGTGAAGCTCAGCAGAACGCACACCACCTTTTCCTCACCACTGCTGTCATTAGCTAATTGCACTCCTCCATCTCCTGGCTTAGCCTGGGCCTGGCTGATCCCTCCCAAGGTCAGTCTTCCCCCACAGTCAGACATTTTCAGGGTCTCCCCCTTCGGTGCGTGGCTCAGGGTGAGGGTCTTGTGGGCTGCGACCCCGCTCTGTCACCCCGAGCTCTGGGGCTCGGACCCCGGCTGGGGCTGTCCCTCCTCCATCCCTCCCAGGGGCTCCCGTCCCCAGCTGCTCCCCCCGCGCCTCCCCTGGGTGACATTTGGGCAGTTTTGCCCTTCGCAGGGATGGGGGAGCAGGCTCATGTGACTTGCAAGTGTGCAAGAAACGTATTTATTGGCCAATAAAGAAGAGGGATGGCAGGTGCTGCGGTGGCCGGGGCTGCTGGACCTTAAGGGCTTCTCAAGTGAAAATATGCTGATGGCTGGGTTTGGGGTCCCTGATGGGGGGGGACAGACAGGCACCCCCAGCTCCTCTGGCCAGGCAGAGGTGTGGGGCTCTGCCCCCTATGCTGGAGTTTCCAGCTGGTTTCGCTTTTACCCCCCCAGCAGAAGATGATGTTCTCCCGTGGACAGCCCTTGGCTGTAGTTCCAGGAACAGGACAGGGCTCCAGTGTCCCCAGATGTGTGGGAGAACCCGCTGGTGCTGTGTTGTCTGTGTCACTGCTGGGGTATTCAAAGGGGTTTAACCTATTCTACCTTCTCCTGCTGAAACGCTCAGCTCTCCACCAGGTATTTTGCCTATCAAATCATTTCTAGCAGCCATAGGGTCTCCTCTGCTTATGGTCCCTGCGATGAGAGCTGCTCATGGCACAAAGCCCACCGTGCTGCCTGGGGAACATCGTGGCACCAGCCGGTCCAGCAGCCTTTGCTGGGGAAGTTTTCCCTGCCACCAGAGTCACAGCGATGGGCACCACGGGACTGACAGCCACAGGGCACCTGACAGACAGCTCCGTGGTTCTATGCCAGCACATGGACTCGTGTGTGGACCACCTCTGGTAGGTCAGTGCCTTCTGCCTTGTGTCACAGAGTATAAAGGGTTTGCTGACTGCCTCAGCCTGGCTGTCACCCTCCTCCTCTGGAGGCAGGAGGTGGCTGTGGAGAGCAGGCAGGATGGCGTGGATGCCATCAGCCCCCCAGCGCAGAGACCCTGGTCCTGTTGGGGGGAGCAGCCCTCCCCGGGGGTCCCTCACTGAGGCTCCTGGCAGAGAGGTCCCCTTTGCTCCTCTACCCCTTAACGCTGGGCTGGGACCTGTTCTTCCCCCGATATCCTTTTGCTGCAGCTTTGAAAGTCATTAACACTCCTTCAGAGAGCAGAGGCTTCTCAAAGCATTTCCCATCTGCTATCACTTACCACATTAATCACAGCCCAAGGAACAAACTAGTTTTGACTTGAGGTTTCCTGAGTAACTGAATTTCTTCATTTCAGATGCTATTATTGATAAGTCTGAAGTTTTGCAAGGTACCTTATGTTCATGTCATTGCTTGAATGGAAGAAAGAAAATAAAAATAGTCCAAAACCCTCAAATCTGAAAACCAAACTTGGGCTTTTCTGATTTTTCACTGAGGCTTGGGAAAACACGATGTCTACTTTTTTGACAGTGTTACAATTTAGACTTTCATGACCCAAACTGAAAAACATACCTCTGGCAATATTTTAATATTGATAGGCAAAATTATGATTCATCAACATCAAACTGTTTAATTCATTAGCCAATAACTTCTATGCAATGTGGGAATACATTTAAAAGAGAATGAGATGAGACCAAGTATTAATTATGCAGTCATTGCACAAATTAATAATTTTAATGTCACAAAGAGCTTCCTATGTATTAACACTTTAAAACCTGTTTCCTGCCCTTACATGGGCCTCAAAAAACCTGAAAAGTATTTTTAAATCAACTTTTTTAAAGAAATGGTAGGCAGAACTAGGTATGAAAGACTGTCATCAGAAAACCATGTTTTTCTTGCAGGTGAAGTTTTTAAGTTTTCTGATTTCCATATGTGTGTGTGATTCTCATACACAATTACCAGTATGAATTATAACTAATAGTTTTGTGCCATATAATGTTTTTACTGGTTTTTGTAATATTTGCCTTGGCCACATGAAGATATTAGTGCTTGTGTGTCTTTATCCTCACAGAAACGCTGCCATATGATGCAGACAGCCCGGGGCATGTGGGATGTGAAGAGAGAGTGGGATGCAGCCAGTTACGAGGGCTGAGACACTCCAGGTAGGAAATGTGCAAATCGGAGTGGTTTGGGTTGGAAGGGACCTTAAAGCCCACCCAGTGACAGCCCCTGCCCTGGGCAGGGACACCTCCCACCAGCCCAGGTTGCTCAGAGCCCTGTCCAGCCTGGCTGTGACTGTTCCCAGGGATGGGGCATCAATCCGTTCCTGCCCTTTGTGCTGAGCCCCTGGTGGGTGTTACTCTACTCACCACCTTTGGCTGGGGTCACTTGGGGCGAAGGTCCTGGACGCCTCCATCACCACGTGTTTTTCAGCAGGTCCCTGCTGCCCCTGGTCTGTGGTTCTCAGTGCGATGTGGGGAGCACCCTCAGCCTGAACGTGCAGCTGGGATTATCTGGAGAGCAGCCCCCAGCCCTGCTGTCCAGGACACCAAAGCAAAGGTCTGTCTTCCCGGGAAGGAGCCACATGTTGCAAAACATCTTGGAATGATGGGGAAATGCTGCCTGTCCCCGAGACAGAAACTGTATTTTCATCTTTGCCATGTTGCTGATGTTTAATTTTTAATTGCTCTGCAATGTGGCAATCTCCATAACAAAGCATGAAAAATCAAAATTTGCCCTGAAGATATGAAAGCTGCTGGATGTTCTCAGAGCCATAGCTTGAGTTGAAAGCCAGAATGAGCTGTCTGAGAGCTTCAACCATTTCCTATGGTGCAACAAGCATGTAATTAGGCTGGAGTACCCCAGTGGCACAGAAGCTTTTGAGAGCAAAACACTCCATCAGGCTGGAAGGGACCCTGTCAGAAGCCCTCACCCCGCCCCAGAGCTGCGAGAAGCCAGCCCCAAAAGGTAGATGAACCCCTCACTGCACGCCATCCCATTATGAAGCTACAGAGACAAACCCAAGCCTAGTAGTTTTAAGACCAGAGATCTCGGATTCCATCCCGCCTTGTCTATAACATATTGGTTTAGGTGAGATTTAAATTGGATCCAAATGTTACACACAGTTGGCTGGAGCAATTTCTTCAAGACTGTTTTCCTAAATTAGGGATGATAGTGGTAATGCTCCTACTTCTTGGCTGTTGCCTGCAACTGGCTGAGATTTCATCTGCTGACAACCATGTTTCTGGAAACTCACAATCTGCTTTTACAGCGACTTCACATAGTATGTGAAAACACTTTTTAACAGCGTTGCACTCTTGAGCTTTGCTATTTCCATGGTATAATTGATTTTGCATATTAAATGATCATGTTTCTGCTCCTTGACAGAGAGGTGCACGTTTATTAAACAGATTCTTTTTTCCTCAGATAATCTTTTCAGTGAGTTTTCCATTTTTGAATCTATAATGCAAGGACGAGAGGAGAGCTTTCCCTGCAAACGCCTGCGGATGCGGGCAGGGATGCCCGGAGGGTGCCTCCAGCCCCTAGAATATTCCAGCTCCATTTGCTGTTTTGCATACTTCTGTGTTTTTCCTACAACTATGCTTTTGTAAATGCATTCCCCGAATGTTTCCAGTAAAGGAGTGGAAATGTTTACAAATGCCAGAAAATCTAATAATTTGTTTTTAAATACATGAAGGCTCCTCATTTGTGTTATCAAAGATGTTGATTTGTTCAGTTTAAGCCGTATCATTATCCCCATGCAGACGTGGTGGTAAAACCCTACTTGGCTCTAAGGAGAATGTCTATTGTGTGCCTGTGGATGCTTTCCAGCCGTTCCCTGCCCACCCTGGGTCTGTGCTTGGGATCGCCCCGGCCCACGCTGAGGATCACCAGAGCAGCCCGAAGGGAGGGAGGGAGGGATGGCAGGGGCAGAGCCGTGGGGCAGAGCCCTCCTGTCCCCCGGCAGTGGCTGCAGCCAGGAGAGGTTTTTGCTGCAACAACCCAGCAGAGCAATCTCATATTTTTTGCTTGGAATGGATAAAACCAAATCAGCTCATGTCTGTAGCTTGTTAGCACCGGGGAGGAAGCCGCCTGGTACTTAGCTTGTAATTCTTCAGAGCGTAGATGTTTCATGTAATTTTAGATACCCTGGTAAGTGGCAGTGATTCACACCAGCCCTGCTGCTGGTGGTCTCACATCAGAACACCTCCCCTGCAGCTGGGGTTCCTCCCCCCGCAGTGTGCCCTCGCCGTAAGCCCTCCGACAGCAGCGCAGCGGTGCCCGGCTGCTCCCTGCTGGTCCTCCTCTGCCTGTGGAACTTGGGTAGGTGCCACCTCCCTGCCCTCAGAGCAGCCTAGGGGTGGCTGTGGCCACGTGTGCTTGCAGGGAGATGGAGAGAGGACGGCTCTGTCTTTCCCAGGGCAGGAGATGGTCACCCCTGGGACCAGGGGTGGGAAGGATGCTGAGAGTCCTCTGTTCCTGATGCTGTGGGGAGAGGAACCCCTTCTCTGCTGGCTTTGCGGGATGCTGTGATGGGCGAGTGGGGAATTTTGCCAGGTGGAAGATGGGCCTCTTCTGCTCCCCTCTGTCCTCAGCCCTGGGGAGGGTTTGCTGAGCGCATGCTTGGGTCTGTCCAATGAGATAAACTCACTGAAACATCGCCAGGGACAGATATGAAGAATGGCTCAGTATTTGGGACGAAGGACCACATACGCTCCTGCATCCCTGGCAAGGCCAAAAGCAGCCAGGTGTGTCCTTATCCACCTGGCACCCTCTGCAGGAGGACGGACAGGGAAATGGGTGGATGCAGAGACAGCTCTGGTGATGCTCCTCAAAGCTCAGGCAGAGCAGATTGGCTTTTGGGCCAGTCGCGCTTCTGGAGACCATTCAGAAGATGGAGCTGAGGAATGAGACACAGAGACGGTGGACAGAACCATCTTTGGTTGCTTTGTTACAGCTGTTTGTGGAGCCGGAGGTCTCCGCAGGGCAGGCAGGATGCAGGACCAGTCCTGTGACTGCCCGCTGGATGGGAGGTTCCAGGTGCCACCAGCAGGAGCTGGGCCCTGGGGTCACCCCCATCATCATTACTGGTGTTAATGGGAGTCACTGGACGAGAGGGGAGCTCACCAGGGACAGACCTGACCCTTCCCTGCGGGTGCTGCTGGTGTGATGGCTGAGCCTGCTCCTCACGCTCCATCACACGCAAGCTGTTTGCATGAAACAGCATCCCGAGTTGGAAGAGATTGCTCTAAAATGGTAATAATTTAATCAATGAATTGTTTAACTCATACAGATGCACAGAAAAGCAAAAAGTGCAACTCTTCACGGTGGTTGTGTGGGGCTGGGGAGGAAACAGAGCTTAGGCTTTGCCTGGGTGACAGCAGACACCTGCTGTGGGCACCATAAAGCTGAATAACATGGGAGAGGAGGCCCAGCTTTGCAAGGGTACCGAGACGGGGGGGGACAGGTTCCCTTCAATCTGTTTCCTCTCCTCCAGAAGGTTGGAAATTATGGATCCAAACCAGGTCTTGTTCCGGCTGTTGTTTGTGTAGAACCCGGGGGCTGGTTTCTGTGTGAGGGTGCTCGCTGTGGAGCGGAGCCACAGGCAGCTCCTACTGACAAGGACCTGTGGCAGCTCAGGTGGTTGGGTTTCCCACACACCCAAACCTTCAAAGCAGAGAAAATGCTTCTCGGTTCATCTTACACAGGGGGGAGGAACCGACCTGGTTCAGAGCCCTTGTGTGAGACATGGTTCTCCTCCTTAAAGTGACACCCCTGGGCTCTGTGGAGATGGGGGCAGCCTGTCCAGGCTGGCAGAGCAGGGGTGAGAAACCCTTCCAGACTATCATAGAATCATAGCACTGTCTGGGTTGGAAGAGACCTTTAAGATCATCTAGTCCAACCATCAACCTAACTCTGATAAAAAAAAAAAAAAAACAAAAGAAAACCATACAAAAGAACCCCCCCCATCACTAAACCATGTCTCTAAGCACTGTGTCAACCCATCTTTTGAAAACTTCCAGGGATGGTGCCTCAGCCACTGCCCTGGGCAGCTCCTTCCAAGGCTTAATAACCGTTTCTGTGTAAAAATTTTTCCTAATATCCAATCTGAACCTCCCCTGGTTTATTATGTGTTTCTGCTGCAAATGAAGATAAGATGCCTGTGGCAGCAGCGCCCGCGATCAGTTCTGTCTGGGGTACAGTGCTGGACCACTTCTCAGGTAAAGATGCTCCCAGATGTGCAGCTCCAGAACTTCTTCCCCACCCCTCGTGTCCTAGCTCAGAAATGGGCTCGATGCATCACTCTTGCACCTGTATTTCTGCAGCTGGGGGGGTGGCTCTGTGCCACTGTGTGTTTAGGAGACCCAGCCGGGGAGCCGTGATCCCTGGAGAGATGCCGCTTCCCTTCTTCACTCCTGGTGTTCTGCGGTACATAGCTGGTAGTGGGACTAAGTATCCCTTTGTGAATTATATGGTCTTTTCGTGTTTCCTGGCCTCAGTCTCTGGGTGCTCCATCGCTATTTGGTGATACCCACTAGGATGATGGTGAGTTGTGCTGTCAACTGCTGCTGAGCTGTGCCCTGCAGGGGGAGGAGGAACGAGGGAAGAAAATGAGAAAGAGCAGAGTTTATTCTGCAGGTGGGTGAATGCAATTTTGAAAGGAGGCGTTTGTTTTATGGTGAGATGTAGGAGTGACTTTTTTGGTGTTTGGGTAGTTTTGTGTGCATGTGTTCTGCTGCTGTTCTGGTCAGGGGAGTGAGAGGCAGGACATGGAGGACAAGGCAGGGAGAAACGGACTGTTGTGTCCTCCAAAACCCTCACAAACCAGGAGTGGTGGAATGCCCAGGGTGGAACACAACAGGTTAAACTTCCCAAACAAAGGCTCAAATTATTTTGTGTCTGTTTTGGAAAGCAACACTATGACCCAGAGAGACAGGGAAAGCCTGCTCTGAGCCAAGAAAATGTTTACAAATCCTCCTGCAACAACCAAATCGATAAATCTATACATTCTGCTCTTACTTCTTGGAGTCACAAGAGCCACAAATGGTTGTTGGAGGTGTTTGTGGAGAAGCTGTGTTGTTGGGTTTTGGGTTTTTTTTTCTTGTTTTTTTCCTCCCTCTGGATTTTATTTCACTATATGGGTAAGATGTTTATTTAAGAGAAAATTAAGGACACACAGAACTGCATATGATGAAAGCAGGAGGATTTTACAGGGCTGTTTTTGTGGGCGTTCAGGTGTTGACGTGACCTGGAGAGCGAGCACAGGTGCAGTGGGGCACAGGGTGGTGGTACTGCCTTTTGGACGGTGGTGGGGAGGTGGGGACGGCAGTGTGTGTGTCACCGTGCCATCGCCTTGGGAGGTGTGGGGCTGGGGTGACCAGGGGATGGTCTGCTGTGCTGTGGTGAAGGGATGTACAGAATCATAGAATTACAGAATCACAGAATCTTCATGGTTGGAAGGGACCTTTGAGATCATTGAGTCCAACCACAAAAAAACCCAAACAAACCCCCCCCCAAAAAAACCCCAACAAAACAAAAAACCCAAAACAAATAAACAACAAAAAAACTCCACAAACAGACACAACCCAACAATCTCAAGCACTAGGGGATGCCCTGAAGAGCCATGTCTACATGTTTCTTAAATCCCTCCAGGGATGGTGACTCCCCCACCTCCCTGGGCAGGCTGTTCCAGTGCCTGACCCCCCTCTCAGGAAAGTAATTCTTCTTAATATCTCATCTAAACCTCCCCTGCCCCAACTTCAGACCATTTCCTCTGCTCCTGTCGTTATTCCCTTGGGAGAAGACGCCAATCCCCCCCTCTCTACAACCTCCTTTCAGGGAGCTGTAGAGGGCAATGAGGTCTCCCCTCAGCCTCTTCTTCTCCAAACTAAACGTGCCCAGTTCCCTCAGCCTCTCCTCATAGGACTTGTTCTCCAGACCCCTCACCAGCTTGGTGGCTCTCCTCTGGACAGGCTCTCCTCTGGATACACATGTGCAGACATTGCCTGGGTTGCTGCAAAGCCAGAGAAAGGTTTTGGGAGATGGATGGGTGGGAGCTGGAGCTGGGGGGATGCAGATGGCAGAGGGGATGGGGCTGGTACCACAGGCTGAGCTCAGAGGGGTGGGCACCTCACTGGGTCTCTGCTCCCCTCCTCAGCCTCGCTGCCCTCTGGACCGGGCACGTTCGTCTCTCTGTGTCACCATGGAGCAGTGAGGCCTCTGTCACCTCACCTGGTGACAAACTGACCCCAGCTCAGAAGGCCGCGTCTGTGTCACCGTGAGCTGTCCTCTGCTGGTGGTGGATCAGCCTTGCCCTTTGCTGGAGGGCTGGAGGATTTGGTTAAGGCCTGGGCTGTTGGCAGATGCTTTCCAGAGTCTCCTGGTTTGGTTTATCAGCTCCTGTAGCTGAGAGTGCACCCGTCCGAGGCAGCTTCTGTGCTGGCAAAGAAAAGGGGCCACGGGAGTCACCAGGGGATAATTCGGTCATAAATGATGAGAGTTGGATTTCCAAAGATGTTGCTCCAGGACAACCAATGAGCTCACACCAGTCCTGCGCTGGAAAGGTGAGTGAGGAAAAACTGGGCACCCCAGTTCAGATAAGTGACTAATTATAATTTCTAGATTTAATTACCAACAGTAAACTCTTAAATACCCACGGCAGACAAGTGAACCTCTGTGCCTTCCTTGTGTTTGATGTGCTAAGCATACATATTCAGCTCAGTCTCTCAAGAAAACATGAGGTTTTACACAAGAACAACTATCCCAGATGAGCAGGATTTATGGCTCCAAAATGGTCTAGTTTCATAATTTGCAAAAGCTTTAACCTTTCAAGCATTTCCAAACCCATTTTAGCATGCGGGGAGTAGTGATGCAGAGACATTAACATTAAAACTTTGTATGTCTCCAGTGAATATTCTTACAACAAGAAGCATAACTTATCCTTTTTCTTATTTCATTTTCTAATATTTCAGTGTTTGCTTCCATGAAAGAAAATAAATATGAATATATTCTTATAAAATTAACAAATATCGCAAAGCTTTAGATACCAATTAAGATGAATAATTTAACGTGTAGATATCAGCGCATGACAACTCTGTGCTTCAGCTCACCAGCTGACGGTGGAAACTTGAGGCAGGTTTGCTGAAGCAGCTCACATTTCCTTGAAGGTCATTTAAATGAATTTTCAGATTTCCTTTCAGCCTTCAGGCGATCCCATTAATGACTGGGAGAAGCAAACAACCAAACAAGCGGATGGTGCCATTCGCAGCAGCTCTGCAGAGTGCCATCAGACATTTATCTCCGCTTCCAGCCTTAGAAGTTGCCGACAGCCCAAATGTGGAGCTGCCCCCAGAGTGCTCTGTGTCTGTGTGTCCTGGGGCCGTGGGGCATCGACTCCCTCCTTTGCTAAAGGAACACGGAGCAGGATCACCTCCACTGTGGCTGTCGTTCCTCTCTCTGGAGGGTCTTGTGGGCAGAGACCACTGTGAAGACCTTGAGACTCCTCTGTCTGGAGAAGGCGAGGTGGGATGTTGGGTGCCTCCAGGCACCCCTTCCTCCGTGGGAAGGTGGCAGGGCAGGAGGAGACCTGGTAAAGCCAAGATAATCACAAGTCTGGCAAAAGAAGGGGGACAAAAATGGATGGGTGAGCTGGCATTTCCCTGAAAATCCTTCCATTTGGAAGGGGTCCACTGTTTTGGGGTCCACCATTTGCCTCCCGGGCAGTGAGCTGGGGACCTGCTTGTACCTTGTCTGAAAGGGGAAGTGGGGCCTCGATAGGTGACTCTGGGTCCTGTCTTTAATTGCAGTTGATTTTGTATTGATTTTCTGTTACAGGAAACCTAGAGAACCACGTTGGGAAAATGTCCCTCTGAATATGTAAATAGTTATGATGTCTTTCTTTAATAAAGAGGCAACCCCAAAACTCCTACCTACCACCCTGATGTGGACATCTTGCTGCCTGCCTTTGGTGTGTTTGCAGCTCTGAAGGTTAACCACTGATAGCAGAGCACAGGGATTATGCCTGTAACAGGATGTTCAGGTCCCAACAGCATTGCTCTTTTTAAAAGCAGTCTATGTTCAGAGCTGGGAAAGGGAGTCTGGTATGAAAACTGCTAGATCACATGCATCTGCTGCACTTGGGAACGATCTATATCTGTCATCATCACCCTGATGGAATCAATTGTACCAGCGAGTATCGACAGCCGCGGGCAGGAGAATAGATCCAGCATCGTGCAGATGTATCATGATGCTGTCAACCAGGGCGCAGCTTTTCAGCAGTATTGTGCCTCCTGCATCCTCTTTTGGCAGCTGGAGCAGCCCAGCAATGGGAGAGCAGTGGTTCAGGGCAGACCTTGCAGCTGAGGTTTCCACTCACAGACACGTGCAGCAGGAAGGGTCTCTGCAAGTACCTGGTTTGGGGGGCAGCTGAGCTTGGACAAAGCCTTGTTCTTCCCACTGCAGTGTCTTTAAAAACACTTCCTGCTCCACAAAACGGCATTTGGCAATGAGCTTGCTTTGGTTGGGCATAGAGTGTTACTGGGCACTATTAATAGTTTTGGTGGCGATTCTGATCAGAAGTTTGCCTCAAATATCAGCACAGAGAGAACAGTGGCACTATACTCACCCGGCTCTGGCAGGAGGTGTGCCAACCAGAACCGTGATTTGAAAAATAGCAACAAAAACCCGCAAGAAAGTGTCACTGCCATGGCAGCAGGACACCTTCTACCACCACGGCTGCAGCAGAGATGATGAGGAGTGCAGCTCTGGGGAGATGTCAGCAGGATCTCTGGAAGGATGCTCTGGAGTCCCCGACTTCTGAAGGGAGCTGGCGCTTGTCTCTTCGTGGGGAGCTTGGGGCTTGTTGCAGTCAAGTGTCTCCATCAGCTACTCTGTGCTACCTCCATGTCCCGCAGCGAAAACAGCAGGACACCAGGGTCCTGGAGCAACATTGAATATTCAGCACTGAATTAATTATTCTGCTGGCTCACTTGGCTGGTCCAGTCAAATGTCAGAGATGCCTCCTGTCAAAAGCTGAGACAGTAAAGTGATTTTTGAGGACAACTGAAATAAGCTGAATGGGTAAGAAACTATTCTCTGACATGATACACTGTGCAAAGCCAGTGTGAAAGCCTCTGCCACAGTGGAGTTTGGGAGACTGAAGGGAGCAGCTCGAGCAGAGATATATTGAAAGAGGCTGCGAGTAGGAAGAAGGTTAGATTAATGCTGCGCAACAGAAAGTGCTCTGAGGAAATGGGGCATGGTGAGTACAGGAAGCAGCACCTGTGGCACCTGTACCCACTAATTGCTGAGCAAATTGCACTAATTTCTCACTTTCTGCCAACTAAAATCTTAATTTTTGTGCACTGAATTGAAAGAAAATTTTGTTGCTGTGTATCACTTGCAAGAATAAAGTTTCTTCTTTGAACAACTGCACCCTCAGCCAACAAAAAAGTGACCCACCTTTCATGCCATACAATGCCAGATATGTAGAGGAATTACTTCTGAAGAGCCTCTCTGTGGTGGGTTTGTAGCTTACTTAGCATTTTTCCTAAAACTGTTTCCTTATTTACCCCATCTTTGTTTTGATGATCAGAAAGCTTGAATCCTTGGAGATTAAGCGCAGCAACTCATTCATCTTTCTTTGCTTTCTCAGGACGAGCAGAAGTGGGATGTTACCCCGTGCTCTGCCTGCTCAGCCTCGGGCTCTCAGAGAAACATGGCGGGTACACGTTTGCTCAGGGCTGTTGAAGAAAATCCAGTTTTTAGAGAATTTCCTGTAACATTTTAAAAGCACTACCACACCATTGCAGGCCAGAAGGCTTGAGAAACTCCTCTTTTCAGCCAGTGGGTGTTCAACGTGCTCCTTAAGCAAAGATGCTGCCATGAAGTCAATGATGGGACGTTTGTCTGGTGCAGGACAGCAGGGCTGCCCTTCATCCGCTCTGCTGAATGATCGAGGACATTGGCGAGATGAAGTGATTTCTTATTGCTAAGAAGGAACTACTTGTATCTCACATGGACTAAAAACTAAAAAAAAAAGTAAATAATTAAAATAATGATAAATAATGATAAATAATTATAAATAAAATAAAATGTAAAAAAAAATCAGAAAGAGTTGCAGAATGCAGAGAGCATTGTATTGTATGGATTTGAGGACAAAGGCTAACTTTCTCCCGCAGCGAAAACAGCAGGACACCAGGGTCCTGGAGCAACATTGAATATTCAGCACTGAATTAATTATTCTGCTGGCTCACTTGGCTGGTCCAGTCAAATGTCAGAGATGCCTCCTGTCAAAAGCTGAGACAGTAAAGTGATTTTTGAGGACAACTGAAATAAGCTGAATGGGTAAGAAACTATTCTCTGACATGATACACTGTGCAAAGCCAGTGTGAAAGCCTCTGCCACAGTGGAGTTTGGGAGACTGAAGGGAGCAGCTCAAGCAGAGATATATTGAAAGTGGCTGCGAGTAGGAAGAAGGTTAGATTAATGCTGCGCAACAGAAAGTGCTCTGAGGAAATGGGGCATGGTGAGTACAGGAAGCAGCACCTGTGGCACCTGTACCCACTAATTGCTGAGCAAATTGCACTAATTTCTCACTTTCTGCCAACTAAAATCTTAATTTTTGTGCACTGAATTGAAAGAAAATTTTGTTGCTGTGTATCACTTGCAAGAATAAAGTTTCTTCTTTGAACAACTGCACCCTCAGCCAACAAAAAAGTGACCCACCTTTCATGCCATACAATGCCAGATATGTAGAGGAATTACTTCTGAAGAGCCTCTCTGTGGTGGGTTTGTAGCTTACTTAGCATTTTTCCTAAAACTGTTTCCTTATTTACCCCATCTTTGTTTTGATGATCAGAAAGCTTGAATCCTTGGAGATTAAGCGCAGCAACTCATTCATCTTTCTTTGCTTTCTCAGGACGAGCAGAAGTGGGATGTTACCCCGTGCTCTGCCTGCTCAGCCTCGGGCTCTCAGAGAAACATGGCGGGTACACGTTTGCTCAGGGCTGTTGAAGAAAATCCAGTTTTTAGAGAATTTCCTGTAACATTTTAAAAGCACTACCACACCATTGCAGGCCAGAAGGCTTGAGAAACTCCTCTTTTCAGCCAGTGGGTGTTCAACGTGCTCCTTAAGCAAAGATGCTGCCATGAAGTCAATGATGGGACGTTTGTCTGGTGCAGGACAGCAGGGCTGCCCTTCATCCGCTCTGCTGAATGATCGAGGACATTGGCGAGATGAAGTGATTTCTTATTGCTAAGAAGGAACTACTTGTATCTCACATGGACTAAAAACTAAAAAAAAAAGTAAATAATTAAAATAATGATAAATAATGATAAATAATTATAAATAAAATAAAATGTAAAAAAAAATCAGAAAGAGTTGCAGAATGCAGAGAGGTTGGAAAAACCTGTATTTCAGGACAAAGGCTAACTCTCTGCCATAAATAATGATAAATAATTATAAATAAAATAAAATGTAAAAAAAAATCAGAAAGAGTTGCAGAATGCAGAGAGGTTGGAAAAACCTGTATTTCAGGACAAAGGCTAACTCTCTGCCTGCTGCAGCGTGTTCCAGAGAAGGTGGCATGGTAACCCAGAACAAGCTTCAGCACAGGCAGGAACCCACCACCAGCTGCCGAGGGTTTAACAGGCAAAAAAGCACAAGGCTGGAGGAGCACTAGATAAACTACGAGCACTCTTAATCTGGTCTTTACCCAGAGATATGGATGAATTCTTATCATCCGAGTTTTTTAACACAAAGCTGCATGTCATCTGGAGAAGCAGCGTGTCCTGTCTCAGCCAGGTTCTCTGGATTTGGTGCAGGAGGCTCTGGAGGAAATTTTCTGGCCTGTCTTCAAGCAGATGAACTGGAAAAAAGGTATGAAAAAATCAGTGTCCATTTCAGTGGGGAAAAATGGCAAGTTCCTTATTTTGGTGCAAATAAGATAGAATAGAGTAGGAAATAATCGGCTGAAAAGTAAGGCTGGTGAATGACTCGCTCAGTGGCAACTCTTCAGAAAAGGATCCCAGGAATTGCAAGCTGGCCAGAATTCCACAAAATCCCCTTGGTGGGAGAAAGCCAGTGTGTGGGGTCCTCTGAAGAGGAGAGTCTGCAACCAGGGGAGGCACCCCCTCCAGCCCCCTCACTGCTGGGGTCATGTCCGGGCTGGGACCCAGCTGGGGAGGTCCCCAGCACAGGAGCAGGAGTCACTGCTGGGGCAGAACCTCACACCCCAGGGAAAACACTGACGTATGAAATATGTGGGCACTGGGGAGTGGGAAAGATGCCATTAGCTGAAATAAGTTTGATGTTCTTCGAAAACTTGTGTGTCCACCAGACCAGTCTCTATTAGCACTACTTTATGTCCACTGGGGATTGTTTTAGTCCATAATTATGGAGCAAGCAATGCAACCCCTGCAGAGCTGGTGGCTGGCTGTGCAGCACTGCCCGGCACAGTGCCGGGACTGGGGGACACCTGATCGCGAGCTCGGTTTTTGGGGGGGTCACTGTGGCAAGTAATAAAGAATTAAACCAGCCCCGAGGCTGCTCAGCACCCCTGAGGAAACTGCATCTCTGGCTGAAAATCAAATAACCTGCTTCTCAGAAATAGAGTGTTTTTCTACAGGAGTCTAAGTGGCACTGCTTTTGCTGTTTAATAAATCTCTCTAGAAAATGTCACTCACTATAAAATTATATATTTTGAATAAAAGCTAAAGTCGCAGCTTGCATAATAAATTATTCTTGCTTCTGGGCCCATGGCCTTTTATCCCAAATAAGAAGTAAAACAATTGCTGAATAGAAACTTCTGGAGTGTTCTGAAACGCTCAGTTGCCACCACCCACTGCATCACAGACTGCGGGATTTCAGCTCTTTCCATCAAATATATATAGCATATAAATATACTTGTACTGATAAACACGTATGTGTAAGCACTGGGGATATGGACTTTGCAAGTCACGGTAGAGCTGGTCTCCACCAGAGCTGGTTACAGAGCAGACCCCTGGAATCCAGCCATGCTGGCCCAGGGCTCAGTCCCAGGCGCAGAGCCCCACACTGGCCACCCCCCTGGAACTGGGGGGTGCTCCCCCTGTGCACAGCAAGGGGGTGGTCGCACGTATGGTCTGGTCTCTGGACACAGACTCCCCCTCACCACTCCGGGAAAGCTCCCATAGGATCTAATGACCCTTTTAACACTTTTCCTGGACCCGCAGCAGGTTCCAGCTGGTGACTCTGTCCCCTCTGTCCCTGCTCACCAGTAACAGGACCATGTGTGTTGACTGAGAGCTAGCTGAAAGGGACGCCTTGCACTGAGCTCTCCTCAGAGATCCACCCAAAGGCTTCTCCTGAGACCTACTGCCACCCTTCTGTTGGCAGTGATCACAGACAGGATGCCTTTCATTTCTTGTTATTTTATTTATGTTCCTTTTTCATAAATCCTAGGCTCTAGCTGACCACGCCTGATGTCCCCTGATCCTGCACTTGCCCATCCTGTGTGTCTTCATCATTGCAAGGGCGGTTGCAGTGCTCCATTGGAGATCCTTGGGGCTCACTGACCTCCAGGGCAGCGAGTGGCCACGCACTGGGGCTGCAGTGGACCGGGAGGCTTGTGACAAGGTAAAGACAATATTAATTAATAACTAGCACCTTCTGCTGAGCTGGAAATAATCTGTCCCCTGTCAGTGCAAAGGGAAAGTCCCCGCCACCCCCAGCTGTGGCTGTAGATGCTGGAGAGCAGTGGTAGCTCTCTGGTTCCTCTGCAGCCCCAGGCGTGGGAGGGGACATGACAGTGATGTCCCCGGCCACCAGCCAGCCCCCCTGGTGCTCCAGGCGGTGTGGGACCCACCACGTCTCAGGCCGGGGACAAGGCAGGGGATGGAGGTGGGCTTTCCACCACTGGTCTGCAGGCACGGCCAGGAACCTGTCCTGATACCTCCAGGTCACTGCTTCTCTGCAGCAGGACCCAACCTCTCCCCCTCCGACGGCTCCTCAGCCCCAGGGGGCTGTGATGGGACACGCTGGTTTGTCCCTGGGCAGCGCTGGAGTTGCAAGCTCTGGCTCCTTCAGGTTCCCCAGGCTGTTGGCACCTTCTGAGGTATTTTGCCTGGAGAAAGCATTGTATTTTATTTTATTTGTAATCCATTTAATGATGAAGGAACCCAAACAGGTGGTTTTCAAAGTTTTTAGATGCGAGACGCATATGTCTCACTGTCATAACAGTTTGTCTCGTTACTGGGGATAACACTCACAGCAGTTGATGTGTTGCTTACAAAGGGAGCAGCAACAGCATCAAGTGATGCAGTCCTGTTTGCTCTGCAATGGTGTTATGACTTGAGGAATTTCATTGCCTGAATCTCTGAAAGTTCAACTGAGGCCAACGGAATAATAATATTAATTATTTTGTTGTAAAAGAAGTGACGTCTCTGTGCCTTTTATATCTTTTTATTGTTTTATAGCCTTAAGCATCTATTTACTAATGTTTTGTGCTTTATGAGGTTGAAAATATAATGTTCCTTTTCTCTTTGTTTACTTTAGCTTTTTCTGTTTGTTTTTGCTCACTGATTATTTTCCCCTTTTTCCCTTTACCCTGAGGCTCTTCAATACTTTAAATCACATACATCACCTGGATTATCACATATATCATCTGAATTTCTCCCTGACATTCAGGTTTATCTGAAAATGGCAATAAATGAATTATCCATGGCCTTTGAGGTGCTCTGCCTCTGCTGAAGCACAGCTCTTTAAAGCGTGCCCTCAGGGGCATCGCTGCTCCTTGCCTGCAACCCCAGGCTTGCAAATATATGTTTTTGCAGGCGGGTGGATTTATGGGAGATGCTGGAGAATCGGGTGCGTGGCGGGTCCCTGTGGGCAGCCACGGTCCCTCAGGGGCTGGGGGTCCTGGGGGGGTCTCCCCCAGCCCGGGTGCGTGCTGGGGGTGGGAGATGAGGCACATAAGGCACAGCCCGTGAGGCATCCCTCATGGCCAGCTCATGGGACATCATCTGCACCCCTCCTTGCGGAGGGTGGGAGCCCATCTGGGATGGAGCTGGGAAGCATCCCCTCCTCCCTGAGCGTCCCCAGGGACCCACACACAGTCACGCTGCCACGAGGCTTCCCGTGACCTCCCAGTGCTGCTGCAGAAAGGCCAACGCCTGTCTCCTGCGGTGGGATAACGCACAGAGACAAAGGGGAGTCATCACAATACCGAGATGTGCAGCAGACACTGTCCCAGTGAGGCACAAAGCCCTGGAGAGGTCCCAGCCGTGCCGTGCCGTGCCAATGCTGTGTCAGGAGATGGGTGATGAATGGAGCTTCTGCAGAGCAGCCTAAATTTCATCTGGGCTAGTACTGGACAATAAACGCTGGGTGCAGGTGGGTTTTTGGCCTTCTTTACCCTATGAATGACCCTAAAACGTTGTTTACAAGGAGGTGGGGATAAACCCTGGTGTCTGAGCACCCAATCCCTGCTCGTTCACCACTGAGGGGTACCCCCTGCTTGGGGCTCGCTCGAGTCCACACACCGTGAGAGTCTGCAGCCTTGCTGGTGTGAGTCCTCAGGAGATGGGTGATGAAAGGAGCTTCTGCAGAGCAGCCTAAATTTCATCTGGGCTAGTACTGGACAATAAACGCTGGGTGCAGGTGGGTTTTTGGCCTTCTTTACCCTATGAATGACCCTAAAACGTTGTTTACAAGGAGGTGGGGATAAACCCTGGTGTCTGAGCACCCAATCCCTGCTCGTTCACCACTGAGGGGTACCCCCTGCTTGGGGCTCGCTCGAGTCCACACACCGTGAGAGTCTGCAGCCTTGCTGGTGTGAGTCCTCCTGTCCACAGCAGGCTACGTGTGCTGCACCAGAAGCAGTCAAGCTGCTGTGATTGATTGATGTTATTTGTCTCTCACAGAAGGTGTAGGTGATGCCTTCTCCTGATTTCTGGGTAGAGAACGGGGGTGCAACTTCTGTGACAGGGAGGGTGAAAAGACAGATCCCACCCTGGCTGTAATATTGATTTGGAGCTTCCTGCAAGTTCAGAGGTCTCACTCCAGCATAGGTGCAAAGGAATGATTGTTTGAAATTTAGTAAGTGATAATAAGAGAGCTATTGCAAAGGCAACCAGCTGGACTGACCCTCAGCCCCTCCACAATATCCTACAATATTGCCGAGAAGCCCGTCTGAGGAGCAGCTCCCGCAGCCGGAGGGGAACAGCTGGAAACGAATGGCTTTTCAGGTAAACTACAAGGGGATCCGGATTCACTGCAAGTGAGGTAATTATGTTTTTATTACTCTGGGGCTGTCATAAAAAGAAACTCTGGCGATGACAGTTCCGCAACCATTGTAGTGAGGATTCGGCTGGCACAGCTCTGTAAAACAGGATTAATTACCTTTCTGCCAGAAGCATGCTGTAGCGAGCTGTCCTGTCCAGCTTCTGAGGGATGCTGTGCTCCAGCCTGGACAAAGTCACTGCGGCTGCTGAAGGACGAGTGGAAAAATATCACCCACAAGGAAGTGTTCTGGGGCAGCCCTTACCCTCTCCTTCCCGGGGTTCAGCCCCGTGAGTGCACGGTGGGTTCCATAGCTGAGATTTTAGGTGTTGGGAAGTGCAGCCAAGCCTCCTATATTTTCTTTTTTTCTGCCCATCTTTGTATTGCAGATGTGAGTTGGGGTGTAATTTACCAATTGGGGTATAATTTACCAGGATAGGTTAAAATAAACAAAAAGCGAAACAGACAGCTACACCAAAACCAAAATAAACAAGCACGAAAATTGGGCAACTCCCATTCCTTTTATTTACCAGGTCAGCTCTTAATTGTAGTGCTTAGACGTGATTTACAGGTGTCTTGATTACCCTGCCAGAAATAAATCCTTCTTTGCAGAGAGGCTTATGTTGGAGAGGAGAGGAGAGGAGAGGAGAGGAGAAGTTACTGTCGCCCTGGGGACATCATGGTTCATGCTGGAGGCCACTGGCCAGGAGGGCAGCTCAGAGTCCAAGCAAGGCCTCCTTGTTCCCAGTTTTGCCTCTTGGGGCGAGGGGGGTGACGTGTGCCAGGGAGGGGAACGGGCACAGTGTTGCCCCAGTGACACCCAGTTTCTGGGTGAGTTTCTTGCCCAGAAGCCTGGTGTGTTCCATAGTGGTGTGTAACCCTTTTGGGAAGGTCACCGGGAGACTGGCTGGTAAGGAGATCACAGCAGAGCCCGGTGCTGTCCTGTGCCATGGGATGGGAGGCTGTAAGGTCATTTGGTGCAGAAAGGCTTTTTTTTTCATTAATTAAGTAAAGGGATTCAAACAGAAAGCTTCTGATCTCATAATGTAATTCCAGAGGATTGTCCTGATGGGGGGAACTGGGAGCAGAACAGTGTCCTGTAGAAGAACATGAACCAGTGCAATTAAAGACGGTGCGGCACTCCAGGGGCCGTGGTGGGGATGAGCAGTGAGGTTTTGTGCTGTCAGCTCTAGGGACAGATTTGCTGCTGTGGAGATGGTGGGGAGGAAGCAAAGGAGATTTTCTGGTCAGAGCCCTCCAATGCTGCGCTCGCGTCCCCCCTAACAGAGAGCAGTGCTGCCTGGCACCGCTGCCGACCGAGCTCCAGCACCACACTCATATTTTTTTCTGGGGGAGGAAGGGGGCAGTTGTTTGTTTTCCCTTCTTGTAGAACAAGATCTATACCTTTCACTTTTATGCAGAAAAAAGCAGACACTCAGCATCCCACACCCCAGGAGAGCCTGCATCCCACGGGCAGAGCGCTTGGCTGTGACGTGGGAGACTCCCATTCCAATCTGTGCTTTGAGCCAGGCAGAAGTTCTTCCCCGCATCTCAGCTCCATCTCCCCTCTTTCAGTGTCAAACCCTTCCCCCTCCTCCTAGGGCTCCCCTCCCTGATCCAGAGTCCCTCCCTATCTCTCCTGGAGCCCCTTGAGGGACTGGAAGGGGCTCTAAGGTCTCCCCGGAGCTTTCTCTTCTCCAGGCTGAACCCCCCCAACTCTCTCAGCCCCCCCTCCCAGCCGAGGGGCTCCAGCCCTCCCAGCATCTCTGTGGCCTCCTCTGGCCCCGCTCCAACAGCTCCATGTCCTCCTTGTGCTGAGAGCTTTGAAAGAAAATGATTTTGCTTTTCCCAGCGGAAGAATCTCAAAACACCGAGCTCTGACAATGTGTGAAACTGCAAGAGGACGCTTTGAAGAACAGGCCCTGAACTCCTGGGCGTCCATATGGTGCCTTTCCAGCCCAAAGGAGATGGGATGGGAGAAGTGCCGGAGGTGCAGCCGTGGCCATGCCGCAGGTCCCTGGCTGGTGCGGTGGCAGTGGCCGTGACGCCGGGCAGATGTCCCTGCACACCGCGGGCAGTGTGAGGGTGCTCGGGGACATCCCTCTCTGCCGCCTTCCTGCCCGGCTCCAGGCAGATGTGCCCGACACCCCCAGGGGAGCCCTGCGCTCCCCCGGCGGCCTGGCTGCCACTGTGCTGGGGAATGCAGGGAGACAGCAGCTCTGCGGCATGACCTGCTGTGGAAAGGAGCATGTGGTGGAAAGGTGAAGGACATTTCCTTGGGCTACTGTCTGCTGATGGCTTCTCATGCAGGAGGTATGATCACAAAGCAACAGCCTGCATCGCATCCCCTGGCTCGGTGCCGTTTGCCCAGGCAGGGCATCCACGATGCAGGAAGAGCCTGAAGAGCTCTCTGGATCCTCAGTTAATGGTCAGCACCTCTGACACGGACACAAAGTGTGGACAAGTCATTGTGGTCCATGTTTATTTGTTTCTGAATAATAATAATAATAATGATAATTTTTTAAAAAGTGTTTTTTTTCCTAGAGTCTCGCGGCAATTTGAAATTCTAATTCTTTTTTTTTTGCCTCCCTCCTCTGTTTTAAAACTGCATTTTGTGGCTTGCCATTTCCAGAGGAAGCTCAGGAGCCAACGGTGCATCTCCTCTGGGATGGCTCCAGCGGTACCTCCCCGGGGGGCAGGGAGATGCTGATGGTCCCCTTCCCTCGCCAGCCCCTCTGCGAAGAGCGTGCTACTGGAGACTCCACCAACTGCAGGACTTTTAATGCTGTTCCCAAGAAATAGGTGTCCCTGGGGGCTGTCAGGTGGAGGCAGAGCAGGCTGAGGTCAAACGAGCTGCTGCTCAGCTTGTGCTTTTCCACCTGCTCCTTCCCTCCTGTGAAGGCTGCTGTGTGATTGCCTGGGTTCATTAGGAACCACTCTCATTAATCCACATTCTCTCTCTTTTCCTCGTTTCCCATGAACAGGAACTGAATTTTATTCATGGAGGTGCCAGTGGTTCCTCTGTGGGTCTGTTCCCTGTCACTGCGCGGCCGCCTGCAACTGCCCCTTCTGAGAAGAGCTGTCGTCACAGCTTGAAAACCTCTACTGCTCCTCCAAAGTCAAGTTCAATTCTCATAATAACCATGCTTCCCCTCACGCTCAATTAAAGCACAATAATTCAGTCTCTACTTAGCCTGTTAACTGTTCAGATTCACTGCCTGGGTTTTATCCACAGGTTAATGGATTTATAGATTATAAAGCCAGAAGGGACCAGTGTTACTTTCTTCCTAACAGAGGTCTCAAGAGGTCCTTCAAGGAACTCCTGACTGAACTAGAGCACTGCTGAAGAACAACAACAACAATGAGAAAATCAATCTTATCCTGATTTTAAAATTCCCAGTTCCATGGTAAGTTTGTCGGATCCCTAATGACTCTTGCTGTGAAGGAGAAGAATGCCCAGCCCCTGGCCATGGGTGACCACCTCCAACCAGCAGCCACGCTGACCTCCCCGGGCCCCCACGAGGCAGAAAATCCCTCTTTTGCCCCATTTTGCCTCCTCAGGGGGTGCTCGGTCAGGCAGCACCAGCAGCCCAGGCTGATGGCCCAGGGGCAGCAGATCCTGGTCACCTGCTGGGGACATACAGCCACAGTGTCACCACGTGGCAGGATGGGTAACGCCTGACACACACTATCATTAACTAAAAGCATGTCACAGCCCAGTGGATAAAAGGATTTCCACATGCCCTGGGAAGTGGTGAGTGTGCCCTGGCACAGGGACGGGCACAGGGCCCGGGGACGCTGGCCCGGCTGGTGGATGCTGCTGAAGTTTCCTCGAGCACCCTGTGAGACTTTTAAAACAACAATTTTCTCCCAAAAGGAGGTAATTAGTTTTGCAAACCAGCACCAACTATATTTAATTCTTTTAGCTCTCTCTTGATTAACTTCCATAACAGCTGTTCTGTTATTTTTTCCGGCATTGATGTTGGACTGACAAGTCTATAATTATCTGGGCCATCTTGCTTATTCTGTTTTATAATACCCATATACTTCCTTTCTTCTCACTTTGTGCCAGATATTCGCAGAGAGATTTTAAGCCAGCTCTTAAAAAAACCCTCTGAATGTTACATTATATATATAACTTTTTTTCGTGCTAGGTGCAGCATAGCCTGATTTGAGAAAATTGTCATATAAAGTGATGATAAAACCTGATGATAATTTAATAGTGGCAGAATGAGACTTCCAGTGATTTCCAGAGCTCCTCTTTGCTCTACATCTTCTGTCTTGTTATAGCTTCTAACGCCTAACGAGGTTTTGGTGGTCTGCACCAGAAATCAGTTAGTACACCTTCCAGTCTTTAGTCTGTGATGATTCATCAGAGCGAGTCTCCACACATCCCCAGACCCCTCCACGTTCTCCTGCTTCCTTGCTCAGCAGGACCGTGTTGACTATATCCAGTGCACTTGTAACAGCCAGGTTTTGGGAAGTGTCTTCCAGAGGCCAGTGTCACCAAACGCAGGATTTCTGCTCAGAATTCCACGGCTTCACTGCCCTTGGGTGCTGCCCAAGCTCGTGGTGTTGAGGCATAAGGGACTGAGTGTGTGTTTTCCACAGCCCCGTGTGGGAGACCAGTGTCCCTGCCCCCGGGGGCTGCTCGCAGGCTTTGCCCACACCCTCCCGTGGGAGGCTTTTGCCAAACCTTTTCCTAGAAATTTCCTAGAGGGACACAGCCTGGCAATTCAGGAGCACAGTGAGCAGTCTCACACCTGATCTGTGTTATCAGTCGAGGGACTATGAAGTATTTATGGTCTGTCCGGGACTGGCAGGGGCAGGGAGAAGGTGGGGGCTGTTTGTGCCCCCTGGGTGTTTGGTGGTTTGGGCTGGGAGCACTGAGCTGTGCATCCTTAGCACTGGCTTAATGCTGCCTTTGTCCGTCGAGTGTGTTTGAACTTTTAAGGAGTTAATTGCTTTCCACACTTGTGCTGGCAGCCATCTCCTTGATCTAATAGAAAACTGAACTTAATTGGGCTTGTTCCAGGGAGATTAAAAAGGTCTTTTCCACCTGTAGCATCCATGGCTCAATGGAGTGGGCATGTGACTGTCACTGTTAATGTGTTGGCCAAACAGCACCCTGTCCCCCACCAGCGTCGCGGGGCGGCTGTGCCGTGACAGTGCAGCAAACACCCCCGGCTGCCAGCCAAAAATACAGACTCATAGCTGACCTTTAATGCTTCGTGCTGTGGAGTTTGGCAGCCCGGCTGCATCCCACACTGCCTCGGAGCTGGTTTCATGCTCAGAGCCGCGCTCAGGAGTCACGATCTCAGCAGCCACCATCTCAGCAGCTTCAGTGGGTGAACAGAGGACCACTTCAGGTGCCTTCACTTTATCTCCATCTTGCTAAGGGTTAGCAGAAAATACCTTTAAGAACGGAAACATTTTGACAAGAATGTCTCTAAGCACTCTTACTGAGATAAAGACAAAAATTAGTATTTTTTTCAGTGTTTAATATCTATACAGGTAAATATTGCTCCCAAACATGTCACTACAAGCCTATCCGATTAAATAGATGGAGACACCAATTCCCCATGTGTAGGATTTCCACCTGAAGCGTGAAAAGTTTAGGAAAATCAGGCCATAATATTCATTTGAAGTCTTGGCCTACCCTAAAGAGCTCAATGAATAATTCAAAGGAGAGACTGAGGGTTGCACAACGCTGTGTCACTTCTTAATGCAGCACAGGGAGGCAGGAGGCTCCTGGAGTTTCCCATGGCTGCTAATTGAAACCCAGAGGATTTAGAAAAAATTGTGGAGAACAGAAAAGATGAAAGAGGACCCGAATGAAGTTCTCCTGCGTGTTTTAAAGAAACACTTTTTAATGGAGATTTAAGTAACAAGAAAAGTATCTGTAAATAGCCTTTGTACTTAACTTATTCATAAGGTAAAAGAATACAAATACCTTGTTTTCCCCTTTCAACTGAAAAAGTCATCATCATGTGCAGTTCTTACCTGCTTGGGAAGGATCCGGGAGAAACACACACTCCTTCGCAAGGACAAGTCCTGGGACCATCACACTCATGTCCCCTCCCCAGGACAGTCTTTTCACTGCTCCTTTCAGAGCGGGGTAGAAAAGGGTGAGTTTTATCCAGAAGGAAAGACGTCATTGAAAGCAGCAGCAATTTCCATCTAGCTCTGAGAAAGAGAATATTTAGAACAGGAGTGAGAATACTCTGGACGTGGCTGCTCGGGAGGTGTGCAATAGAAAGCCCAGGAGATCTGTGCCAATTTTTGCTTTAATTGCATCTGAGACATACACTGAATGATATTGCAAAAAACAGGCTGTTTCTAGATCTTTCTATTTTCCTGAAAGAAGAGCTTGAGCCCTTCCTCCCTTCCCCACCTCCCCAATAGCAAGCCGAAGACCCCTGCAAAGCTGCAGGTAGAGACAAGCCACCCCAGGTGGATTCAGAAACCAGAAGAGCACCAACAGGTTTCTGTTACCCTGAGAAATGTTGCCCATTTCAGGGAGCAACACATTTTCTTACTTGAACACCCCTGCAGTACTTCATTCTCTTGGGATGAGCCAGCCCTTCCCTTGCACTGTCCAGAAATGTCATTTATTATTCAGCTGTGCCCAACACGTCTCTTGGGAGCCTCCTCCTGCAGAAGGTGGCCATCCCTTGGCCAGGAGGAGCGTTTGGAGACCACAGGGATGCTGAAGAGCCACCACAGGGGGATTTGCTGGGAGCAGCCCCAGGAGCACCCAGGATCCCCTGTCCCTGTTCCTGACCCCACTCCCATCACTCCCACCAGCCCCCTCTCTGCCATGACCTCAGTCCACTTTGTGATTTTGCAGGAAGTAGATTCTCCCGTTTGAGAGAGAGGGATGGGATAGCATCCTCAGCTGTCTCCCAGTGCACACGTTTCTCCTTGCGGAGATAAGCGTGATGATTTGCTGCCTAAAATGCATTTTCCTTCTGTATTTCAAAGGCAACTAACAAAGAAAAAGCACCCAAAAGACAGGAGAGTAAATTGATATTTAAGACCTTCATATTGAAAAACGAAATATACCACATTCCAGGTGATATTTTTATTTATCATTAGTGGGTTGTTTGTATTTACTACAAACTCTAAAAATAGAAGAATAGTAAGAGTCAACACTGAAAAAACCCCCACTCTCTTCCTTTTACTGAGGCTTCCCCTACACATGTCTGGTTCAGGGTAATATGATGTAATGACAAATTGAAAATAAATTCGGGTATTGCCTCTTATTATTTTTTTTACTAAAATGATCAGTATATTAATAATTTGTGTTCAAAATTATTAGGAGAATTTCTAAAATGAATATCAAATAAGCATGCAGCGATGGGAGATTCTGCATAGCAAAGTACTACCCATGAGATCACAAGTTCTGCATATGGAGCTTTCCAATACAATGAAAAGATAAATAGATTTCCAACTTCCGATGGCCTTTTTGCAAGGAGTGTAAAATGCTTTTGGAATGGACTTTATGTGTTTTGTGCCTGTGAACTGTACATCTCCTCTGTTTCTCCCTCCTGGTGCCTGGCCGACCCTTTCAAACAAAGCCAGGGAGATCCTTGCCTGTCTGGGATGTGCTGCTCAGGGCTGCTTCCCGCTGTTGCTCCTGCACACTTATTTCTGGGTGAACACAAAAGATCCTTCATTTAAATCTTATTTCTTACCTTCTCCATCTCAGAAAACAGCAGAGAAGCTGTGTTTTACCTCCCCCACCAGTTTGTATGACGAGGTCTGCCCAACTCCTCCTCCTCACCGTGGTGTGGTCTCCTCTGCTGGTCCCAAGTCACCATCCTGCTGGGAGCTCACTCTGGTGTCTCAGTTTCCTTCTGGAGTTGACATATCCTGATATCAGCAACAGCCTCCAGGAAAAATTCTATTAACACGAGGCTCTTTTTCACTGGGTTATTTCCATGACTACCTCTTCTCTAGCACAATCTTATGATCCACACAAGCTCTCAGTGCTGGTTTTTTTATTGCCTCCTTGCATGCGTATCTTGACTCAATACGTTTGCTGTAAGGCTTGAAGACTACCACATTTGTCTGTGAAGCTGGAGCTGCCCGTGTTTGTCCATCTGTGGATAAGAGAATGGCCTCAGGGGCCTGTTCTGTCGCAGGTCTCCTCTCACATTGGCTGCTTCTACAAAGCACCTCAGTACCCTTCTGGGCTCCAGTGCTCCCATCTTCTACGTCTCCGTCCACACATTTTCTTTTTTTCCCCTTTGTAGTAACCAGGACTCCAGGAGACAGTGCTTCACTTGCAAGTCACATATACCAAACCTCTTTGGGAAAGCAGTCAGGTCTCCTCTCTTAGGAACCCACCATTCATCTTAAAAACAGTTTCCATCCTTCTGGTCCAGGGTGAAACAAGAAGGGAAGCAGCAGTGACCAGCAGGGCTAGGCAGAAGCCCTCACTGATGTCCCTGCATGGCATCAGGCCACCACTGGTGGCCTTCAATGACAGCCCTGTCAGGCTGTGGTGGCACTGCAGGGATCAGGGCAACATGATCCCCACCCAGGTGTCACAGCAGATATGGGTGGTGTAGATGGTCTAATGTCACCCATGGCCTCCCTGCAGGACTGGGAAGTGCCTCTGCTTGGAAGTGTGCTCTGGGCTGGGAGATCACACCTGGGAACACCATTTCCCAAGAGGTCAAATAAATCTCCACCAGCATTAGGAAAAACTTTCTTTTTTTGATTAAAATCTTAGTACCAAAAATAGTGCTCTTTCTACAGATGTGAGGAAATGTGCCTGAGACCCAGCCTGAAGCTCTGAGCCGTGCTCAGGACTTTCCTCTGGGAGGAGTTCCACTGCGGCAGGAGGTGGCACCAACACCTGAGATGGAAAAGGCTGGACGTGAGTTGAGCAGCAGGTGTTCTCGATGCCTTGGTGAAACACCTTTAAGATAAATGTCTTGCAAACATGGGGGCAGCAGTGCAGATGCCTCCTGGCTGCCCCTTCCAGGCACAGCCCTGCTCTGCCTCCTGCTCCATGCACTTGGGGATGGAGGATCCCAAAGGGCAGATCCCAAAGGGCAGATCCCGAAAGGCAGATGATTCCAAAGGGCAGCTGCGGACAATAAACTCACAGAAAGAAATCAAAAAAGCCCGGTCCCGGCTTGGTGACTGTTCAGACAGACGTGACCATGCGTGAAGGTCTCAGAGTCCTCTCACAGACCCAGGGTCCACAGTTCCCAAACAGACGGGAGATGAGTGGAAACACCAATAGCCCCTGCAGCAGCAGCTGCCAGCCAGGGCTGTCTTTGCAGCCGCACCCGGTTACAAATAGTCTGAGATTGATTGATTTTGGATGGGGCCGTGGAGTTTAAAACGTGTCTCGGGGTGCTCAGCAGCGGGAGGTGCCTCCATCGCCCCGGGATGCTGCCGCCCAGTCGCAGCCCTGTGCAGCACCCTGTGGGCAGGCTCCCCACGGGGAGACAACCCACACTGCTCACTGCCCAGCTCTTCTTCTGAAATTAACAGGAAATATATCATAGTTTCCTTTTTAATTTGAGGAACAAACAGCTCGGAAAAAATCTATGGCAAAGAAAAATATCACATCAACATTCCCAGGAACTCCCTCTCTCTCCTCTTGCCTTTAGGGTTGGACTTGATCTTTAAGGTCTTTTCCAACCCAAACGATTCTAGGATTCCGTGGTGGGGAAGGGTTGTCTGTAAGTTTAGCTGGGGGTCTGTGAGGTCTGATGTTTGGAATGTTTGACTGTGGAAACTGGCTGATAAAATGCATTTAAGTGTGTAGCTGCGCTGTGTCCCCAGCGTAACGAATGTCAGCGGTGGCCGAGCTCTGTCTCCCTCTGTAACGTGGAGGAAAAATGCCTGCAGTCCCAGAGGCTGAAAATCCCATCTTCTTGTGCAAGGACTCTGAGTAGCTCAGTGTAATTCTTCTCCTGCTTCTCCAGAGATGGGCAATTGTACGGTCCATTACTAAGATGCTTAAACAAGTGTTTACTGTGAAAACCAGCACTATATAAAGCTAAAAGGTTAAAAAATAGCTGCAGGGTTTTAATCTCCTTGTAAAGGTGATGATCGCTATATGTTTTACCTCTGACATACTTTCTTTAAAGATACAGCTGTACAGATAAGGTTATAAAGCACAAAAAAGTATGTCTAAGGAACAATGATTTAAAAAGTAATGGTAAAATACATTCGCAAGCAAACAATCCTGCATAGCTTATTCCATGACATAGCTATTAAGAAGAGGAGAAAATATGGAATAATCTATTAAGAGTGCGAACAATATTTCCAGATGGAAATAGCAACAGCAAATCCACACATTTACATTTTATTTCCAGACTTTTGTATATAAGAATAAGTTATTAGTGAATTATTGCAACTATTATATTTAATATGAATCGTAATAATCAATGAAAAGTGAGAAAGGAAGCTACTGCTGCTACACAGCAAGTCAGAACACCCAGTCTGGGGCAGAAACATGACATCTGTAAGCAATGGCAGCTGTTCTGCTGGTGAAGCTTCAGACAGATGTCTCAGATTTTCTACAACTGAAGAATCGCACTAATTAAGCACAGCATTTAGGCAGCACCAGGGTCAGAGGTCACCAGGGAGAATCAGCATTTGAGGCAGATGTCACCTTAGTCCCTACCTAATTACCTTACACCTTTGTAAATTGTCTGGTAAGTTTAAAGACGTGATTTTTGCCTCTGCACCCAGGCAGGGTTGGTGTTGGCCCAAGAGCTTCAGCAGGCACCATGCTCTGGAGGGGCTGGGGAGCAGATGTGAGATCCTTTCAAACTCCACAGTGTTACGGTCACAAAAAAGTCAGAGGACGCAGGGAGATGAGCCCCTCGGTCTCAGTGGGTATGTATCCAAGGATTTTGGGTAAAAACAGCACACAGGGGGATGGGTTTCACAAACACCAGAATAAAAAGAAGAAAAAAAACCCAGAAAGTCCTAATAGGAATACTCGGAAGCTTTTTTACGGGTAGTTTATGGGCTCATACAGCTGAGGTGGCTTTTCTGCAGGTCAGCAGCTCTGTGTCAGGGCTAGCAGGGCAGCTGGAGCCAAACTAGCTCACTCTGCTCCACTTTGTTCCATCATAGGAAAATACCAGGAATATTAAATTTGAAATGCAGGAGACTGACAACCAATCCCCCTTTCACACATAACCGAGCAGAAGAGCAGTGGTTGCCCCTTGCCAGGGCAGGAGGAGGAAACGTCACACTCAGGCACCCAGTGACTGCGATGGAGCATCCACCCCGGTGTCTCCTGCTGTCCATCTCCCAGGGGAGTGCTCTGTGCTCTCTGCTGGAAATACAGCTGGCTGTGGCCACAGAGCAGAGGAGAAGCTCCAGTGCTGCTGAGTGAAGGTTGGGAGAGCAATCTCAGCCGGATGATTTAGGAAGTGGAATTCCCAGACGAGATGTCAGTCACGTTGAGGAGGACTTTACGATGCCTCTGACAACATTTAAAGCTTTGTTTACCTACCCTACAGAAAAGCAAAGTAACCGGGCAATTTTTATTTTACTTTTGCTGTCATTATTTTATTTGCAGTACCAGTATTGAGGGGCTGGATTTATGGGAAGAGTGTATGGAGCTTTGTACTCCTGAGCAGCAGCCTGTGATGCTGTGTGGCTGCTCGGGGCGCTGGGCAGAGGCTCTGCGGTGCCTGCAGGGAGCTGGCACGTCTTTCTCCTGCCCCACTGCAAGTCTTTAGGTCACTGGATTTTTTAGGTCACCACTTTGGATAACAGGAGTGCTTGGTATCTCCTGAGACACGATTCTTTTCTAGATACACAGCTTATACCATCAATTAAATGCTTTCCTTATTTAGATCTTGCTCTGAAATGTCCTCATCCGTGAAATGTCTTTTCCTCAAGATAGATTTGCACCAGATTAAAGAAGCCAATGCTCTCAGTGGGCACCAAATTAACTTGTAAGACTGTTTCGGTGGGGGACCCTGGAAGCGTGCCATCTCCAGAAGGCAGTCTCGTTGGTACAGGCACCAGCTGAGGCTGATGCCTTTGAGAACGCCGTGTTCCACGGGAGATCCCCCGGGCAGGGCAGGAGCCGGCTCCAGCACCGACTGCAGCCCCCGCAGGGAGCCCTGGCACCGGGGGGGAGAGAGGGACGGGGGTGCGAGCGGAGCGAGGATGCCCAGCACACAGAAACCCAGCCAGAAAACCTGCTGGGAGGATGCTGGACCAGACTGGGCTGCACTGGGATGGCTGGTGCCCAGCAGAGTCAGCCGGAGCTTGCAGAGGTGCCCATCCAGGAGCCAAGAGCCTGGCCAGGGGCACTGGGGGCAGCTCTGGCATGGACCATCTGCTCCCAGGGTCAGTGGTTTATGTGAACCAGTGGGGTAACCCCTCACTTACTACTGCAGACTGTGAAAACCACAAAGATAAAAGAATTTTAAAAAGCAGCGAGAGTTGCTTATGCTGCAGCTGAAGGGACCAATTCTTGACTTAAGGGATTATTTTGTTTGGCCTCATGGCCCAGAGAAGGGAGAGCCCTCCGTGTCACGGCAGCTTTTCCCCTGGGCTGCTGGGAGGTGAACACGCATTTTGATATATTGGGTGAGCACGGACTTCTGAGGGTGATGTGTGGAGTTTGCCATTCTCACACCTTCTGCAGGGAAACCTCCCGGTGCTGCCTGGTGTGTGCCGTGGCACAGGTACCGCACCGAGCCCCTGAGCTGTGCCTCCCATCATTTCTGTTCGCACAGGAGAACGCCTGGTGCCACCTTAGACAGGACTGACAGCTTCATTAAATAGCAGCTTATCTTCTGATCGGCTTAGAATGTACATTTCTATGTTTTATATTTATGGTTTGTAAAGTCTGAGCCCTGCACAGGGCTGTGCATCTCCGGCAGGGAGGATGGGGAGGATGGGGAGGATGGGGAGGACGGGGAGGATGGGGAGGATGGGGAGCATGGGGAGGACGGGGAGGATAGGGAGGATGAGGAGGATGGGGAGGATGGGGAGGAAGGTGGTGGAGCCGCGGCAGCCGGGGGACACGGACAGGAGGAAGAGGCCAGTCAGTGCAGCAGGAAGGTGACCACCATGGCTCCCACAGGGGTCCCTGCTGTCACCCCTCAGGCCTGGGCAGTTGTCCTCTCGCCCAGAGCCACTGCAGACACCAGAACAGCCACAGTGCCCAGTAGTGCCTGCGTTTGCATCCAAGGACGCTTTGCCTGCTCGTCTTCTTGCTGGTAAAGAGCAGAAGGAGTTAAAATCGGCGTGGTTTTGGTCATTGGTGCCCTCTAAGACTCTGGCAGTCCCAGAACATCAGCACTGAGGGCTTGGTGCTCCATCCCCAAGGAGCAGTGAGCCTCAGATCAGCCCCGCGGCTCCCTCAGCGCTGGGAGAGGGACGCGATGGCGCTTTTGTCCCCTTGTCCTTGTGCCTGAGCTAGTTATGGGGATGGCTTTTAGAGAAAGTGCCTGTCAGCAGCTCCCATATCACTCGCCCTACGTCTGGATGCCCTGTGTGGTCTTAATTGGTTTCACAGGTACCTTACACAAAATTACCTGTCTTACTGATGCTGGAAGTAAAAATGGGCAAAACTTTTGCAGCCAGAAAGAGAATGATGGATTGCAAGCTTCCCTTTGCCGTGCAATTACCTGAAGGATCTGTGTTTTTCCTAGTAATTTAGAACAATTATCCTTGTCTGTAACCTACTTTTTCCATGCTTTATCGCTCCTGTCCTGGGGTGGAAGAGGCAGTAAGCAATCATTTTAAAATGAAATAATTTCTCAGTGAAATCTGGAAGCGTGTGACTGATTTGTGTGTTTATGTTGGAGAGAGGCTGCCCGGGTCCCTTCACAGCGTGGCCACTGTGGTTGTCACAGCCCTTTTTGCTGTCACTTGGCAAGGGGAGAGGTGCCACTGCCTGGGAAGCCTGGTTCCCGTGCCAGCAGAGCGGCCGAGGAGGTTGGGTGATGGTGGGGAGCAGATCTTCAGTGCTGAGACAGCCCGGGGACAGAGACCCCCGTCCCTGCACCCAGCTTTGGTCATGGCTGTGGTGGCCACCAAGCATCCCTCTCCTGGCACTGGAGAAGGTGTCATCCTGGTCTGGAAAGTGTAATGTTATTTGGTCCCAGAGGCCAAGAAACAGTCTTTGGGAAGGGGAGGAAGAAGAAGGAAGGAACCTCGATGCTGCAGCTCCCAGCCCCACGCCAGCCGTGCTCCGCAGAGGGAAACAGCGGCTGCAGCGTCCCCAGGCTGGAGACGGGGTGCCCGGCGGGGGGCTGTCCCCAGCAGCGCATACAGCAGCCCTGGGGAGAGACCCTCAGACAAGGAGATTGATTTTGCAATTCTCAGTCGGTGCTACAGGCTGCCAGCACTACGGCACTGGTTTCGTTCAAACGCGTTAGCAAGACAATTATTGAATTTAACGCAACCTTATACGAACGTCCTGGTGAGGCTGCAATCAGAAAAGATCAAGAATTTTTATTTGTTTGTTTGTTTTTTATTTATTATTACACCACCTATCTATCCCTTTTAGACAGGGGAACCAGATGGCAGCACTAAAAGAAAGTCAGCAGCAGCACTTTGGGGAAATAAAGTGTGTTCATTTAAAAATAAATAAATAATCCATGCAGTCCATTAACCAGAGCTTAAGGCAAACAGCCTTAATGATTTCCTTAGTTAAAAGGAACAAGCTCATTCTGGGAGTGCTGGTGGATGTGGGGGCAGACAACCCACTTGCTCTGAGGGACAGCTCTCAGGACACTTTCCTGCCACCAAACCCACCTGAGAGGGACCTGCCCCACGAGCACCCCGGGCTCTGGGGACACCACCGGACTCCAGAGACACCACTGGACTCCAGGGACACTGCCAGGTTCTAGCCAACAGCAGCCAGGGGACCGTGCAGCTCAGAGGAGGATGGAGTGGCAATAAATAAAGAAATAAATAAGCACACACATACATAATTCAATCAATAACCTGCACTGAGTATGTAAAACCACAAAGTGCATGTATGAAGATCAAAATCTTGGATGTTTGTCCAAGTTGAAAGCTCCATTCAGAAACGACATGATCCTTCTCTTCCCTTGGGGTACAAAGCATTTTGGTTGGGGGACACCACCCAGCAAGGTGGATGTGTGCTGGTGGTACTGGCACCAGCAGGCTCCAGGTCGGCAGTCCTTGCTGAGCGGATGGTCTCTGGGAGCTGGAAACTAATGAGGCAATAAAAGGTGAATGGTTTTGTGCTGGTTTTTTTGAGCTGAATCTCTCCATGGGGTGCAATGGGAGCGAGGGGGGGCACGGGACCCCACCACCGGGCAGGAGGAGGGGGGAGCGGGGCTGGGATGAGGTGGGGAGGCTGTGCCAGTGCCACCGTGCCCTGCCCTGAGAGCAGGCGGCCCCGCTGGGGACATCTTCTGTCAGGCCACGTGTCAGCCTCCCAGAGAATGAACAGTCTTCCTTCGGCGTCCTTCTACCACGGGGCTTGATTTAATGCCTTCACTGCTCAGAGTTCCGTGCCTCCGGCACGCTTCACCACCTATTTAACATCAATTCGGGTGACCTGACAAGAAGACATTGAGCTGGGAAGCGTGGCCATTTTTTCTGGCTGTTTCAATTGGTCTAATGGAGTGTGCTACCCTTCCCTGTCCCGGCCCCAGTCCATCACGGTGGCAGTGAGGATACTGGTGAGGACATCTGGAACCAGTATCCTCTGGAACCTTCCCCAGGAAGTTCCTTCTTCTCCTGGTGGTTGTGGCTCAGTCCCGGGCAGCGTTGACCAAATCTTCATCCCTGCCCATGGCCATCAGCCGTGTCACCTGCGTCCTGCTCCCGGGGAGACCCGGTGGCGGTGGGGACATCCCACACCTCTCCTGTACACGCACAAATACTCAGAAAATAGGTGTTTGCTACATGAGTACTCGACGGCAGGGAGGGGTAGGAGCAGGCAAAGGAAGAAGGGTGATGAGGCTGAGGTCAGGGAAACCCACCCGGGGGGGCTGTGTCCCTGCCCCTGCCCCGATGCACCCGAGTACAGAAGGATTTGATGGCTTGAGAATGTTCCTGCAAAAAGAGATGCACCAAAAAAACCTCTTTGAAAAGAAATTTTACAACATAAGCTGGTTTGCTTTCCCTTCCCACAACAAAGAAAATTAAGTTTCCATGAAAACCTCACAAGGAGAAAGATGAAAATCACAGAAAACACATTAGAAAACAAATCTTATTCAGCCTCATCTGCATTTAACATTTTAAACTTAGTATTTTTAATATGCTTAGGCACACGGTTCATTTATATGTAAGGCAAACACTTTGTTAAATATCAAACATTAATAGAATTTTTGTAAAAATATTGGTTAGAGGAATAAGGCCCTTGCAAAGTATGTTTCTTTATAGATATAGGTGCAAGCTTTGATATGCTTAATTGCTCTTTAGCAGTTTCAAATGATGAAGTAATTGACAATAATGCAGCAAGTTAAATAATTATATGTGAAATAAAATTAAAGAAGTGAATAGTTCATTATGGCTTTTAAAAACTCTTTTTTTCCTCCAGAGCCGAATGTTTTTGATTTTAGCCCACACTCTGGCTGAAATGAGGCGCTTTCTATCTCGTACGTGACACATGGCTTCTCTTACAGCTTCACAAATTTCCATGAGTGAGTTGTGACAGTAGATGTTTATTAAGCCAAGGTCGGATTTAAAGAGTGTGTGCTGCTTCTTTGTGAGCGATCATTAAACCTGCAGCCAACTGACGCTTGCTATTTCGATAATACAGGAGAAATGTCACCTTGCTCCAACCTGCTCTGCCATATTTCTACTATAAATGGAAACCAATTCACCCCTGCGAGCTAATTCCTTCTTCTCTCAAACAAAACATACATGGCTGGAGGGTAAAAAACCCCAACAAGACGCGAGCAGGGAGGGAAGAGGGGAGTGTGAAGAGGGGTGTCAGCAGCCACGTCCCCCATGCTGCCCTCATTGCACAGGCTGCTCCTTCACCATTACAGCCTGAGAGTGTCCGAGCTGCAGGCATGACACTGAAGACACGTTCAAACAACCATCTCACAAGGGAAGTTTAGGAAATAACATCGCCCAATTAAAATAAAATAATAACCTTCCAAGCATCAATGAAAAATGCAGGTGTGAAAATCAGTGTTCAGAGTTTTCTTCTATCGTATAGCAGAAGAGAAAGCTGGAAGCACTGCTATCGTGATCCCTTGAACCTAATGTTGATGTCCACCCTGCTCTCAGTAGAACTTTGGGCTGGAGACCCCAGAGGTCCCCCTCTCCCTCCACTATTCCATGTCTGTGTGGCTACCTGCCTGCCTGTCCCCAGCAGGACCACGGAGAGGGGAAGGTCTCAGCAGGAAACAATTATTTCTTGGGCAACAGCAACTCATTTGCCATTTTGTGTTCTATTTCTTCCGGGGTGAGAAGCCAGAGAGGAAATCTTACTTGTTTCACAATTCCCGGCACATTTTGTTAAACAAACACGACCAGGGCAGCAGAAGCTGGAGGGATGTCCTCTGCGGTGCCACCACCACTCCCCACTGAGCTTCCCCCTGCAGTAACGCTTCTGGTGACGAGATGTCCTCACCTTGGCTTATTCCCCCCAGTTTGTTCTGAGGATGAGGGTGTCCATCACGGGCTGAAGGGTGCCTTCCCATCCACTCTCTGTGGTCGCCCCCCAGCCCTGCTTTAGCTCTCCCAGAGCCAGGCCCATGCAGGGCATCCGGCCAAACTCATAATTAATCACCCTCCTTCTGTGATTTTCTGTTCCTCAGAATGGGCTGGGGGTTATATCTGTATTAGTGCCTTTATTTTATTTCACTATTTAATTTTATTAATTTAATTAATTTAATTAGTCAATGCTCTTCCTGTGCCTGGGATGCACTGCCCCTTGCACTAGTGGGCACCGCACTGATTTGTACTCTGCGTGTGGCAGTTGGACATTCAGCATGGCATGGCCAGGTTTGGGACAGAGTCCTCTCCACAGCCCTGGGAGTAACGGGATGAGTCCTGTCATCCCCTGCTGTTCCCGGGGCACCTCCTCGGAGCACCAGGTAGCTGTGAGCCCCTCAAAGGGCATCCTCCCGAAGAGCTGTCTTTCACATCCAGCTTCCTAATGTCCTTGCAAATAGTTTTCTTCACCAGTATGATCTGCTGGAACCTGAAAGACATTTTTGAGTGCTGCAGGAGCTCTCAGGGGCAGAAAAGCTGCAGGGCTTTGGCAGCATCACTTGTGTGCATTGGGAAATCCAAGAATATCCCTCTTCATCCTGCCCTTCCCAACCACAGCCACCAGGACACCCCCAGCTGTTGGTTACAGCTGCCTGGCACTTGAGACAGGAGGTGTTTGTGGCTCCCCTGTCCCGTCCCACACACGCTGCTGGTGATAGCCGCCCCGTCACACCGACTGTGCAGAACATTCTTCTTCCATTTCTTCAGATTTTGCCTCTGTGAAGTCCAGACCTCACAAGTGTCTTGCCTCTGTCGGGGTCACCCCTCAGTGATGTCTTGGTAAATCCTCACTGCTGCCATGGAAGTAAAAACTTCCGTATTTGTATGAAAATACTTTTATTTAGAAAAGAATTGTAATTTATAGCTCAAACAGGCTTTCTTGATTCCTATTTAAATTTATGGCTTCTTTCTAGGACTGCCTTCTGGGGACATTTCCATCTTTCTCAATGCATCTTCATGTTCTGAATACATAATTTACAACAAGATCCTTCTAGATGATATCCCCACAGCAGCTGGAGAACTGAAGATGCTTGCATAGATTAGAGTTTCAAATGTTTAACTGCCATTAATTTGAAGATTATAGTCAGCGAGCTTTGTAGATTATAATGTATGATGCAATTACAATCTACTAATGTAACAGATCTAATTTTTGAATATATTATTTGTTTTTGTATTTCCAGTGCTTGCAGAGAAAGGGATTTATAATCCCACCTGCCAGCTCAGGTGGGTTATTTACTGCTGCGGTTACAGCAGGAGAAGCCTCTGTCCAGACTTTTCTGTTTGCTGGATTTGGCTTTGCTGGATTTGGCTTGTTAAAGCAAAGGAAATTAGTGTGGAATAACCGAGGCCACCTCAGTTTAGGTACACATTGACAATGAATTAACTTTGGGAGGAAAATCTCCACCCAAAGGTGTTCCTTCCACAGCTGCTCACCCGTCCTTCCCACGGCAGGCTTGTTGGCTTGTGTCCTCCCGGGTCGGGCACATCACCCTGGAGACCCTGGAGCTCTGGTCATTGGCCTTGGCTTCCTCCAGCCTGGCCCCGGGCTGGGGGCTGTGTCAGCATCTGGACCACTGCAGAGGGAACTGTTCTGTCCCATTTTTGCTGGCTTTATGGCACCTGGAGTAACCCCGGAGGCTGTGCTCAGACCTCTCCTCTCTGCTGTAACTTCCTGGAATAAAAAGAGAGATTTCACGTTGTCCACAATAATGATCTGTCCCACAGCTCTGCAGGGCAACCTCCCTGCCTGGCGGTGACACTGTCTCCAGCCCCTCTAGAAGACCCTTTTTTTTTTCCACAGTCCCACCCTGGAGCATGGCACTTAAGGTTTGCTGTGGGCTTTTCTTGCCACTTTACCATCAACTGAGAGAATCAGAAAAAACAATATCTCTTCTATGTTAATAGATTTTTGTTATTTACAGATTTTATTATTTATAGATTTTATTATTTATACATTTATAGAGTTGTGTCTCCGCTTGCAGAAATACTTTAATGTATTGCATCAACTTCTCTGTTACAGGCAACAAATAATTTCACTCACATTAACTTTTTAATTAACTAATTAATAAAAAATACAAAGTAATTTCTTAAAAGTATTATATTTAACAATTATGCTTCAAGCTTTCAGACGTAGCTGCACTAAAATCCCAGAGAGTAACTGATCCCACAGAAACCCAGTGGTCATGGGGTCTCTGGTTTCTAACACAGATGGTGCTTCAGTTTCTCCCCCATCACACCTGCCCTTTGTGTAGGTATCACCAACTTTGGTTCTGAGACCCATCTACTCCCTCTCCTTAGAGGCATTCCTTAAAAGCAAGATAAAGACTTCTCTGAAAAGCAGAGTAGTAACTGTGGTCTTTGAGGAAGCCCATGCTGGAAACCGACAGCTAAACACGCCATAAAGAGACCTAGCTTGTAATTTAGAGATGCATCAGGACTCAGAAGGCTTTTCTGAAGGCTTTTGTCCTAAACCAGCTTCCCTCTTGGCAGGAGGGTTTTTCTGGCACTGGTGGTGGCAGGAGGGGAGAGGGAACGGCCTCAGCTGCCCTCCCAAGTGCTGCAGGGGATCTTCCAAGCTGTCACCTTAAGGGAAGTTCAGCCCTTTTTTCTCCTCCTACTAGTGCTACAACTGCTGCACAGAGATACAGCTCCAAATTAGCATACTGCATTCAGGTCTGACTCTGATTTGCATAAGAAGTTCAGAGATAATTCAATAAATGCCATCACATCCTCAGAAAATCTTGTTGAGATTTAATTGGATTGAACAATAACTTTATCTGGTGTTCATTGTATTAAATGTTCCAGCAGTGTATTCATTTTTAATTGAAGGAATTAATTTTGTAATTATTAGCATTCAGTTCTTCTGGAATCTCGCTTCTCTGAATACATTACCTGCTCCATTTGTGTCTTTTGACATCACTGTAAAAACTGTGTGCCAGAGAGCTCTGGTTTTTGCCTGCTGCGCCCATTAAGTTGTGTCTGACACTATGATGGAAATCAATATGCTATTAAAAAAAAAAAAGGGCTAATTGCTGTGTTTGTCTTTCCCGCCTTCGGCTGCTGGAGAAGATTTCCTGGCAGAAAACACCACTGGGAGGAGCGGAGGAGAGGAGAGGAGATGAGCTTTCCTTGCAGCGGCTCAGGGCTGCTGTGAGGTTTGGGCAGGTGTTCCCAGCACGGAGAACTTGTGGAGACGACAAATTCCTCCTTCCTTGGGCAAGGCCAAGCCTGGGCTCTCCCTCCCTACATCTGGATTTGCCCAGCAGACAAATCCAGGGACTCTAACATCTGGAGCTGGCCTCGCTGGTACTGGGACATTAACATCTGGATTTGCCCAGCAGACAGAATGGATCAACAGCAACCGCTCCCATCGTGCTCACCCAGTGCAAGTTACTGCTGCCATGTTTTATTGTTATTATCATTATTATCACTTGCATGTGAGGCAGAATTTGTCAGAAAATAAAATCTTGATTATTAATCAACTCATGTCCAGTCTTCCGACACCATCTTGCCTAATTATAAATCCTTCCCCTAATTTTATTGTGAACATGGTAATCTACAACACTTGTTTGTTACAACTAATAATGTTTTAATATTATTAGCTAAATATTTTCTACAACAATAACATTTAAATATTATTAAACAATATTCTAATATCAAACAATATTTTAAAGATAAACACTGCTGCTGTTAATCATCTCTAACCTAAGTGTTAATCTTTCCTTGGTGTGAGTTTTACCAGTTCCAGTAAAAGGAACTATACTGTTATTGTTTCCCTCAAAACACTCACACAGTTAAATTATGGTCTCTGAACCACAGTTGTGCGTTGAATCTGCTGTTCGTGTGAACAAACATCCCTCTGGACCCAGCACGTTTTCCTCAATGCAAGGGAATCCTCACCATTTAAATAATTGTAATATTTAACATTGCATAATGTTTCAGCATGAAAACTCTTGATTTGTTTTGTCTGAAGTAAATATGTCAATATTATATTTATATATTATGTTCTTTTCTTATCCTTATTTAGCAGAGAAATGATTTCTGAGGATGGCAGTTCTTCCCAGGGATGTTCAGGGGTAACGACAGACAAGGCGTAAGACAGGAGCTCTTTGCAGAGCACAGAGATCAATGTGCAGCAGCTGCCTGAGCCGTGGCATTACAGAGTGCTCTCTGCCAAAGCCTGCATTAAGCAATATCAACATTTACACAAGAGAAGTAGATTCAGCATCAAATATTCAGCGTGGCTGCCGCGGCTCCGTGATCCTGATGTGTCCATCCCTGTGCCCTGGCTGTGATGCTCTGGGCTCCCTGGTGCCCACCGGTCCCTCTCCATGGGGGTATTCTGGCCACCAGGGCAGGAGGGGGACCCCTGACACCCCCGGGATGCAGTCCCCGGGGCCACCCAGCCTGTCCCACCGTGGGTCTGGGCTGGTTGTGCTGGTGAGGGCAGACCCCTTGTGAAGTCCTAAACCTGCAGTATTCAGAGGAGAGATGGGAATAAAACAGAAGAGGCCTGACCAGAACAGTTTAGAAAATATAATTTTCACCTAGATCCCTTGTGTTACAGCAGAATTTCAAAGTGCATTGGAGAGTTTTCTTGTATGTCAGAAGCTGAGATATCTACATTCTTCTACTGGCTCCCCCCCGCCGTGCTCTCCCAGTAGAGTCTGGCTAAAAGAACAAAAGGGTAGCCAGTCTTTTCCCCCAAATTTACATGCTTTGCTTTAGTTTTTTTCTTGTTCTCTTGTATGAAAACTTTTTCTTTTCTCCCTCTCCACTTATTTTTTCCCTTCCTTTTCCCCCCAGTTTTTCCTCCTTGAGTTCAGAGGCGCTTCACGACCCGGTGGGCACCGCTGGCGCTGCTGCTCTTGCTGCCTTTACCGGCGAGTTGGCCTCCTGGAGCCCCAGAGAAGAAGAACTGTTAAGAAGAAGAACTGTGGGCAGGGCAGAGGCGCACGAAGCTGCTCGCTGGTCCTTCCATCCTGGGCAGGGTCCTTCCTGTGCAGTGACTGGGGCTGGCAGCCACCCCAGATGGACCAGAGTCCCTCTCTGCCCACCCTTCCCAAAGAGCATTCCGCAGCCCCTCCTGCACCAAGGAGGAGGAATATGTGAGAACACCCCAAAACTACCTGCCACCGCCTGCAAACAGCCTGCCTTCGTCTGAACCGACCTGCTGTCTGGCCGGGACGTGTGTACCCAAATATACAGGTGACTGCTCGCCCAGCTGTGAGAGCAAAGGGCCACGGTCTGAAGGCAGCCTGGTTGGTAAAAGCGCAGAGTGCCTGAGCAGCTCCAGAGCTGGATGTGCCAGCTCCTCTCCCTCTGCTCCCTGGAAGCACACACACTCCAGGCCACCAATCTTGAGCTGTCGATGTCTAGAGAAAGCCTCTCCTGCTCCTTTCCCTCCAGCTGTGCCTTCCCATTCTGTTATAAATCCTGCTGCTTGTGCCGGCAGCTTTTAGCAGCCTTTTTGGCCAGTTTTGCTCTCCCTCCTGCTGTCCCCGTGGGCCTCCCCGCTCTGGCGGCCGGCGGGCAGGAGCGGGCAGGGGTGGCTGGGGCTGGTGGCCCTCTGCCAGCGCGGGGGCTCCCGCCAGCACTGCCCACTGCGGTCATGATTCCACTCCCGTCCCCAGATAAACCCACAGCCTGGCACAGACACACTCCAAAACTGTCAGGGGGGCAGTGCCGGAGCATGGCACCGTCCCCTCGGTGTCTGGCCAGGAGACAGTGCCATCTCCGAGAGGAAAACCTCAGCGCTGTGCCCTGGGGGCCCCCGCCATGGGATGTGCTGGGGTGACAGGGGCTGCTCCCCATCCTCAGCAGTGCTCCCTGAGCAGCAGCACCACGGGCAGCCCTGCAGCCCAGCCCCACCAGCCCTTCGCAGGGCTTTTTTTGAATATTAGAATCATAGAATTATCCAGGAAGGGACCTTTCAGATCATCGAGTCCATCAACCCAGCACTGCCCAAACCACCACTGACCCATGTCCCTCAGCACCACGTCTGCCCGGCTTTTAAATCCCTCCAGGGATGGGGACTCCACCACTGCCCTGGGCAGCCTCTGCCAAGGCTTCACAACCCTTTCAGTGAATAAGTTTTTCCTAATATCCATCCTAAACCTCCCCTGGAGCAACTCTGAGTCTCTTTCCCCCATTTTAGACCAGATGCCTCCACAATGTAAATATTTGCCTCAAATGATCCTATAGTTAGAAGTTAGCCTTAAACTCTTCTGGAGCTGTGCCCAACCCCAGAGCATCTGCTGAGGAGACCACCGTCTGGTGTGTCTGGGCTCCCCAGTGCCTGGGCAGTGAGTGGGAACCCGGCGGGCAAAGCCTCTCCAAGAGCCGGGGAGCTGAACTGGGGGGTTCTGACTCCCCCAGGGGAGGGTTTCTCTGCCCTGCCCCACGCAGGAGAGCGTCCCTGACACCCCACGCGCGTGTTCCCCCACCCTGTGATAACCTGCTATTAAGCAGAAGAAAAGACCTAGGTGACAGTTTTTTATTTTTATCTCACTTCTGATATCTAGTGATGAATTAAAATAGTACTCTTAGGGAAATACGGAACATATGCATATGAAGATCGAATACAAAATAAGTTCATTATTATCAGTGTTATTAAAATGAATACTTAATTAACTCATCATAAAGGCACACTTGCAGTAAAATGTTCTCGCTGCTTATAAGGTGCTAAAGTGTTACAAATGACAAATGAACACCTACAGATGTACATATGACAGCCACATCAATAAACAATGAATTAACTGCCTACAATTTATAAAAAGGAACCCTTTCTTTGAAAAACTATTTCTTCTCTGACATGTAAAAAATTTTCTGATGCCACCACACCACTAGCCAAAACCTGGAGAAATTCTAGCAAAAGGGACAGAACTTTTAACTTTAATTTTGTGACGTGAGGTTTGGGTTGCAGCCCCGTGGGGAGCAGGGGCAGGAGGCTGGAGGGGGTGCCCAGGCTGGCAGGACACAGCCCTGGCAGTGGCAGGATCTCAGGGACTGGTGAACTGGTGAACTTTGTTTGCTTTGTTTGCTTTTTCCCCCCCTAGATGAGTTGCCTTCACTTGAAGATGAGCACCTCCCTCCACCTCCTCCTCCCGTGGGGGAGCACCTCCACGGGAAAGGACCCGTGCTTTGGTGCTTTAGGAAGAAGAAGTCCCCCAGCATGTACTCACCTTGTGGTGGTTGCGTTTCCACGTGGGCACTGTGTTTGTGGCACCAGCCCCAGCGGTGGCTGTGCCTCACAGCCTTCACGGAGTGCTTGTATCTCATGCCAGAGTTGTGGCTGTTTTCATTCATAACAAACTTTGTAAATACTTAGATAGCAGATAATTTTACTTTAAATATAAACACAAAATCATAGGTCCTGATTATAGGAGTAAGGACCATAAAGCAAAATTAGTTCTGGGGAACAGCTGCTAAAAATGAAGGTATTTACTGAAGTTCAGCTCTGTGCTGCCGACATTGGTGAGGGTGGAGAGCAGCATCCTCACCTTTGTCTGGAAGGGCAGCAGCATGTCTTCACACAGCCACCCTTTGCTCATTGTGGCAGCGATGGGCAGAGCTGTTTGCTGCTGAGAAAATCCTGATGCTGGCAAACATCAACTTGCAGGGGATCAGGTCGGTGAGCCCTGGCCAGAGGTCCTGCCCGGCAACCTCTGCATCCGAAGGGGTGTGAGATTGTCCATCACCCCCTTTTGCCTTCTCCTGTCATCTCCCTTCAATCAAAGGCATTTTAACCAAACACCTTAGAGGCCTGGACCCTTTCCTGAGCGGGACCTGCACAGACCCTGGCTCTCTGCATCCTCGAGCACAGGAAGCCTCTTGCCTCTTCGGGCCTGTGCTTTTCTTGGCTCCTGCTCTGATGGCTCCGGAGAGCGATGCTCCTCACACCCCAGGAGCCGGGGTTCAGCTCCGTGCTCGCCTTCGAGCCGGCCAACCTGAGCAGGGGGAAAGGATCTCTTCTTGGGTTTGTGGCCGACAGTAAAGCAGAGGAAGGATAACATCATATAATTTGTCATCCCCAAATATTTCTGCTCGCACGTGGACTCTGAGCAGAGGCAGCCCGGAGCAGAGGCTCTGGGTTATCACGGGGAGCTGGTCCCCGCTGGCTGCCTGACCTTCTGCCAGCCCTCAGCTCTCTGCATAATCTGCCGTTCCTAGATGTGAAATAATACATCCATCTTGGGCCCGGCATTCACAGGTCGGATTTTCATGGGCAGTCAGCTCCTGCTGCTCTCTTTTCTTGCCCTACATTTTCTCACATATGTAAAAACAGATCCATGAGAGCGTTTACTGATGACTGACTCTGTAATTTAGTCAGTTTTCTCCTTGGGAAAAAAAAATCCCCACTTTACAGATTAACAATCACGTTAACAGCTTCTGTTGTGTATATAGAAATACATTACTCTTGTGGCAAATTTCAGTCCTATAGTTCTGTGGCTTCATAATTCTCTGATAATACCCGTACGCTGACAGAAACACCGGGCAGGCTTTGACGTGGGTTCTTTTAGATTTTTATGAAATTAAATTTCTTGTTCATGAGAGGAAAGAAAGCTTATTTCTCTCTGTGCCAGGTCAGAATCAAAGATCTGTATTTCTCCAGATCTGGTCGATGGAGCAAGCCCCCATGTTTTTTCAGCCAGCTTTGGTTTTGTGGTTCTTTGCATTTTGAGGGCAGCTCTGTGCATCCTCCCCCCCCGCCAGCGCTGGGAAAAGCAGTGTTTGCTGGAGGGGCTGGGGGTGGGTGGTGGGAGGGGGCAGAGGCAGGAGATGCCCAGGTTTGCCCTGGGTGGCTGCAGAGGGGGGATGGATGCCCTGCCAGCAGGGAGCTCCGGGGGCTGTGGGGGCTGGCAGGGGCGTGGGAGGGGGGTGCAGGCAGGAACCCCGGCCCCGCGGGGAGCCCGGCTTGTCCTCACGTCCCAGACGGCTGAGTCCCCGAGCAGCACCCATCCTGTACAGAGGTGCCTCTGGAGCTGCTCGTCCTGGGGAAGCCAGGGACCTTAAACCCTTTGTCCATCTCCGTGCAGCGCAGCCCGTCCACTCGTAACGCAGCATCCCTCCTCCGCAGTCAGAGAGGGCACGATGGAGGCACTCCAGGGTGCAGATCTTCACAGAGTCACAGAATCTTCAGGGTTTGAAGGGACCTTTGAGACCATCGAGTCCAACCACAAAAAAAAACCCCAACCAAACAAGCAAAAAAACCCCAAAAACACCCCCCCCCCCCCCCCAAAAAAAAAAAAAAACCACCAACAAAAAACCAACCCACAAACAGACACAACCCAACAATCTCGGCCACTAGAGCATCCCGTGAAGCCCCATGTCTCCAGGTTTCTTAAATACCTAATTTTGCTGCCTTTTGCCAGCAGCAGAGGGAAGTGTGACCTGGCAACCCCCCCAGCAAAAGAACATTTACCACTGACTGATGGCAGTGACGTCGCTTCCAGTTTGCTGCACACTATTTTTAGGAATGCAGCTTTTTAATTTTTTAAAAAGAAATCCCTTTGGCTATTACTTTTTGCCAAAATGGCACATATACATTATTCCACTATCCAAGCTAAAGGTGTAAATAGAGCTTTTATTCTCATTTGGTGGGTGCTATGGTTTGAGGAACCCACAACAATGTATTATCTTTTAGACAATTATTCTATCACCTGATTACCCCTCCACACCCGGGAAGGGGAATTGGAAAAGAACAAGGAAACCAGAGGGTTGAAATAAAAGCAGATTTAATAGAATGAGGCTTCTTTGCTGGAATTAAATTCTAGAGGAGGTAGAAAAGTAAAGGCAGTGTTTGAGGAGAGGGGCTTATGAAGTTATTGGTCTCAGTGACTGACATGCTACAGACGTACTGGGTAAAAATGGAGAATCTAGTTTTAGAGATCTGGGCTTTTTGTTTGAGTTTTTCTTTTTTCTTTTTTTTTCTTCAAAAATTCCTAGGTTGTAAAGAGGTAAGAAATAAGAAAAAAAGTGATTGAATAAAGATATGAAGGTAATTCAAGACCTTACCATCAACTGAATTGCCTACTATATTCCTGAACTGTCTTCTACTTCTTATGAAATGCACCACAGTAATAATAAATATGTTGTGAAATACCTGACAACTCCATCAGGTTATAAATATATGGTAGCTGTCAATAATTCTCTTTGTGTTATGTCAAGATAACATAGTAAATAACTTACATTAGTACAGTGCTTTTGCAGCTGCTGAAACTCTTCAAAGATAAGTTAAATGAAAGTAAAAACATTAAATGAAGAGAAAAAGTCATTCCAGATTAAAGTATTTAATGATAAAGAAAAACAAGCTTTCAACAAGAAGGCTTAATGAAATCAGAGGACAAGGGTGTGCAATAGGAGGAGGGGGAAGGGTTTGACACTGAAAGAGGGGAGAGATGGAGATGAGATCGGGGGAAGAACTTTGCTGTGAAGGTGGTGAGAGCCTGGCCCAGGTTGCCCAGAGAAGCTGTGGCTGCCCCATCCCTGGAGGGGTTCAAGGCCAGGTGGAGGGGGCTTGGAGCAACCTGGTCTGGTGGGAGGTGTCCCTGCCCAGGGCAGGGGGGTGGGACTGGGTGGTCATTAAGGTCCCTTCCAACTCTAATCATTTCATGATTGTGTATGTGAAAGATGTAGAAAGTGTTGGAGAAAGAAAGTCTAAACACCTGTATTTTGTCTTATCCTTCAGAAGTTTGGAAGAGGAGGCTGTTGGATTCCTGACCCCAGGAGAGGGAGGTAGGTGCTGCAGCACACACTGGGGTGTTTATTGCAGGAAGATCCCTGCCAAGTTAATTAGCAAAGACGGGGTGATCCCTTCTCCCTGCAGATGGCTGGTCTCAGCCCCTGTGGCCACACCAGCCATGCCGTCATCTCCTCTCCCGGCCGTGCTGAAGCAGACGGGGGGCTGGGTTGAAGGGATGCCCCCTGTGCAGCACACCAGCCGTTCCCACGAGTGGCCAGAGGTTGTTCCTGCCGGGGAACACAGATTATTAAACCTCAGCCAGTATTCACTGTGGTCCCTTTCTTTCATCAACTCTCTTCTCCAATATTGTATTTCCTATTCTTTTGGGAAAATAGTGTGCTATTTAATAAGAAGAACAGGTTGCTTCGGTACACCTGAGTATTGATGATTGACTCTCAGGCTTTTTTAATAATTCAGCTGTAAGATAGGCCCCATGTACCCAAAACACACCTAAAGAATGCTCCAGAGAAGAAAACTGAGTTTGATGATTTTCCTGCTGGATGCTGGGGGCTGAGAGACTCTTCTCAAGCCAGTTGGGGAGAAAACCCACCCATCCATCCTGGAAAGAGGTGGTTCCTCCTGGGACTCAGGTCATTTAGTGACCCAGCACTGAACCAGGGAACAACATGAAGCGGGTGAGCTGTGAAAACCCGCCCTCGCTGCAAGTGGAGAGTGGAAAGGACAAAGACAGGTCTGAAGGTTGGCTTTGCCCAGAGTGTGGACATCGTTGTGTGTGGAGCATATTCATCATGTCGTGTTTGGACCTGACCCTTCCAGAGCCAGCAGATTCCCTCTGGGGGCTTGTTTCTAAGCTGAGTTTAGCTTAACCTTGTGAAACCTTAGCAAGCCCTCATTAGCAGGAGAATCCAACCGTTCTCATGTTCTGTCTTTGCTGCCTTTTGGGGTGGTTGTGGTGGAGCTAACCCTGACACAGTGGAAGGGAAGCGCAGAGCAAGGCTCCCATAGCATCTCCCAGTGACACGTCTCACGAGGAGTTCTCCAGGGAGCAGCTGGACGCACAGGGCACGTCTGGAAAATGGGCCTTTCTGATCAGTAAAGGCTTCCTTGGCTGTGAGGCCAGCAGCACCTCGTGAGTGACATTCCAGCAGCAGCAGATGATGACCCTCTGTAACTCCAGCAGAGCTTTGAATGCTCCCTGCAGGTACTGCTGCAGCTCACCAACCCGTCCCTTCAATAAAAACACTGTCCTATAGATCTCCTGACCGCCCTTGGGTACATCTACTGATGGTGTGTGCTTCCTGGTGCTCCAGAAATAACCATTTTAATATGGGGTTTCAAGATTCCTCTGTAAAAAGACAAGATTTCTGCTGATTCATGCAACTTTGCATTCATGTATTGCAAGGCACTCCTCAGGGCTGCAAACTGGAATAAGGCAGGGGGAAAGGAGGACAGGGTCTGGTTTGTCCCATCGAGTGCACAGCAGCGACCCTCGTGTGGGCTGGGGGGAGCCAACACGCACTGGTAGTGGAGGGGATAAGCCATCTGCAGGCAACACATGAGGAAAACAAGGATGGATGTTTCAAAAATGCAACGGAGTGGATACATCCTGGAGGATTAGGGGGAAATGATTGTTTTATCTTTTCTGGCATCAACAGCACGAGCACACGCACTTGCACCAAATCCATTAGCTAGCTGGAATTTATTTCCTGTCCTGTTTTTTCCACAGGTTTTGAGTTTCTTCCCATGTTCTCCTAAGTCTCTGGCAAAATTTCCCCCGAGTTCAGCAATAAATCAGACCCTTTATGAATTACATATCTGTGATGCCTCCTCAGAGAAATAAAGTGTTAGCAGGATGCAGTGTTGTGCAGGAGCAGCCAGGAGCTCCCAGAATCACTCACTCCGTCATCCCTGCAGCTGCCAAAATGCACCCAGCTATCAGTGCCAGGACCCATCACCCAAACCAGGTGAATTCTTACTCTTTTTATTGTAATGCTTTACACCTCACTTTGATGTACTCTTTCTTGGTATGCAGAAATAACAAGGCTATAGCAAGCCTGATATATTGATATCTGTAACAAGAATCATACCATTTACAAGGTATTAAAATATTAATTTTTTTTTTTTTGCATTGCTGTTGGTAAATATTGACTTTGTACTCAGGGCATTTTAAAGGATGACAGCCTTGAAGTGCCATTTACCATAGATACATTCTGGGGATTAATTGAACTGTCCCGTGTGAGATTCTCCCACAGCCTGTTACGTGGCCGTTGGTACCCGTTCCTCTGTTGGTCCATAAACAGGGACTGGTCGTGGCCCCATCGGAGCCTTAAATCCGCTGGTGAGAGAAGCTGCCTGGAAGGTGCCAGCACTGGAGCTGTCTCTGCGAGGGAAAGGGAAGTCTGGAGGAGACCACATTTCTGAAGAGTTTCAGGGGAAACACAGCTCCTCTGTGACTGATGCTAGAATGGCCTTAAATTTGAAGTCCTCAGGAAGAGCTGAGGTGACCAGGAGAAGAGTCCAGGCTTGAAGAAACAGGAACAGCACGTGAGGAAGGGGGGAAGCTGGTAGAACAGGATACAGCACTGCATTTGGGAAACACAGAATAAAGTAAGCAACAGATGTTACTGAAAAAAAAAATAAATGTCCAAATGAGTTCTCAAGCATAAAAAGGAATTATTCAGTATTCCACAAGAAAGTCTTACTGTGATATAAGCACACTTCTGTCATAACAATGTTTCTACAGAACAATGTAGAAAAAGCAGAAGAATTTTCTACACTTCTGCTGTTTTGGGGAATATGCAGAGGGGATACAATATTGGGTTAAGAACGAAAAAAGACATTTCTTCTTTCATCAGAGACCAGGAGAGAGGTGTAGTTTCACAACTGCAACGTGGAAAAAAAAAATAGTTTGTGAATGTGAATTAGAACTGCTCAAAGTGTTCCCTGACCTATGGCTGGCTTTAACAAACTGGCATTTGGAGAAGCTTGAGAAGACATGAAAAAACCCGCAATGTGTCAAAACAAAGCAGAGAGCACTGTGTGGTACCGAGACAGGGACTGACCTCGGGCCAGCCAGAGCATTTTGACCCAGCCTTGTCCCCAGCCTGGCTGTGGGAACAGCAGCTCCAGCTCCCTCTGAGATGACACAGATCCCAGTACCCAAACGTACCCACTGGATACCAGCGCCTAGGACAAACCCGTGCCATGTGCACCAAACCCTTCTGGAGAGGATGAACTTCTGCTGGGGATGACCTACTCCAAGCATCCTGGATGGTATGTTCACCCACACCCCTGCCATGAAGATTCGCGTCTCCTGGAGAACACCAGTCACCCAGTCCTTGGTCCCCCCGGCATGCTGACCACCAGCTCCCCATGTCCTTCTCAGGCCACCACAGCAGCTCCTGCACCTCAGGGCTCTTCCTGCGGCTGAGCACTGGATATCTGCTTTCTGAAGTACCCAATCTCCCAGGATGGAAAGAACATTTCTCCAAAGTCTGCAGTCCCCATGATGTTCATTGAATTTTGGTACATTTCAAAATTTCGCCTCAAGTTTTTTCTCTGCTTAGCTGGTTTGATGATTTTTTTAGCTATTTGTAGAGACAACTGTGCACGCATTTCTTCTGCAGCCCCTGCTAAATCTCTCTTTTCTTCCTCATCTTTCTGACAGGTTTACACACTTCTGCTCTTGCCCTGTGATTCTCAGCGTCTCTTTGAACTTGTTTTTAATCAAAGTCCTCCAGGATCCTGGCTCCTGCCAAAGCATTGAGCAGAGCTCCCTGTTCACAGGGTTGGTGAACTTCTGGGCAGGGTGGAGGTTCCCACGTTGCTGGATCTGTATGGAGACCTGCTGCCAGCTGAGAGTTCAAGTTACTGATCTGGTGTTTCTCCTTATGTGGAAGTGGCAAAAATCTCTCTGTGCTTCCCCCAGGTTTGTAGCTGACATGTCAAAAGGCATTAGTCACAACCAAAGTCCCCATAGTACTTTCAAATATCTTGGGATATTGTTAATAACATTGTCAAGAAGCTGCCATTGAACATATGCCTTCTGATGTTCTTCTGGGAGATTCTATGCATGAAAGGGTGTGTTTTTTTTTTTTAATTGAGGACTAGTAAACCAAGTGAAGGCACAAATCTTTGGATAATTGCGATGAGACTAACAACTATGTTGACCTGCCCTGGGTTTTGGTCGCATCTTTGTAACTTGGACATTGCTTTTCATTCCTGGTGTTGACAAGGCACAGCTTTATCCTGCCCCAGACACGTGCAGCACGAGCTCTCAGCTCACCCTCAGTCCTGCCAGAGACGGACGCTCTGGGCAACCTTTGCCACTGCTGATTTAACCTGTGGGACCCAGGAATGCTGGGGTTGGCCAAGAGAGGTCACAAGTCATTGCAGGGGCCACCCTCCGTCCACAGCAGAGGCACAAAGCCGTGCCCAGCAAGCGACACTGCAAACATCCATCCTGCTGCTACCCTTTGGCTGGAGTTACCACTGACCAGATCCCCCCGGCCTTGCCCAGGGTCCCCAGCAGCCCCCAGCCAGGAGCTCATCCTCAGACGAGGGGTCCCCACACGGCTCTGTGGCCCTTCTGTCCATCCTGCCTTCTCCCGGCGCAAGGAAAGTCCGCCGGCGGATGGAGGCGGGAATGTTTGTTCACTCGAAGTCACTTTGTCAGCTGGGATCTCATGCTGACAGCTTTGTGTCTGGAAAGCAATTTTAGTTTCAATCAAAAAGAATAGAATAACAAGTTTAACATTTGGAAAACTCATTACTGGAAACTTTATTAAACTTAAGACTAACAAGCCTGATTTACTGCTTGAAAGAGCAATTTTTTTTGTTAAAAAATGCAGATATAAAAAGATTTATAGTATATAAACCAATTATGATAGTGAAGTGCAGCATTAGTTATTCCACGCTCTCTTTTCCCCCTCCCCCCCATTTCTTCTTTTTCACATATCAGTGCATCTAACTCAGCGCCATGTCATTACCAGAGAGCATTTAGTGAGGATGCTGTTATGGGGATTGAATTCAGCATGCTCTGGGAGGCTTTCTCCCTGAGATGACACAAGCTGTCTGTTTTTCCCAAAAGTACAACAAAAAATTTACATTTCTGATGGCTTACATTTCCGGGTGGGTTGGGAAGTCAATGGAGAATATCACAGTTGGTAACACCCTGTGTCTGCGCTGACACACAGCACGGCCGGTCCCACACCTTCCCTGCAGCCGGGGAGCAGCTCTCCGATCCCGTGACCAGGCTGGGGACAGAGTCCTCACCCAACACCTCCCTGCACAGCACCCAAACCCGGCCAGCTCCTCACCTCCCGCACTGTGCCGACGCTGGAAAACCATTAATGTGCTCCATAATGCAGGAAAATATGGAAAATATGAGCCTGACTCCTGGAGAGGGCGAGGGTTGGGTGCCCAACCTTTCCTTCACATCAGCAAGGCACATGTAAGTGAGATCACTTATTTGTTCTTTCCCCCACTTTAAACACACAGAGAAATATTATAGCTGTGAAAATTCAATCTATGTTCTAGAAAAGCTGAGGCTCTTGTGCATAGTTTACCCAGAAATGTGCTTAAATATTGATGTTTTAATGATGCATTCTGCAGAGTCCCCTGTTTTGCCAGAGACGTATTTTTAAAGGCTTGGTCTAAAAGGCATTGGGGGAGTTGAAATCGCAGCTCGAAGGCTGTGACAGGAGCTGTGTGTCGGGTGGAATGCTAAAAGGCTCCACGTGGGACTTCCCAGTGCTCCCGTCAGCACCCGCTGGTCTCGGCCACACTGCACCAGGGAACCACCAGCCTCGGCAGAGGGGAACCTGCTCCTCCATTTTCAAGCCCATTTACCCAAAAGAAGCCTCTGGCACCAGTCCAGCATGGGGCTTCCAGTGGGAGAAGCTCTGGTCAGACCACTCATGGGTCACACCGTGTGGGCAGCAAAGGCTCCGGCTGCTGTGGCCGCGGAGAGAGAGATGTCCAGCTCCTGCCACCTTGAAGTGCAGTCAAGGACCTCATGGTAGCATCCAGAAAGAGACACCAAGGGAGAGTTGTGGCCCTAGGGGCTCTCAAGAGAAGCAGGACACCCCTGCTCACTACACTGCCACTCACCTTTGTGGTGTGTGAAGGTGTCTGACATGGCCACGGAGCCACCCAGCAAGTGGCAAGTGGGGACACACCAACCTGCATCCTCTCTAGGACCTCCCAGCCTTAGGAACCTCAAGCTTCTGCAGAGTAGGAACAAGATTAATCTTCAAAGCAGTGACAACTAACACCTGCATTTAAGGGTGAAAACAGAGCCATCTACCCTTCTGCTTGGAGCACCAGTGCTCAGGTGAGCAGCACAGGACCTGCTGCCCAGCAGACTTCTTCTCCAGGGACACCAGGGGGCCGTGACAACCTCCCTCCCTTTATCACTCCCTCCCACACCCCCAGGTGAGATGGCAGATGTTTCCCATTTCCTTTTCCACTCCTTGGCAGGGAGTAAATTCGTGGCTCCCATCCATTGGTGCCCTCAGTATCTCACAGCTCTCACCTGGGGTGGGGGCAGGAGACTGGACTCACAGCCCATGGCCAGGTTTATGGCACGCAGATTTGGAGACTATTGGTAGGAAAATGTTTTTGTCCATTATCTGGGTGGGTGCCAGATGCTAAAATGCCAAAATGACTTTTAACTTTGCTCCACCTAGAGCTGTATTCTCTCCAGGCAGGAAGTGCTGTAGCTCTGTTGGAATATGTATGTGGTGCTGGATTTAGCAGGCAAATCTACTTGGATTAACTTGGACTTTTTTCTGTTTGTTAGAATACAAAGGTTTGTGTGTTCATGTCTTGATACTGGGTTGTTTTCTCTGCTATATCATTAATCACAACTTTGTTTCTTAGACAGTAAAACTATTCTCATTTTTGAATTCATTAGCTAATACTTACTGACTATTTACCAAGTTTTTTTTTTGTTTTTTTTGTCTTTTTTTTTTATATCTTGAAGAGAGATGAATCAGGCAAAGGGGGTGCAATGGGCACATCCACTGCTCATCTAAGGAGTCTTGCAGTCATTTTGTCAGCAAATTTAAATAATAGGTATTGGAATGAGTATCTACAAAATCAGAAGACTCAGTGCTTCAGAACGGCAGAAATTAGGTAGTTTATTCAGGTAATTATATGATAATGTCTTGGTGGAAAGAAAAATCATCTTTCGATTAAATACATCTAATGTGCTTATACAGCAAGAGATGAATACTCTAAACATTTGAAAAAACCCCCAATTTTTTCAGATAAGATTCCGAACGTAGATCTGGCTGTGTTCAGGGAGGGCTGTTCCCAGGCCATCAGGTGCTGCCAGCAGCTCTTCGGGGTGTTTGGAAAGTGTGTGCTTTTATCTGGTGCTTGTGAATGTGAGGAGCTGTTTTTCGGGTGCTCATATACCATGCATGAGGTTCAGTGGTTTGAGCCCCTGGGGCAGGATGGGGTATCCTGCTCTGTGGGGGGTGCACCTCCCTCGGTGCAGGGACTGGTTTTGGGGCGGTTTTGTGTTTCTGTTGTTGCTAAACTTCTGGGCACGACTGGGGACAGGCCTCAGCAGCGCTGGGGGCTCCACCTGGGACCCCCAGGAACATCGTGTGAAAACACCCCGTTTGTACAGTGCTCTCTGCCTCTGAGAGAGCAGTGGCAGTCTGGGATTTGGGCCTGTTTTCCTCCCACTTATTTTGATAAAAAAAATTAATTACAGTAAGATGATTTACTGAACCTCTTAAAACTAAATAAGATTGTTAAGAGAGATAATGCTTCATCTTAACTGGTGTTCTGAAGGTGGTCGTATGCTATGTCTATGCTATTTTAAATAAATTATAAGAATTAAATATTCATGAAGTTCAATTGTTTGGCTTGGTACATTTGCTTCCTGTAGCATATTTCATTCACCAATTTTCTACAAACTGTATAAGTATGTATTAATTGCTATAACATAATTTACACATTTCCTCCCGTATGGCTGATTGGAATAGTGGATGCAGCAAAATACCAGCCAGCGACATTTGCTAATAATTTGTATGCCTGAGCAAGAAAAGCTGTATCTTTAGTAATTCATACTCTGCATATTTTTTGCAATTGTGTGGTGTGATTTGTTTTTAGTTGGGGCATAACCTCCCCTCCTGCACCAGGGCATCGTCAGTGTCCAGCCCCTCCTCACCTGGGAGGCAGAGATGGGCCAGCTCCTCTGGGAACCTGGGCTTTGTGCCTTTGCAGAAGGGGTTATTATTCAAAATATTATTACTTTGAAATGAATTGTCTGCTCAGTGGCTCAAATGCTATAGTGTCCAACACCTAGAAAGGATGGTTTTTCAGAAGACATTCTTACAAAAGACAGGGGTAACCCCCCTTTGAGCTATTTCTGCTCTCGCAGCACCCCCAGCTCTGCTGCCGAGCTGAGAGAGTGCCGGGGTACATTGTAACGAGGGCAGAGCTTTAAATATGAACTGGAACCACTGTAAATAAAGGGTGTTTGTGATGACTTTGCTGTTAATGCACATTCAGCACCAGGAATGCACTAAGAAATGAAGGTACCAAATACATGTGTAAAGAAACGGTGTAAAAAGGGTTTTTGAGTGTGTGTCTAGGGGTAGTCTCCACCAATTCTGCTGCAATACTCTGTTGAGGGTTGCACTTGCTAATTATGCAGTCAGCTTTAATAGTACAGAGCATTTCTTCATGCTCAGCTCATGGTAATGATATGTATTGACTTCTGCATATTGTAAATTGTGCACGAAATGGCCCATTTCTGTTTGCTGAGAGGGGCTCTGTTCAATTTGTGCTTTGTTGCCCAGTTAGAAGAGGGAGCCTCAAAACTGTTCCCTTTGCCTTCCCAGCAAAGCAGCAGGTCCTGCTCTGAGAAGGACATCCCGGGATCAACTTAAGGAATTTCAGTCTGCCCATTTACAGAAAAACAAAGGTTTTCTTTGTGGCACAGCCCGAAGGATTTTTTTTTTTGAACTTTAGCACTTCCACGTGTCCAAATATGGGTGATGTTATCTAAAAAATAAATAAGTGGAGATACTAAGGTGTAGCAAAAAATCACGCAAAGTTCACAAAATAGTCTGTTTTGTGCTGTTGCCATTGGTCCTCTAATGTTGTTGCTGATATTTATCTAAAAAGGTATTAAAATGCAGAAAATCGATAAATTTTTATTCTGCAAGGTATTCCAATATTTCAGGTGTTTTCATTTTCAGTCAGGAAAATGGTCAGTACAAATAAAAAAAGAGATTAAAAATAAATAAAAGTACATGCCATGAATATTCCAGGGAAGTGCTGTGAGATGCAAATGCAACCTCCATATTTCTGCAAGGCACAGTTACTGTTCTGAGTAATCCCCCGCGTGGAATGGTCTCATTTCAGCCAGTTTCAGTTGGTTTTAAGACAGGTTTTGGAGGTTTCTCTTTAACTGTGTTTCCAACTGTTTTATGTTGGAACGTGGGCTATGTGCCCATCGGGTCTCCTCTGTCCTGGCACGTGGGAGGTGGAGGTGGGCTCTCGTGGGGGCTGCAGCAGCACCTGGGGGGGTCCCAGCGTGGCCCCCAGACGTGTCTGTGGGGGGACTGGGGGTGGGCAAATGCTGCAGGACTCCTGCTCGCTGTCTGATGTGGGATTTGTGACGTTACTGCTCTGCCTAGGCTTGAGCTATGGCTATATTTATGCCCATACTGTACTTGCTGTATTTCTCTTGCCCGTCCCCGGCCTTTGTGTCCTATTTATTGCCCAAAAGGTACAGATTTACACCCGCTGAGCGGTGTAATGCTATGCAAATTGTGGTGCATAATTCTCACCACCCCGTGGTACCTCGTGTGCTGATGAATGTGATTTATCAGGAAAGAAAAAGTCCTTCTCTGTTTCTGCTTTGCTCATTGCTTGAGGATTCAGCGTGACAGATTCATGTTTCTGTAGCATCGTTTGTTTTGATGTGTTAATATTGTGTCAGTAAAAAGTTAGTTCTCTTCCCATTAAGAGTCAGACACGGTGTTTTCCTCCTCTCCTGCCCCCCTGCATTCCACACGTTCCCCCAGCACACGCATGTTTCTTCAAAAAGAAGAAGAAATCCGAATCCATGAGTGAAAGAAAGTGTATTAACCACTTATGACATGGTACAGACTGGTTGTACAATCATCTGGCAGAGCATTGATGCAAGCAATAAGCTTGTTTTTGCAGTAAAATGTTAATGGAGCAACAACAAGTGGGGAAACAAGTTTCTGTTGAATGTGCTCTCCGAAGACGGAGGGGCAGCCCCCCCAGACTGGTTGGGGCTCCCTGCATCCAGTCTGCCTGACGGTGTCTGACAGCCCCCCATCCCAGCTGAGTCCTGAGAATAAAACTACAAACCATAGAGCTGGGAAGAATTCAAAGCTTAATCCCCTAATTAATCCCAATAACTAATATTTGGTACAGAAAAGAGCCTTTTAAAATCATGCCATTCTAAAACACATGCGTGCTTTTCCTTGGTCTTTAAATAGCTCACTGGCTATATTTATCTGCCAGTTTAATTTAGCATCTTTCTTTTTTCTTTCTTGAAGTTTTTTTTTTAAGAATTCCTTCTTTCAATAACTTTCACATATTTCATTAACATTGGGTTTTATTAAAATCTTTTTGCAGTGATTAGAATTTTAAATGCACGTTTAAAGAGAAACCAAAGAGATTAAATGAATGTTAATAGAATTTAAGACACTCCATTAGCAACTTTGTGCCATATTTTTAAAATTCATGAGGCAACATGTTTAATTATATATGCTGATGAAATCCAGGTTGTAGGGCCTACCAGTGAATTAACGTCAATGTTACATGTTTAGTTTAAGGTTGAACGATGCATCAATCTTCATGTTTTCTGGCCTAAGTCGTTCATCAACGCTGCCAAAGTCACACAGATCCATTTATCAGCAAGCTACCCACCATTTATAGAGAAGATAATCGGAAAGTTTGGCTGCCTCTCCCAAAAGATGAGTCTTTTGCATCTACTATCTGGTTTTCTGAATTCTCATCTTTGTGGTACCTCAGGAGCCTCATTGATGTGTGCTCTTGCCCTTGAAGAGACTCAAAATAGCACAAAAATAAAAGTCCAGCACACGGAAGAAAGTGATGTAAGTTAACCCAAAATATATTTTCCCCAGGATCCCAATAAGGTGTTTTAACTCCCTGCAGACCTTCACTACTTCATGATCTAGTGTTTCTTTGCCTTAAAACTGATCTTCTACTATGTGATTTGGAGTTTCCTATCCCCAGTTTAAACCTTAATCTGAATTTAGGAGGTGTAGGTACCAGTGCTCTAGCCAGAGAAGGGACAGTCCCCAGCTGAGACCTGGCTTTATGACACACCACTGAATGAAATCAATCTCTGCCTGCAATAATTATGATTTTTAGCAGGCCGGCTCCAGCTTTCCCATGTTATCCCACACCATTAAGGCAGCTGTAATTGTCCAGGAGGTTGTGCTCCTCCAGCCTGACGGCCAGTTGCCAACCACTGTGTCTGTGAGCCAGCTGCTGACCAGTCCAGAAGCTTTCCTCCACCACTGGGTGGAAATGTGATGGAAATGGGGCGTTTTCCTCCATTTCTGCTCAATGCAGGGGCAGTGTGGAGGAGTTGGCTGGGCTTCAGTGCTGGGGTGCAGCTTTTGAGTTGTTTTTCCTGTTAACACAAGACAGAATGGATTTGGGTCTGTGCTTCCATGAATAAAAGCCTCTGTTACCGGGTGTCAGCTGGAGAATAGAGCAATACGGAGGTAATCACTTAAGTTCTGGCTTTCAAGATTCTTTTCCTGTTTTTGTATCTTTGTAATTCTGCTCTCAAGAATAAGTTTGTTCTCTGTGAACCATGAATTTTGGACTGCCTACCATAGGTGGTTTAATGCTGGTTTTGCAGTCCCTATATATTCTCCTGAACCTGATTAACAGTCTTTGTGCTACAGTTGGCTGGAAGTTATCCAGGATAACAATTTCACCGGAGAATGGGATTTCATCAAAATGTATTGCAGGAGTGTGCCAGTTTCAAAAACTTTAATCAGAGAAGGGATCTTGGAGCCAGGAAGGTATTTTTCTGTTGCAAAGTGACACTGTGTTGAATGCAGGCGTGTTCTCAGTTCATAAGCCGTTTTCACGTTTTTCTTCTGACTTGGCAAAGTGGTTGCCTGAAAAGTTTAATTCTGCTGCAGGACACCAGGCTGTCCTAGCTCTGGGCACCGCTGCAGGTCTCGGCCATGGGGGGGGTCAGCCTGCCCTGCCCGAGTGGTCCCACGTTACTCACTGCACTGCAACCTCCGGCTTATTATTAAACAAGGTTGTAAAAAATGGAGAAAAAATCCCAACCCAGCAATTGAGACTGCTGAGACAAGAGTTGAACACTCAGCACTGGCACCTCCGGGTACAGCAGCCACCACTGAGGGTGCTTGTGTCCCCTGACTCGGCAATTAGCCCCATCACCAGGGGACAGTGAGTGTAATGGGTGTACGGGGGCAGGTTGGGATAATTGTCTACTGACACACTCGTCAGATCTCCTGGGTGTCATGTTCTGCCATTTCAAGTGTTGTGATTATGCCAAATGGCCAAGCCACTGGGCTGTGGGGTGGGAGTTCCTTATTCAAGGTCTGCCTTGCTCTTTTTCTGTATTCAGAGTCTCCCACCTCTTAGCTGTTAGGCAGCTTGAGAACTTCTCAGCTGAGAAGATCCAGTTTATTCTTCCCCCGCCTTATTCTGATCATTCTGAAACACTTGGGTGCTGACCCATAGCAGATGCTTAACTTCTAGCATGGGGTAGTTCCACTGAAATGCAGGTTGGTGTTTATGTCGTTAAAGGAGGATCACATAAAGGCATTCAGCTGAAGTAAAGCCTGACTACGCAAACTTAAATGTGAGTTCAGGGACAAAACCAAACTCTAATAACTTAAAATAAAATGAAAGCAAAGCACTTTGAGACATGACTCCAATGCTTGCTGTGCTCCTCTTCAGTCTCCACACAAACCCAACACGCTTCTTGGTGCACAAGGGGACGATGCTCATGTTTTCAGGACCAGCCACTGGCGTTTGTCACTTTGGGGTCAGGCAATGTGCTGCAGGGCTTGGTGGTGTGGTGAGGTACTGTGGGGCTGGCAAACCAGGCTGGCACATAAATCATACAAGAAGGATATAGCAATAATATTGGATAACACCCTTAATTACATGCTTTAACTTTTGATAAGCCCTGAAGTGGTCAGTCAGTTGGATTAGATGGTCATTGTAGGTCTCTTCCAACTAAAATATTCTATTCTATAATAATTTATGAAACTGTTGCTTTCATTCTCCAGGATGCTTTTTCTTCCCTGAGTGTCTTCTATTCATTACAAAAAAATAATGATGAAGGTGTAATTAAGGCCAGGAGAGCCCTCAGAGGTCCCTGGCCCAGCCCCACAGCCCAGGCTGGCTTTGGGGTGAGCCCCGGCTGCTTGGGGTCAGGCTTTTGCATATGGTCTCCTCACATCTGGCATCATCTGAGAGTCCCTGACCCAGCCCCCCAGCCCAGGCTGGCTTTGGGGTGAGCCCTGGCTGTTCGGGGTCAGGCTTTTGCATCTGGTCTCCTCACATCTGGCATCATCTGAGCCACAGACTGGGCTCGGGAAGGGCAGGGCTCCTGGCTGACGCTCTGCAGAGCAGGAGGATTTAAGGAAATCAGGGCAGTTCCGTGAAAATCTCTGGCTGGAATGCAGATCCCAGTTTCCAGCTGCCACTCTTCAGAATGAGTCGTTTAACGTTTGGGTGGTTTTGCTGTGTTTGTTCCCATACATTCCCTCCTCTGGTTTTCCTGCTTTCTGTACTTGTAGGACTCCTGCTTAGTGATGACACCATTCTTTGGTTTTGCTCTTGAAGAACATTTTAAAATAAAAATCAGCATCACAGCCAGATAAAAATAATCCTTGGTTTAGTGCCCATGGATTTATTAACATGACTGCCTCTCTCTGCTATTGATGTTAAGCCTGAGGTATTTTTAAAAACTCTTACCCACAGAGATCACTGACGACGTATCCCTCTGTTAAAGACACTCAGTATGGGAGCATTTCAGAAGAAAAAAGGAAAAGAATTAAACCCACAGCAGGATTTATGGCCTGAGTACATGTAACTGGCCCTTGAGGGGAGGGTTCCTTCAGTGCTGTCTTGTGGTGGCACAGCCCCTGTGGGATGTGGTGCTCCACCACCTTGATGCACAGAAATGCTTTCCTCTTGAGCTTGCCCAGTTTCACACTAATTGCGCCTGGAAACGGTTTGTATGATGTCACCAGTTGATGTATAACTACAGCAAAGAGATAGAGGTGCCTATGGGCTTATTTAGCACAAAAATTCAGTCTCTCAAAAAATTATCTGGAGAGCAGGCAGGGAACTACAAGGACAGTGGACATTGTACTGCTCTTTAAACAAGGTTTTATTAAGTACATATTTAAGGAAGAATTGTTGAGATAAGTCAATGGGCAGACTAACTCCCCTGGAGACTGGGTCGCAGCCACACAAAAGCAGGCATGAACACCTCGTTTTATAATACATTTCTGTAAAATTAAAATCTGTTGTTATTTCTGGTCCCGCTGCTCCTGTTGTTTGCTCTCCAGACAATGTCCTAATCCTCTCTTTGTCACTTAATTGCTGGCTGTTTTAAATTGCTTGAGCCTCTCTTCAGCCACAACTACTGCGATGCTTTCCTCTTGAGCTTGCCCAGTTTCACACTAATTGCGCCTGGAAACGGTTTGTATGATGTCACCAGTTGATGTATAACTACAGCAAAGAGATAGAGGTGCCTATGGGCTTATTTAGCACAAAAATTCAGTCTCTCAAAAAATTATCTGGAGAGCAGGCAGGGAACTACAAGGACAGTGGACATTGTACTGCTCTTTAAACAAGGTTTTATTAAGTACATATTTAAGGAAGAATTGTTGAGATAAGTCAATGGGCAGACTAACTCCCCTGGAGACTGGGTCGCAGCCACACAAAAGCAGGCATGAACACCTCGTTTTATAATACATTTCTGTAAAATTAAAATCTGTTGTTATTTCTGGTCCCGCTGCTCCTGTTGTTTGCTCTCCAGACAATGTCCTAATCCTCTCTTTGTCACTTAATTGCTGGCTGTTTTAAATTGCTTGAGCCTCTCTTCAGCCACAACTACTGCGGTGTTGGCCATGCTCTTGGCTGGTGGGAACATTCCCGAGCCTGTGGTGGGGACACAGCTGTGTCTCATGGGTGCAACATAGATGACAGACTCATCATCGGGTGTTATGGTCCCTGGCCTCCTTGCTGGAGGAGGAGAGCTCCAGGTGCTCTCCTCCAGGAGACGGTGCACCAGTCAGTGCCATCTTTCATCTGTCATTTCTTGTGGTCAACCTTCAGTTAAACGGGTTGTAGGCCTGGAAACCAAACAAGTGTTGAAAGAAAAGCTTTTTTTGAAGAAAGCTGACTTTTCTTGCTAAAAGAGAGGTTGTAAAAGGAGGTTTGTGGTCCTACCTGCCCCACTACTTAGTCTGGATTGCTACGAAGAAGTAAAATCCCCGAAAGTTCTGATCCCCAAAAGCCCAGAGAAGATGGGCTCAATGGGGGCTGCCCTAGGCTCAGCATGAGAAGATATGAGCATTCCCCATTTCTCCCTTTCCATTCGTGGGAAGGTCTTGGCTTCAGTGAGGTGGAAGGGACATCCCACAGCTTGGTGAGTATCTTGTGGATATGGGAAAGTCTTGGCTTCAATGAGGTGGAAGGGACATAGAATCATAGAATCATTGAGGTTGGAAGAGACCAGCTCAATGAGCATTCCCCATTTCTCCCTTTCCATTTGTGGAGCCTCCATTGCTGTAGGGGCTGTAGCACCTCTGCCAGCTCCAGGAGATGGGGAAAGATCTAAAAGGAAAAGTGGATGGGTGGCTTCAGTCACAAGCAAACCTGGTGATGTTTCATCTGCCAGTGTTTAGGAGATACCCAGGAGCTGAGGGTCACCTGTACACACATGGGGAGTTGGACTAGATGATCTCTATGGTCCCTTCCAACTCTAGAAATTCAGTGAAGCAGCTGAGGGTCACCTGTACACCATTGTCAGTGCTTGTGGCATCTCGTAACACAGCTGGTTGGGTCACAGACCAGCCGTGCTTGTGGCATCTTGTAACACAGCTGGTTGGGTCACAGACCAGCCGAGGAGCTGTGAGGGTTGTCCAGCTGTGACTCAGTCCCTCAGGTGCCTTGGAGGCTCTTGAAAGCATCTTATGGATGAGCCTTAGGGGTGTCCATGGCTGCTGGAGAGGCTTCTGGAGGTGGGCAGGGACAACCAGCCAGTTTCCTGGCTGACAGCAATCGAGGTCCTACACTGACTTCAGCAGAGCCATCTACATCATGCCATTTACGTCAGCTGGGAAATGGCTCATTGACTTAATTGGCACTGTTCCAGTCTGTATCAGTAGAAGATACACACTATATTTGTTCACTTCCTTCCTCAAAAATACCAGAAGAGGAAAAATAGCACAAAATCCTGGTGGCTAATTAAGAAAATAAGTTTTTGCTAAGGTGACTTTTAAAATTTTGGCTAATGTTGACTCCTTAAAGAATTTTAATTAGTACATTCCTTATTGTCTTTGTCTTCATATGTTCGTTTTGCATTAATACCTCTTTTCATAAGTAGTGCAAATATAATTTTCCTTCTGTTTACAAGAAGAGAAAAAAGATTTTGTTTCAACATAATGTCATTAAAAATGAATATTTTACAGATAAGCTTATGGCTGGAGGGGCTTTATTTTTGAAGGATTATTCTTTCCTATTTCATAAAATTAAAGGGCAGCAAAGATATCAAGTACTTTCTAATACCATCAAAAAAGTTGACCAGTTTAATTGACATTTTTAAGTAGGATTAATTTAGCACTTGAGAGAGATGAAAGATAGATAGGACTGGAAAGCAAAGGCTGTGGTTTATGGATGTGACAAAACGTAGGCAGAACCAGCAGTGGGCTTCCAACCTCCCGCTGTTCTCTTCTAGCGTGTCCTGAGCAGACTCTTGAGACGATAATTCAGACTCCATCTCATTTTGTCTTGAGCCTGTATGAAATGGAGAATGACAATCATTAAAAATTTTGCTGAGCTGGTGGGTAGTTTGGGCCTGGGAAGCCTCGGTGCGATGTTCAAAGTGCTGAGGCCATCACCTTCGCTTGAGTGGCCTGAGGAGCGCAGAGGTGAAAGTCCAGTGTCTAAGGAGAAGCAGAGTCAGAAAGCAAGATATATTATTTTACTTTGCTGTGCAGATGACCATCTCCTGAGCTAATGCTTGCAATTTAAATACAATACCAAGGATTAATATCCTTTCGTATTGGGCAAGGACTACTCGCTGTGAATGATGGGATTATTGTGTATTTGAGCTATGTCTGAAATAACATATTTGCATTGTCCTCAGAAATGAAACGGTTGTAAAGGTATGTCAGTGATGGGAAAAGCAGGGCTTTTTCTTTTTCTTCTTTCCCTCTTTTAGAGGAAAAATCGTAGCTGAAATGTTGAACAGCCTAAAACATTCCTTAAAGTTCATTGTAGATGGAATAACTGATTCATCACTTAAGAGGTCATCCCACTGGTACTTATGCCATCTGCAACTTCATTGTGTTTTCTTCTCAGGTGTAGAGAGACGTTCTGGCTGGCCGTTGTTTTTCAGACATTGCACAGACCAACTCATCTTTGAAATCAGGTATGAAGAGAGAGGAACACTTACTCTCAATCCAGGTAGTGGGGGGGTTTGCCATGGAGAGACAGCAGTGCGCTCAGCAGAGCTTGGGTGGGGGAGAGCCCCCTCTGCCCCCTCCCTGCCAGCGGGGACCCCAGGTGGGAGTGGGACAGAGTGTCCCCCATGGTCCTGAGCAGGGGGACATGGGGTTGGATGGGGGAGCCTGGACACAAGGATCTGCCAGAGGGTCGGGAAGCAGAGGGTACCAGGCACCTCCTCAGGGAACAACAGGGCAAGGAGCAATTCTCTGATCAGCTTGTACCTGAGAGTCATTATTTCCTTCTTTTAGGGAAGCGAGGGCTGTGTGGCCACCACTGGCCCAGGTGGCTCATGGGCAGCAAGGAGCAGAGCGATGGGGCACCCGTGCCCCTGATGGTGGCCACTTGCAAGCGTGGCAGTAGCTGGCAGTGCCACGATGGACGGCGGTCCTGGGAGGGATTCACGGGCACAGGAGAAAGGCTGCGTTTATCTGATAATACACTTGAAGTGCACAATTCAAGTGGTGATCTTTAAAGTGCTCAATGGAGTACACCGAAACGCTGCGAAACAACCCTTCTTAAGCGGTTTCTGGGGATGTTGCTTTTAAAATATGAGTTTCATTTCTTTTGTGTGGTGTTCCAGGTCACTGGTCCTTTGTTCCACTTCTGTGAGCCCTTGTTGGATGACTGCCATTTCTCATCCTCCTTTGATTATTTCCAGCGTTATTTAAGAAGCTGCTCTCTGCAGATCATTTAATGAGGAGGATTTCCTCGCGCAGGAAGGCTTCCGTCTTTTTCTTTCAAGTGTCAGGGTGGATGTTTCCTCCGCTGAACAGGAGCCGCGTTTAACTCTTTGGTTTCCTTAATCCTTATCAGTGAAGCTTCCCCTCTTCAGCTGAGTGGGAAGCGGCAGGTTAGAGTATCTCCCCTGGAAATGTTTTAAAGAAAGTAGAGAAATGCTTGCACTGGGTTCTGGAAAAAGTGGTAACAGGAGCTTGTGGGCACCATGAAAGTGTCCAAAAAGGGGTCTCGGTCGGTTTTAATAAGGCTGAGATATGTGGAAAAAATAGTGCCAACAATTTCATTTTCTTCCTTGGTGTTGCTGCTTCTCTGCAGGTTTTGGAACAGAAATGGAGTTGGGCCGTGGTCGCAGATTTCTTCTGACTGCTCTTCTCCAAATTGCACTGGTTATTCTGGATGTAATGTTTCTTCCCATTTTCAAGAAAAACTCTGCTCAGTAAATTATGCAATTTTAGTTTTTACCCTTTTGCTTTGCCTGTGAGCAATATTAGCAAGTACTACAGATAAGGGCAATTTCAGAATCTGCGGGCTGTTATTTCAATTTTGTCTTTCATTTTTATGTCCTATTTTGTCAGAGGGTCTGGGATTTCTGCTCATCGTCAGACCACTGTTGTTTGGAACAGCAGCAAATTTTCATCACTTCTCATATCTGCTCTCTTCTTGGCTTTTTTCAATTGTTTTCCCCTAATTTTTGTCATGTCTAGCACTCTTCAAATACTTTTTTTCCATATTAGATACTGGAGATAAACAGGGGTAAGTAGAGTCATATTGCTGTGTGCACTCTGCTAAAAAGCTGTAGAAGAGGGGTGTTGAACTGCCACAAAAAATGCAGGCATTAGTAAATGGCTGTGGATTTCAATTCTGCTTTTATTCTTTTTATCTTGTTGAAGGGTTCTGTGCAAACAGCCATTATTGAAGTGTTTTACGCTCATTTTCCTTTTGAGGGTCAACACCATTACCTGTCTTTATACGATTCCTTCACTATGCTGCCACGTTCAGGTTTTTCCAATGCAAAAAATGAAAAACAGGGCTGAAACACATTATTTTCTCTGTGTATTTCAACTTTTGCTTTTCCTTCTGTTTTTCAATCTTAGGTTTGTTTACTTGAGTATTTTAAACTTTAAGTAAATTTCCTGGTGGAAAATAAAAGTTTTTGAGTAAAGTACAAGATGCCAGCCTTCTGGAGAGATGTCTCCAGGGGCACTGAAATCATAATACAATGCAATAACATGTCTAGGAGTGAGAACAAGAATAAACTCTATTCCTCGAACTTTTGCAGTTCCGGAGAGTGTGAAATAGGGTGGCAGTGACCCTGCCTGGCTCGCAGGGCAGGGCAGTCCCCTCCTGTGGCATCGAGCACCTTTCCTCAGATCCCATCCTTCCTGGGATGAGCTCCCCTGGTCCTGCAGCACACTGTGAACTGGGAGAAGGAAGGAGCCAGAAGGAAGATGCTGCTGGATGTTTGCCATTAACACTCCGGTGTGAGAGCCGCTGCCAGGCCGGGGAGATCTGGGGATCTTCCCAAACACACAGCTACCATAGAGGAGCTGGAGGGGGGAGCTTGCACATCCCCCTGTGCCTGGCACCACCTGAACCCACCTCGCCGTGCCCTCGTCAGCAGCATCCGCCGTGCGGGTGGGAGTCTGTCAGCACCAACTGAAGGGCAGAGCCTTCCCAAGCACACTGCAAGCTCTCGCCATCACCCTCCCAGTTCTTGACAGAATTTTGCCAGGGAAGTTCCAGGTCAGTGATGGGAAGATGAAAGTGTGAATTTTGGGGAACAGGGAGGTGGGAGGTGCCGCAGGGGCACACGGCTCTTACACACAGCTGTGGGAACAGGGTTAACACAGCCGCGGGTGCCAATGCCGGGTGTCAGTGGTCACTGGGTGCTCCAGTCCGTGCCAGGAGTCAAACAGGTGGATCTGTTTGTTCATCTGAAAAATGATGCAAACTCAGACCATTATTTATGCTCTTTTCCCTGGCTTCAAGCATATGATAGCAATTTGTGTGCCAAAGTGAATATTTTTTTGTATGTGTACAAGCAGTAAAAATCTCAGATGTGTTTTTTCCCTTGCACTGCCTCGTGTCACCTGCCAGTGTGGCAGGGCACCTTGTCCTGCCGTCCAGGACCTCGATGGAGATGTTGAGAGCATCTGCTCTTCTGTGAACCCACTTGCTAAGGAAGCTTGATGGAATAGTTAGAAAGCTAGAAAGGTTTCAGTATGAGGCACTAAATCCTCTGCTTTCCTGGAGAGACACTTAGGAGAGGGTGCCCTGTCCTTGACTCGCTGCTGACACCGAGCTGGCGAGAGGCAGTGTCCGTGGCAGGGTGTGCCAATGCCACAGCTCAGCATTCACAGCCTGGGACCACAGATTCATACTCAGCATTGTGCCGTGCCATTAATTTACTAGGACACAAACTTCAGTGGTAATTATTAGCAGTGCCCATTTACTATAGCCATTTTATTTTTCATGTCCCTTAAATCGAACATTAATCGTTCTTCTTAATGGGATGAGGTTGGTTGAACTGATGTGAAATAAATGGTATGGGTCTGTGCTCAGTAATTGCTTTTTAAACTTTCCCCCCCTCATTTTTATATCCTTCCTATACAAACACCATTTAGGATTATTCTGAGTGTTTAGTAGACTCTTGTGCCCAAGTGTCACAAACAATTACCAGAGACCTTAAAATAAATCAGGGGTGTTATGTATCACGGGTACTTTTTTCCTGCACAGCACAATTCTGTGGGGGAGCAGTTACAGCAGGAATCACCGGGGCTGGACGGAGCATCCCATGGCAGCTCTCACACCGCGCGGCATCGCCCGGGGGAGGGCAGGGACTGGCCATTTTTTGTAGGGTGTCAGCCTTGGCTCTGTACTGAGGGATTTCCTGGGCACTGACAGTCAGCCAGAGAGATCACAATTACTTCTGAAGATTACACAAGAGCAAATAATTTAATTCCCTTAATGCTCTTGTATTTCTTAACTAGGAAAACAAACAGATAAATAACCATTTGGACACCAAGTCACCATCCCTGACAACCCCAAGTAGCTATAAATGTTATGTGTAGGGAAATTCTCCAAGTAGCCACTGCGAACACCCCAACTTCCAGCCACTGGTGGACTTTGGACCATGCAGAAGCCTGAAGTTGAGCATCTCAGTGTCTCACAGATGAGTTCGGAGGCACCATCCATTCTTACAACACCCAGGTATTTGCTCAGTGCCGTGTCAGTGCTTTTTCCCCTGTGTTTTTTTTTAAAGGAAAAGAACAGTACTGATGTGAGCAGAAATGTTTGGCACAGAACTTGTGTCCTCACAAATTTTAATTTCATTAGAAAACTTGAAATTTGATGTCTATTGGATAAAAAAAAAATAATAAAATCTTCAAGTTTTTCAATTAGCTCATAAAAAAAAACCAACCCTGTTTGTGCAGAGTGCTCTCTCTCCCCACAGTCTTCTCCTAGAAGGAATCAGGGGAAGGGGTCAGGAGAGAGCCAGCTCCTGCCTTTGCTGAAGAGAGAGGAGCCTTGTGCCCTTTGGAGCCACCCTTGAAGTACTGGAATGCTGTGATGAAGTACCCTCTGAGCCTTCTCCTTTCCAGTGGAAAAAGACCTAACACCTTCTGAGACAGGTTCTCTAGCCCTTTGGTCATTGGTTGTGCTTGTGATTATCATTAGATTTTGGTTAAATGTCTTATTTCTACAATTCCTTCTGTGAAAGGAAAGAAGTGAATTTCTCCTTCACTTAATGGGTACCCTGTGGGTTTTTTTTCTGAGCTACTAAAACACTTGCCAAGATCTGTCTTTTTAGAAAAGTAGGAAACATGATGCTGAAGTGGGTTCTGGAAGCATCTACTGCAATAATTTGCAAGTAGGGAAGCTCCTGACCCTTTGATGCTATGAAATGGAAATGCTTGGGTCGCTCTGTCCTCCTGCGTGATGCATGGGAAGAGTCGCTCTTTGTTCCCGGAGCAGGACTGGGTTTGTTGATGCACTTGGGAACTGGCCTATTTGGTACCTTGTAAACAGAGTCCAGTCCCCAAAGTGAAGCCTCAAGGACTCCAAGTCTCTTCCACGGCCAATTTCAGGCTCTGGAGAATGGGAAAATGACCGTGTAGGCAAAAGATTACCAGGCAATTATTTCTGATTGTTTCTATTTCTGCCTGCTTAGAAAACCAGGAAACAGGATTTACTTTTGAACAATTGCTTGAATAAAGTCAGTCAAAGCTTCACCTTGTTGGAAGATGGGCACTGTTTGAACTGGGAAACCACAGAAGTGGTAATCCAAAATACTTGACCTTGATACGGCATTATCTGTTTCTAAAGCCATGACAATTGCGAACACCTCTAACTCGTTGGCAAACTCTTTTTGCTCAGATCTCACAGAAAAGGTATTACATGTGCTTTTTCAGTTTCACACTGAGAATCAGCATTTATTTTCAAACATGATGGGAGGACGGCTGGTTGGGTTAGCAGGCAAAGGGGGCTCAGGGTCATCTTGGGCAGGTGACATCCCTTCTTGTGGGTTTCCCTACGTGTAGAATAGGAGGTGCCTCTCTCTTTATGGAGCTGTTTTCCATGGGGAGGTGAAGGTGCTGTGTGTGCATGTGGCTGTCCCTGGAGCTGTGGGGTAGCTGGAGCCATGCAGGGCAATTCTTGGCCCCAGACACACCTGCAGATCCCTCAGCCTGGGATTCTCAACGTATCAGATTAGCCCACCACGACATAATCGTCTGAGTTACCTTTCCCTCTTTGGGATTCAAGCAGAGAGGAGACACTTAAGAGAGTCCTTGACCTTCCTGGGTCTCTGATGAATCATTAACCCAGAAGATGGATGGGGGAGAGGTCCTGCAGCCTGGCAGTGCAGCTCCTGCATCTCATTTTGGTAGATCTCTAATTCAGCTGCTGTTCTGCTCTTTTTCCTGGCAGTATAACATTATTGCATGCGGTGGAAGCGTAGCAAAGGTCAGCTTTCCCATATATCTGTTCAGTTTAACAATCTCTGCCCTTTATCCTTGCACATTTGCATAATGCCTGTATAATGGAGGTGCAAAATTCTGCCTCCGTGCTCCAGAACCTGCAAGTGAATTTGTCACAGTGTCTGCTTCTTTAAAGAAATAATGTTGTACTAATGTGTAACCTTTGGGAACCACTCTGACAACACGATAGAGTATGGCAGAGCTTTAAATTTCACCATTAAATCTTATTTTCTTTTTTTCCCAATGTTGCAACTTTTTATTTTGCCCTTAGGTTGAAGAAAACTCTTCCCTTGTTGCAGGGATTTCACAGAGCCCCCGTTGCAGGGGGGGCTACGTCGGACTGTTTGTGGAAAATATTTCTGGTGGGCTTCAGAGCAAGTTGGACTAAATGATGTCCAGAGGTCCCTTCCAACTCCATGTCGTTGTGTGTGACCCCTCCTGTGCTGTTGCCATGGCATGGACAGACTTAGTCCCAGGTACGTCAGAGGGCAGCTGGAGTCCGTGGGTTGGAGGCACTGTGATAAAGATGGAGACTGTACTCCTGACTGTCATAAAGAGGTCACAGGACATTAAAAAGTTTAGACTGAAAGAAAAATGTAAATTTTGATGTGCCAAAGGTTATCCAGAAAGTGTCAAAAAAAAAAAAAAAATTAAAGGAGTCTGTAATTTTAAAAATAGCTCTGTTGGTTCCTGGGTGTTGGCTGCTCCAGCAAGTCCATCCCAACAACTCCTGCTGCGCATCCAGTCACACGTATGAGAGCCAGAGGATGTGCTCTGGGCTGTCACTCTGGACACGTGATCTTCAGGTAACGGTCTCATGTAAATTTTCTCAGCAGTTAATTACAGTCTGTGCTATCTGCAGATTTATTTTCTTCTCTTTTTTTTTCCCTCTGCTGCCTTTTTTTGGTGATTTTTTTTTTTTTTTTCGGGTTTGGAGTTTTTTTTCCCCAGGGGCGAACTTTTTTCCTTTTTTTTTTTTTTTTTTTTTTTTTTTTTTTTTTTTTTTTGAGTTTCTGGAAACTTGAATTCATCTCTCTCAGTCCTTTCCTGCTTTTACCTGGCAGGCTGCAGAGTCCTCAGGGATCAGGTGTCCCCTCCCCGTAGGTGCAGAGCACGCTGCACAGCTGGCCATCGCTGATGGGCTGTGTGTGTGTTTATATACCACCATGGACTGTTAAATTGCACTTTCTCCTCATCTCCAATCTAAATCTGCTCCCCTCTAGCTTGAAGCCATTGCCCCTTGTCCTGTCACTGCAGGCCTTTGTAAACGGGCTCTCCCCAGCCTTCCTGTAGGCTCCCTTCAGGTACTGGATGATGATTTGAAAATATCATTAATTTCAAAATGCTCTGCCTTCTTGGAACACAAGGAAAATTAAAAAAAAAAAAAAGGAAGGAGAACATTTAACAAATGCAATTAATCTGGAATTACTTGGCAGGGAGGAGTCGCCATTGATGTATTTAACAAAAAACTCATTAAAACAAAATTTAGACTGAAAAATAAAAGATGTTATGTAATGCAAATAGCACTGACTAAAAACTGTAGCTTCAAGAATTCAAAGCCCATGGAGATAAATCATGAACACGTGTACATTTTGCAGATATCAGTCTTTAACAAAATTCCAGTCCCAGACATGAACAAATTTTTCAGTGGAAAAACTTCCTTTTCAAGCCTTCAGTCCTCACCAATGGGATGAGGTACAGAATAAAATGCTGAACTGCTCAAATGTCATGCTCAGATGGAGATTATTATGAAATAACTGAGGACTCCTGGATCCCTGTGGTTTGATTGTCTTCTCCTGAGCCTGTGTAAAGAGCAGAGGTTTCTGCATCCTCTGATGGCTGCCCAGGAGCCGTGTGATAGTAACTGCACGGTGTCTTTCCATTAAGAGAGGTCCCTGTTTACTCCATGCTTTTTAACCACATCTGGAGTCTGCATCCAGCTGTGGCTCTGTGAGGGGATGGGGACCCCTGAGGTCCCTTCCATATCCATGGTTCTGTGAGATTTTCCTGCAGTATTCCCTGTTAAGTGCTATCAGCACACTTTCTCTGGTTTGCCATTCATTTCTTTAGCAGAAAGTGCAGACACCCCACCCCGCTGGATTATCCACTGCAACAGAGACAAGATTTTACATTCCCCAAAAGCACGAATGTGAGGACATGCTCTTGTTTAGATTTTAGTTAGTTTTAAACATCTTTTTCTGTAAGAGTCTTTTTGTCTTTGCTTTTATCATCTTATTTTTTCTCTTCTTCCCTATAGAAGGCCCCTGTGGTTCAGCAGAACATCCTTCATCTCCTCACCCCCAGGTGCTCACCGTAGGGCAGCCAGGGCTGAGGAGCATCACGGCTTCCCCTCAGTGCCTGCAGCAGGCAGCTCCCTGCAAACCACACACAGCAGCCAATTTCTGTAAGGTGTTATCATTAACTCTTAGGAAAAAGGCCCCAAACACCACAGACAAGTACCTGGTTGTATTTACCATGGCATTTGTTGTGAGGCATTTCCCTGCCTCGACTGATGCTGCCGTACCCGAGCTCCCGTCCCGCTCAGCCCCCTCTCCATGGGCAGGGGAGTGTAACTGGGAGAATTCCAGTAGTGAGGTCTACTAACAGTAGTGAGTTCTCATGATCTTGAGAGGACACCGGCGAAATGCTGAATTCAGAAGCCAAGATGTCTCACACAAACCAGCTGTGAGCCGTGCAGGACAGGAATGGGCCCGGTTAGATGCTCTGTTCAACCACGTTTATGATTTCAGTTCAGTGCATCTCTGGATTTTGCTTTTCAACTCATTGCAGCCAGCCCAGAGGATCAATATGAACTATCAGTAATTTGTCAGGGGTTGATAAATGGCATTATGATGTGGAACTGCCACTAATCCTTGTGTTGTCCTTACTTGTTGGGTCAGCGGCGTTTTTTTTAATCCTTTGATGTCACCGTGATACGGCTGCTCTGCAGTCACTACTCTGCTGCCTTCTCAGGGGGTTAAGCACTGGCACCATCGGCAAAATATGTTTATTGGAGAGAGATAATGCTAAAGCAGGCGCAGGGGTCCTTACATTTTGAATTAACAGTCTCATGGAACACAGAAGTGCTATTCTTCCCAGGAGGCAGTTTTTGGTCCCTTTTCCAGCCTGTTCTCCTTCCCCAGGGCCAGAGCCTGGACCCGCAGCCGGTGGAGGGCACGTGCCCAGGGGTGCAGCCAGGCCCAGGGCCGCAAATACCTCAGTGCTGTATGGGACTGCTCATTAAAAACGAACGGATTAATCTGATAAGAATCGTAATCCTTGCTACGTGCTGCGGTGGAAGAAATGGGTCTGCTATTTTCTGCCTTGCTCTTTTCCCAAGTACAGTCACTCCTGCATTTCTGTGGACTGGAAATACACTTGTTTTGCTTTTTCACTCCAATTTCCTACATATTGATCCCTCTTCAGACAGAAATTGCAGCAAAGAAAGGAGGGAACTGAGTGGGAGCTGCCGAGCCCCCCCTGCCTCTCCCCGGCCCGGCGGCCCTAAGTGCCCGCTTTTGGGCCGCTTCTGATGCTCTTGTGCCCTTCTTTTTTGTCCACCTTTCATCCCGCTGGACATTTAAATTCGGAGCCTCAGGGCTAGGGCTAATGCTCTTTATTGCTGTCGTTGGGCACACAATAGAAACAGACACCGGTTAATTAGCAGTTGTTAATGCGGTCCGATGGAGGCAGCAGCAGGACGGAGCCGCCACCGACTCCGGTTCCCCCATTTCCGAGGGAGATTTTGTGCCCGAGTCCTTTGCCTGGAGATTCTCTCCATGGGCACTGAGGGTGTCTGTTCCTATTAGAAATGGCGCAACAAATAGGAATTACATGCAGCATTTCATCAGAATCTCCAGCCTAGGAAGGATACCTCTTTTGTTCCTTCCATTGTTTCTTTTTTTTTTTTTTTTTTTTTTTTCATTTGCTTTGGTGAGATGCAATGTAGAAAGAGGAAAATGATCCTAAAGGAATTATGACTCATGGAGATTAGATAAATAAGACAACTATAAAAGCCATGTTAAAAGCAGTTTCGCATACAAGTCCTAAAAATTGTCTGGTGGTTTGTAATTCCGTCATGTGAATGCAAAGCTATTTCGGAGACAAAGATTTGGGCAATAAGTATGCACTTGAATTTTAGTTAAGAAAATAATATGTCCTAAGGGTACATATTCTTGAAATCATTTTGCATGCGTGCCATGTTCCTTTTGAAAAGAGGAACTGCTATTATTTGACAGCTAACTACATAAACTAAGGAAATGAATATGGAGATGCACTCAGAGCATGTGCTTTATTGCTGGGGACAGGCTGCTCGGCAGAGGGGGGGCCCGGGGAGCACAGGGGACCCCGTGGCCGATGGCCAAGCATGGAAAGGGTGACCTGGCTGCGCTGTGAGCACCCACTGAACATGGCTTGGGAGTGCTGGGACTGAGATAAAAAGGGTGATTGGGCCTCAGGGAAATCACATGAGCAATGCTTTCACTGATTTTGTCATTGAGTTTTTGTCCAAAAAAAAAAAAAAGATTTTTGTGCTCTGCTTAGCAGATGTTTTTGTTATCGCAGTAATTGTTTTTTTGGGAATTGAAAAAAATAATATCAACTGACAAGAGTTAAATGGCAACTTGAGAGAACGTGGTTATTACCTCGAAAGTGAAAGGAGTCTCGGGTGACCTTTCTTGTTCAGAAAACTTTGTTATCAGCTGCATTTTAGACACATGTGGGTAAAATATGTTTAGGTTTAATTGAGACATAGCCTTGCCATCAGGAGCCCTTGCCCAGTGACCCTGCTGGGGGTCCTGCTGGGGGTCCTGCTGGGGCTCGGCACTGCCCTGAGCCTGGCAGAGGGTGGGAGCAGTGCCCTTTGGATACCCCCAGCCACCCGTAAATCTCCCCTCTGCCAGGGTTTTTCTCCTGAGCATCCTTGCACAGCTCCAGTTCTCCATTACCTGTCCCCCCAGACCCTCCTCAGCCGGGGGAAGTGCCAGCCCTTAGCAGACCCCAGTTTTTACTGGGTCAGTGGGGTCAGCACCTGAGCGCTGCTGGTTCTCCTCACTTTCCAGAGGTTTTGGATTAAGTTTCCAAAGCTTTGCCTGCTTTTGTGGTCTTTACTAACTTTTCAGCCTGCCTTGCTGGGCCATAGAGGTTGTCCTGTGCATTCCTGCCCTTGGCATCTGGAGATCTGTCCCCAGCCCAGCCTGACTGCTGTGTGCCAGGGCTGGGACCCCTCCTTACTGTTATGGTCTGATTTGGGGAGGAAAACCATCCTTTCATGCATTGTATTTAAACTGCTGTACCTTTGAGGCTGAATTTTGACTGACTTTTTTTCAGTTCAGATTCCTCTGGTGTCTGTCAGCAGAAATATGAATTAATACAGCTGAAGCGACAAAGGTTTTGGAAGGTGTGAGGGGCTGTGGAGGTGGCCCGAGGGAGGACACCAAACCAAATACACGCAGCACCCTCATCCTGGTACATCTGAACCCCAGGAGGGGGATCATGTCCCAGCGTCCCCATTGTTGGTGGAGACCTCCAGGCACTGGAGGGATGGGAGCATGGGGGGAGCCTGCAGAGGGGGCTGGGCCCCCAGGGGCTGCTATGGATGCAGGGGACACCAGGGAGACCCTGTCCTGTCTCAGCCACGAGGAGCATCCAGAGCCCTGGGCTGCATCCCCTGTCCCACTGATCAGGTGACTGGGTGGGCAGTGCTGGGGCCCCTAAAAGCAGCATCTCAGAAACACGTGGCCAGCCATGGGTTTTTTTTGAGTTTTTTCTCCTCAAGTAGTTAGTGGCTGGACGTAAGAGTATCTGCTGCAGCAGGGAAAAATCGATACCATTACTATGCCGTGGGGCTGCTCTGGGTAGAGCCGCCGGGGAGGCAGAGAGACATCCTTCACAGCCAGTGCTGCATTGCAGGTGAGGGGGGGTCCTGGATGGGGGGAGCACGATGGAGAGGGCAGTCCTAATGGAAAGAAGCTGCCCAGACCATCTTTTCCCGTGAAAGCAATAGTGAAAACCGACAGACGTTGGCGTGACTCTCTAATTACCAGGAAGGCAAATTGTTAAAGATTAGTGGCTATTAAGGAGATGCTATGTAAGCAGCTTACTGGCCCTGTGCTCCAGCTGGAGGTCTGTGGGCAAGCTAAGCAGCTTGTGCTATTGCACAGGTGACCTCTCCTCCTGATCCCAAATTTAATTATTAGTAGACCAAAACCCCTGCTGACTCACAGCCGTAGCTCCCAGGGGAGCTGCTCTCCACTGGAAGAAAGCCCTGCCCGTCTGAGGGGTTTGTGTTGGCACGGACCCTTGGGGGTGAAGGGAAGGGTGGGGGGAGCTTTGTTTTAGCTTATTGTACTTCCTCTCTTCCTCCACATTTCTCCACAGGCAACCATAACCTTCCTCTCCTCTGCTGAAACCCCACAGTGAAATCCTGCAAGCAAATGAAGCGCAGGTGGGAAGTGCTCACAATTAGCTGTGTGCAGCCGTCCCGAGGAGGGGCTGCAAGTGCCAAGCGAGGGTGAGTGGCCAGCGGGGACCCAGCAGATGTTGGCCAGGCCCCACCATCCCCAGATGGGGAGAAGGTCAGCCCATGACGCCCTTCTCCTCCCCAGCCGAGCGCACGGCTCCTGCCAGGTGGCTGTGGGTAATTACTGTGACCTGCCTCAGGCTTTGGGAAATATGTGCCTGTTCAACAGTTTACTCTGGACAAAAGTAGGCAGAGATCCTTCCCTCCACACACACAGACCAAGGCAGAATATTTTTCTGTCCTGAGTTGCAAATCGAAAAGTTTCTATTAACCCCTTGCTGCAATAGTGCAGGCAACTAAGTAGGAGAGTTTCTTCATAACTTCATAACTACACCGAGAGGGTTGTCAAGCCTTGGAACAGGCTGCCCAGGGAAGTGGTGGAATCACTGTCCATGGAGGGATTTAAAAGACATGTCATGGACATGGGGACATGGGTCAGTGGTGGGTTTGTCAGTGTTGGGTTCATGGTTGAACTCAATGATCTGAAAGGTCCCTTCCAACCTGGACAATTCTATGACTCTAGGATAAGTTTATGGTTGTGGTATGGCCTCAGAAATATGGGATTTCTTTAAAACCACACTTAAATCCCCATTTGGGCTCTGGGGAGCTCTGTCTCTGCTAGGGTGGAAGAAAGCCAGCAGAGCTGCCTCAGTCCTCCCCTCCCTGAGCCACCAAACGCAGTGTGTGAGGAGCGCGTCTTTGTGCCAGAGAGTCTCCCAGCCTGCTGCAGGGCAAAGGAAGTTTCTTTCCATTGGCAGAGGCTATGGGGACAGGCGTCCCAACTTATGGGGAGCAGGTCACCAGTGCACTCTCATGGTCTGCTTTAGGCAGTGGGTGAAAAGACGCAGTTGGTGATGGGTGATGGGTGATAGGTGTGCAGTTAGAGGCAGAAAAAAGAGCAAGAACAGAGCCCTGGGAAATTTCTGGAGAAGGAGTTATGAGTTTAAACAATTCCTCCATGTGGACAGGCTGGCTGGGATGGATTGCTTTCCATGGATTTTACATGCATGCTGTCTTGCAAGGGTTGTTCACAGGTATTTCCTCCCTTTGACCCATAATCAGTATCGCAGAAGGATGCTCCAGGGAGCCAGAGAACTTGTGCCTGCAGCTGTCCCTCTGCAGCTGGCACATTGAGTGAGGGCACTTGTTCTCTTAAGTCATGGAGAAAGCAATAACTAACCTCCTGGTGCTGGCTGTGCTTGGGGACCAGTGGGCTCTGGCAGAGAGCACAAGGGCTGGCAGGACCAAGAACGTTTTTGCTCAGAAACCTGCCAGCACCATTTCGCTGAGCACTTGACTCCTCTCTAGGTGATTTTATGAAACTTTATTGCACTTTGATTCTGATTATCAGAGGGAAAAATCCATGGCAGGCTTAAATAAACAGATTGCCTGCTCTTTGCTTCATGTATTAATTGCTATGCACACCACAAGCACTTCAGCTTATTTGCACAAAACCTCATATCTGGACTACCTAACTGCATGGTTAAGTTTTAAATATTTAAAAATATATTTACATATGCTAAAATATTAACTGGTTAAAATACAAATATATTTAGCAATAAAATTAAAGTGCCCACTGAAGCTCTTTATGGATTTTGTAATATTCTGTCCAGATTTCTAGCACTTCTACTCATTGTACCAAAAGCCTGCTCTGCTTCCAAGGCCAAGGGTGGGCAATTCCTTTGCCACCTCAAGTCATTTTCCCTTTGAAGGATGTGCGCAGAAAAAATACCAACACAGAGTGACACAGGGGTATAGACTATCATTCTGCAAACTGATTTTTGTCCTGCAGCTTTCCATGGGAGCTGGGAGGGAAAGGATGCACAATAAGAGTTAATGGAAGAACTAAATAGAATAAATCTCAGAAATCACAGCCTTCCAGTCCAAGTGCGTCACTTACCGGTTGCTGCTTGGTTATAGCTAATAATTATAAATTTTGTATTGAAAGCTGGCTTATTTCTAGTTGCACTGTAACTGAGACATTTTTAAAGCTCTTTAAAAGCTGATGATGATCTTCCTCTGGAGCCCTGTCTTTAGTCTGAGAAACGTCGGGCCTGAAGAGAGCACAGTTTGACAGTGACGTGGGAACGGAGGGTTGTGTCGGGGCTTTTAAGCACAGGCATTAGTCTATGGGAAGGTTCTTTTGCCTTTTCCAGTAGCACAGCTGGCAGAATAAGCTTGTGATGTCCCTGCACTCCCAGACACCATGGTCCATGAGAGCTGTTGGTGTAGAGGAGGTCAGAGCTGCTGGGGGGATCGTGGTGGGGACCGTGTGCTGGGGGTCTGGTCTGCTGCTGGTAGAACAGGATGGGAGCATGGGATGTCATAGAAACATAGAACTGCCATAGGTTGGATGGAAAGGACCTTTCAGATCATCTAGTCCAAAGTCAACCTAACCTGTGTTGGGGTTTGGGCCAGGAGACAGGACATACTGATGCATTCTGGGGAGTCTCTGAGGGACCTGTGACCCTTCCAGGATGCTCCAGAAGCAGAGACTGCTGTATGAGGACCACAGCTCTGCATGTGCCACGTACACGTGCACCCCCACCACAGGGGTGCAAGCAAAAAAAAGGTGAAGGACATCAGGATCCATTTTTCTTTCTTTTTTTTTTTTTTTTTGGATTAAAAGAAAAGCTGCTGTGTGTGCAGGATTTCATTCCTTTCTCTTTCTTATATGTACTGGTAAAGTAATGAAAATCAGAATAGTCTATCTAAGCCAAAAATGGAGCCCACATAACTGTCAGTTTTTAACTGAATCGCATTTTTCCCTGCTTAGCAATATGTTTTAATTGTATTATGGATTCACTCTGAGTGATTTTATGGCTTACACTATTCCAAGGACAGGTTAGGTACCCACAGAGGTCTCCTCAAAACTGTTAATGCACTATTTTTGAAGTGTACACACCAGCTAAGGAATTCCTGTAGCTGGGTGGATCTCAGAGTCCGTGTTCATGACCCCACCCAGAGCAGGCATCGCTGGTTTTGCCTGTGCTGAGAAATGCAGCTGAAAACCACACGGTTTCTGTCATTACCGTTCCGAGGGTGAGAGTACCTGTTTGCTCCCTGGTTTTGTCAGGGTGTGAAGCCTGTGCCGTCTGGAAACACCACACTGTCAGCAGCTACAGCTGAGGCATCACCCACCAGCCGTGTCCCCAGGGTCCCCCGGGACTGGCAGTGGGATGTTGCCATGACATGGGACGTGTCGCCAGGCTCCGTCGGGGCTCAAGTTCATCACATGGGACAGGGATGCAGCTGGTGGCACCACCTCTCCCCATGGAGGAGGCTCATCTCCAGCCCTTCCATCCCTCTGAGACATCAGGAGACAGCTATCAGGCCAGGAGAAGTGGTTTTAAGCCACATTTGCCCCTCAGGTCACCTGCTGGATGACGAGGCCACATTTATTAGTCGTCTGTATGACAGAAAGGGGATGCTGCTGCTGTGAATATTTGTAAACTGTCGTTCAATTTAACCTCCTGTCTTCCCTGAGGTGACAGGTTTCACCATGAAGTGAGAGTATTTATCACATTCACACTTCTATCTTGCCATTACTCATCTTCTCTTCTAATTCCAAACGTTGTGTCCTGGTATGAAAAATGGAAGTGCCAACTGGGCCACAAGGTCTACCTGCAGTTACGTCTTTGTCTTTTGAACCTCTCAAGAGAAAACCCTGATTTTCAGTTCAATTACAGTTCATCAGGTGTGGTTTTGCAACAATTCCATTTATTTATTTCATGTTATCAGAAGTCATCAATACATAAAATGGGAATAACAGACCATAACACAGAAACCCATGTTTCTCCCTGGAGATGTCTCAGTGGTTGCTGCAGAGCTCTGTGACGTTGTCAAAGTCTTACTCCTGTAAACTACAGGTTATTGCTAATAACCTGAATATTTTGCAATGCTCTGTTATAGTGAAGTAAGGCTTTTTTTTAAAATTGATGTACAATTTTAATTAGATTTTATAACATTACAACAGATTCTTTCTATGAAGAAGCAGTTCCTATCCTGCAGGCAGGATAGGGAGGGGGAAACAGAACTCAGGGCAGAGTTAGCTCTCTTGCCACCTTTGAACTATAAAGCTCACTTTTATGTAAACACAATTGCAACACAATCACCTGCTTTTTCAAGTTGCAAGGGCAGTGAAAGGGTCTTAATGTGCCCTGAATTGCTTGCTTTCTGTTGTTCACTCAGCTCTAATGCTCAGACATCACTTTCTCACCTCAGTTAAACACCTGGAGAAGGCATGGCTCCTTCACAGTGGAGTAACAGAAGTCAGCATGTGTTTATTGTTATAGAGAGAGGGAAATATTCTCACACACAAGAGTGTCGGGGCTGCCCCCAGCCCATCTCAGCCCCCGGCAGCTCCCGCAGCCCGGCCACTCTCAGCAGCTCGGGGGCCCTTTCCTCATCACTCCTGTCACACCCTGTGTCCCCCCGCCACAAAGATCACATCATGGCCAGGTGAAGGTGGTTTCAATGTTTAGCTGTGTCAGACGGGGGTTAAAGGCTCCTTAAGGATGAGACATTATTTTTCCATCCCCACTTGAAGCATTATACTGTTGTGCTGCTTCTGAAGAGAGAAGAGCAGTGCCCGCCGAGCACTTGGCCCCATTGCTCTGGCAGGGGGCAATAGTCCTGGTCTGTGTTTGGAACTTCTTATCTTCTGCATACACGTAAAAAAAAAATTCCTCCTTAGTGACCCATTGTAATTAGTAGAGAAAGCACGACAAAAATACATATTTTTTATTCTCTCCTCATGAATGGTCTGTACTTGTGACCACCAGCAGAGATGGTGGTCCAGAGGGGCTGGGAGGGGGATGATGTGGGGGATCCTGGGGGGCAGCACCCCTGTGCCTGGGGTGAAGGGGAGGCCGGGTGGTTGGTTCTGCCAGAGCAGCCAGAAAGTGAAGGAGAAGCAATCCCTGTCTTTTTTAATTGATGTCTTGGTGTGAGCATTAGTGGGAATAGCAGGGACCTGCCCCTGTGTCAGCACCCCCTGAGAATTCACCTTCTGAGGGACAGAAGATGCTGTAGGGTCCCCATCCACTGCCTGCAAGGGGTCCTGTGCAGTGCTGGGGCCGCTAATCACGTTACCCAATTAACTCTGCTTTCCTGGAATGGATTCATAAGTTAAGGAGCCATTGGGAGCAATGGTCAGAGTTCTTTAAGGATCAACAAAACACCCCTCATTGCTTGCGCCAGGCAGCCCCGGGTCCAGGGGCATCTCACAACCCAGCATTTTCTGGAAAATACCTCAATGTTGAAAAGTTTTCTGTAATTATAAAAAATTACAAAAAATTGCCAATAATAGCAGTGTTCACACATCATTTTAATGCCTATTGTATCACACCAGCCTGATCTATGATAGCCTTTGATAACTGCCTTTATTCCTGTTGTCCTACAGAATTGCAATGTCACATCAGGCAGCCGAGCAAGGCTCACAACGAATTGATTTGAAATTAAAAATGAAGACAGCCCTTCACTTTTCATTACTCTCCCTGTTTTTCGGAAAGTAAAGGTAAAATCACTGTCTCTGACTCTTGGCAGCCCCGGGGGCCAAAAGTGGAGGCCGGGCGCATCCCCGGCTCCTCGGGGTGCCTGGGTGCTCTCTCCCCTGCTCCCTCTGAGCCCTGTTCTCCTGCTCCTGCCCAGGGCTCCAGCAGCAGTTCATGGTGGAACCCCCCACCCCTCATGGCCCCGCAGGACGGGGGTTTGCTCCTGGCAGCAATCGCAGTGTACAACCACAGACACCAGGCTCTGCCAGCCATACGCCCTGTCCTTTGTGCTTTCCACTTGTTTTCTGAAATTCTGCCATTGTTTTGAACAGAAGTGTTTACCTGCTTGCAAATATTTTGCATATATTGTCTTACAGCCTTGCTATTTACATCTGTTGCATGCCTGGCCCAAAATGGCACATTTTCATTTAGCTTCTATCATCGCATGGAACAGCGCGTTTGGGTTCCTGAATAATTCATCACAATCTAATCTGTGTTATAAACTCTTGTAGCTTTTGAGCCCAGCACTCTGAGTGTACACTGTGGGCAACAAGCAGGGATTTTTTTTTCTGAAGAGCAAAAAAAAAAAAAAAAGGCAAATGTCTTACGAATAAATAAACTGAGAACTTTGCAGAATGTTTTGGTTTTAGTGTGTAGCTACAGCAAAGTGAATATGACTCAGTGCTCCAGAACTGACCTTGCCCAGTTTCTCTGCAGCCCACAGCGGGGTGTCCCCTCTGCTCCATCAGGGAAGGGAGATCCGAGCTCAGGGTGAGAGAGAAACAGCCGGTTCCCAACATTTCTGCACCCCTGGAAAGGAGCTGCTCAGTGCCAGGGCTGCAGGAAGGAGCTGGCAAGAGAAAACAAGCTCTGAAAAAAGGCCAAAGACACACTGTATTGAAAATAAATTAGGTTTCTTGATAATCTAAAGCTGTGCTCATGAAAAAAAGTTTCTTAATTCATTGGATCTGATAAAAAAAGGATGGCAGCAGCTAGCTGGAAGTGTCGCTGTGAGAGCAGTGAGCTGGCGGCGTGCTGCCTCCGGAGAGGGCTGGCTGCCAGGCAGGCGGGTGGGATGGGGTGGGATGGGATCGGGATGGGGTGGGATGGGGTGGGATGGGGTGCAATGGGACAGGGGCTTGGCCACCTCCTCCACGCCTGGAGCACTCATTTCATGCTGGTGCAGGCTGCTGTGTATGGACACACTGCACTGGATGGTTGTTGCATTTGCTCCTGCCCTCGCAATCTGGGTGTCTGTCAGTTTTTTTGCCCAGTTTTCTCAGTTTTTTGCTCTGAAGCAGGTGTGCCCAGCAGCACAGCCTCTGTCAGAGAGCTGGTTTAGAAGCACCGTGCAATGGGGTGCAATGGGACAGGGGCTTGGCCACCTCCTCCACGCCTGGAGCACTCATTTCATGCTGGTGCAGGCTGCTGTGTATGGACACACTGCACTGGATGGTTGTTGCATTTGCTCCTGCCCTCGCAATCTGGGTGTCTGTCAGTTTTTTTGCCCAGTTTTCTCAGTTTTTTGCTCTGAAGCAGGTGTGCCCAGCAGCACAGCCTCTGTCAGAGAGCTGGTTTAGAAGCACCAGCTCACACACAATTTCTGGGCTGGTTTGGGTTGAGAGAGACCCTGGCACCGATGGGGTGAGAGATCGGCGTGTGCTCGTGCAGTGACCCTGTCACTGGGCAGTGTGATCATCAATGATTATTTTAATACATTTACATGCAAAGGGCATGTGTCTGTGTGTGTATCTGAATGCATAGTTTCTCTTTAAGCTAACACTATATAAAATGAATAATTTTATAGATCAGATTTTATTTATTATCAGTTTTGCAGAGAGCTGTCTGATTCACCAGCCTTTCAAGGCTGACAGTAGCATCTTGCAGGGGCGGGAATTTTTTCTAAGGTAGAAGGATGCCTGCAATGCCGAGGGACGGTGGCTACCATGTAAACCTGCCATTTAAATCCAGAGCAGTGTTGGATCCGCACAGAATCCTTTCTATGTGCAGCAAAGCACATTTCTGCTGCATTTAATCATGTGGTTTAATTAATTTGCTGTGCGTCTGTTCAAAATGGCACCGAATCCAGGTCAAAGCTCAAACCCAAAGTCTCTGCTGGTGAAGTCACAATGAACAGATTTGCAGACTCAACGTCGCTTTTCTGAGAGCTGATGGTGCTTGTCCTAAGCATCTTCCAAGGTCTGGTGCAAGTTGTCACCCTGCTTCAGGGGTTTAGTCCCTGTGTGTGTTTCCCGGGGGGTGTTGGGGTTTCCCCCGAGGACATGGAAGGGATGGACCAGCAGAGCTCCATCCACTGCTGCCCAGGGACTGCCCGTGTTAAATACATGGTTTTACAGCTTCCAGCTGAGGGTCTCGTGGTGTAACCCAGGCCTGTCACCCACGGTGCTGCCGTCCCTGCATCCAGGGCCACAATCTTGAGCTGGATGTGTCTGCGTGTCCTCCCTAAAGACATCTGCTTCCCCGAAACCAAAGTGATTTGGGATTTCTGTTTGTACCTGCACATTATTTCTGGTCCCGAGGCAGGGGCTGAGCTCCCTGAAGCAGACGTTTGGCTGGGAGCTCTCTCTTTTCCAAGGTCAAAATTTGCTTTCTGTAGAGGTTTTTTACTTCCTCATTTCTCTGGTTTTACTGCTCCTCCTGCCTTACTCAGCCTTCCTGGCACTGACCATGAAATAAACTCCTGGAACAGAATTCTAAAATACTAGGGATGTATTTCAAGGTATATAGGATATTTATTTTTTTCTTATGTAAACATAAGGAGAACTGAACTATGCAATAATCCTGCCACAGTAATGTACTAAAAAGTATCAAATTTTGGTCCATTTGATCATTTTTTCTGTAACCTATTCTTGCATTATTTTACTACCTTGAAGATTCAGACCTGGTCATCATTTACATGTTATTCTTTCTGTCTTCTAGTACTATATATCTACAAAGCAAAGGAAATCTATTACAAGAGAAACTGGAAACTTTGAAGACTTTGGCACCTGCCCTTGCAAAGGTCCCATTACATCCAATAGATGTTTTGGCAGCATAAGGACACAGTGAAGCCTGCAGGGTATTGTCCTGTTTGAATTTTAATATGTTTTCATTTTTTGTTTTTCCCTTGTTTGCTTGTTTGTGAAACAGTCAGTAGCGTATAAACACGGGTTTGTAAATAAGAAAGTAAAAGATATGTCAATACTTGCAATCCCAGAGGACTGACTTTCTTTAATTTTAATTACACTAAAAGTCAGTCTCCCCACTCACCTTTTGCTCAATGTTTTTCTTTTCCTAATATTATATGGGGAAAAATGCAGGCAGCATCCAGTGCTTTCTTGACAAGTTCAATTGATCGTGGTACGAGTGAGAAGCCAGGCTGGTATAAAACAAGCTTTCATTGATTGCTGGAGTGGCACCGGCTTCACAGGGAATTTGAAGCAACATCAAGTTCAGGACCAAGAACCAAATAAGTAGCAAGAAACTGATGTCTGCGGATCTGTAGGGTTTTGGACTGGCTGTGCATTTTTACTAGCTTTCAGTGGGGCAGCAGCCGTGAGGAACTGCAATATTTTTTTGTTTTATTTTGCTTTTATTATTTTTTTAATTATATACTTTGAACTCTAACTAAAATTAAAATAACATTTACTAATCACACTGCTGAAATGAATATTATGTGATAAAAAAGCTTTTTCTTCAGAAATGCATGCAGTTCTGGCCATAACAATCAGTTGAAATAAAGCTTCTAAATCCTCAGACCGTCTAAAAGGATGTGATTATTGCCAATGATGGCTGCTGTCAAGAAGCTTAAAATCTGTTGTGTGATTTTATCACTAACTTTTGTGCCATTTTATCACTGAGGGGATGGTGATCTGTCAGGTCTTGCCGTTTGTCCCAGAAAGTTTGACAGAAGTGAATGAAATCTGTGTAGTTTTCTCTTACAGAAATCTGCGCTGTTCTCTACAGGTACGTAAGGGAGCAGTTGATGTGGTCTGGAGCCACATTGTTCAGTGACGGGTAACTGCAGGGAAAGTTGAATAACAAACCCAACAGCAATAACCACACACCACTGCAGGCCTGGAGAAGGCACGGGTTAGGGATGGGGTTTGTCAGAGTGAGGTTGATGGTTGGACTGGATGATCTTAAAGGTCCCTTCCAACCCAGGCAGTTCTATGATCCTATGATCCTAAGATGCCCACAGGCATTCTAAGATGCCACCACCCAGAGAAAAGCCGGTGCTGAGCTTTAAACGCTCCCACTCTGTCCCATTGGGGGATTCTCATGGCATTTTTTCCCAGTGAAGAGCAGAGTGAGGCAGGTGCTTGGCTGGGATGGAGTGGTTCTGTTTTTCCTGTTGTGATGCTCAACCAGTTGGCACCAAAGGGGATCTGCAGCACATTCCCAGTTGTGCCCGGGGCTGAAGGCTGTGGGGGGGCTGAGGTGCTGCTGGGAGCAGTGGGAAGGGAGGACCAGTCCAGAGCTGGGACTGTCCCGGGATCTGGCCAGGCCAGTGACACTGCGCAGGGCCTGGACCCCAAACACCTGCACGGACCCGGGAGTTACTTCAGTGGCCCCATGGAAATGTTGCACAGCCTTGGTGAGCTCATTCATAAATCCCAGAGGCCAGGGGAGAAGGCTGCCTGGGGGCAGATCTGTGTTTGCAGCTGTAACCGGTCATGATAGTACCTTGAATAGATATTGCATGCATTTTTATGATATCATTTTCTGAAGTACTGCTATTAAAAATATGACTTTCATTGCACTTTCCAAAAGAAAATGTGCATCTTATTGATTTTTTGGTGTTTACCTTAGAATTCTGTTTATTCTATGTTATTTTTTCCATAAAAATGAAGATACAGAGAATCTAATGTGGTTTTTTACTGCAGTGAAAAACACCCCTCATCTTTATATTTTGAACCATCACAGAGAATGACATCCCACATCCCAATATCTTTATCTCACATCCTAGTCTGAAATGTATCAGTGTAGGATAATAATGACTTATTTTTTCACAGGATGCACATAAAAGGAAAGGTATAACCAACTTTCACTCTATTATCACCTTCCTATTTCAGTTGTGAATGGTCATGGTGAAAAGAAAACAAGACTTAAGAAATAATAATTTTAATCTATAAGCTTTTTTTTTTTTCATTTTTTTTCATTATTATGTTTTTTCCAGTCCTCATTTTCTAATGAGAAAGAAACCCTAATATTCCATACCCATCTCTGTACTAAGCAGGGCATTGCCCAGCTTTACACCGGGGGACACTGACACGGTCCTTGGCAATGCCCTTCTGCAGTGGTTCCAAGGGAATGACCCACCGCTGCCAGCAGCTGAGTTGTACCAGGGGAATGAAGGGGCACAGAAGGGGCATCTCACAGAAACAGGGATGGGAATGTGTCCCTGTGACTTGCTCCAGATGCTGGGGAGGTGGCACCCACGGTCTGTGACCAGGGCAGTCCGTGTCAGCTTTGGGGGTTGTCTTTCCTTTGTTTCGTGAGGGCTGGGCACGAACGTGCTGCCAGTCTTTCTCGTTGTGATGGGAAGGATGATGGATAAAATGAAAAAGATTGGTATAGCTTTGTGTCTATTTTTAGTGTATGTCTTCGTATCTGCTGAAATCTGCCTATTTGGGTGGCTCATCTCTCCCATTCCTCCCTTGTCCTTGCTTCCCTACAGGCTTTATATTTTTCTGGCCCTGGACACATGCCCTAAGAAAGGAGAACAGCTATGAACACATTAGCTTACATAAAAGGGTTATCATTTTGCCCTAGGCAAGCCAAATGTTATTTCCTTCCAAGTCTTACAGTCACAGAATGTAATTTCCTTCTTTCTATACAGCTGCCATGGTGCAACTTGCTCCTGGTTAAATGGTCGAAATCTTTTGCCTTGTTGTTAAGTAAGATGTTTGCATGTTGATCCTCCAGTCCTACCTTTAGCAATAAACAGCCATTCACGATCACCAAATGAGAGACACATTTGTCTCCCATTTCCCATCCTTCTTCCTCTTTCCAATTTCTAAATTTTGGCCGACAAGCTCATTTTTAACTATCTGGTGGCTGTTTCTCAAAAACCTTTTTAGGTATATTTAGAAAGATGTTGCAAAGTAATCCTTAGAATGTCTCTTCATGTTAAGCATCAATTCTAAATGAAATACATTTTATCTTTCTCTTCTCTAAAACACAGAAGCACCTAAAAGTGAGCCCCTGAAACCCGCCCATGTGATGCTTTCCCACTGGGAAGGGTCTGCGTTGGCACTGGGGAGGCTGGAGCTCTGGGGACGGAGGGGGTGGAGCCAGGCTGGAAGGGATGGATGTGTGTGATGCTGGGGCAGGACCACACTGTCCTGCCAGACCCCACGGAACATGGTTCTTGGTAAGTTTGCATGGTCAAGCTGAGGAAGTAGAGGATTGAAACTATAAGACACTTTTTGATTGCATTTGAAAGATTTCTCCTGAGAAGAAACTGATTTCTGGGGATGGAGGGGAGCAGCCAGCGGGTCGATGCCTGTGGGATGTGCTGCAGGAATGAACCAGAGCCTTGCAGGGGCTGCCTTTGGTTGTACAGAACACCGTACAACACCACGTGGCTGGGGACGGATGGGCTTGCGTTACGAAAATGAGGGCTGTACTAGAGCAGTGCTCATCCTTCGTCTTCAACCCCATGGGGCAGTTTTCTTCCCTAAGACTGAAGTGTGGGGACCTCTCTGCCCTCCCCTGTGACTGCGTGTGCCCTGTTTTGCTCCCACAGCCACGTCTGGATCTGCAGCTTGGCTTCCCAACATCAGCTGGTGCACGGTGTCGGGAAGATGCTCCAGCAGCAGGGTGGGTGCCAGCCCAGTCTGTCCCATCTCCACCACAGCCATCACGCTCGGCCACCTCAGGAGCTGCCCCTTCATGGGGATCTCTGGGGGACATCACATGCAGGGCCAGAAATGCTCTTCCAGAGAGCTGGCTCTGGAAGCAGGGAAGGCTGAAGGAAGGTTAGGAGGGGTGTAGCAACACCCTTTGGCATCATCCCACCCTTTGGACTTAGAAAGATTTTGGAATTTTGTTTATTTTTAATTTTATGGATTTTTGCAATGTCTTTTCCCACATGATTAAAAGCACAGATAGTTGCATGTCTGGCTTGAAAAGGTCAGGCACAGAGCCGTCAAGATATTACAGCAAAGACTATTGTTAGATTTTAATTTTTGCCCCTGCCAAGGTTGATATGAGAAGGAATCATTCATGAAAGCCCAGTCCTATGACATTTCTAGCTAGATTCAGACATCAAAAACCCTTTCCATTTTCTGACTCAGCTCCTGCATTAAAATGTTAACCTTTTTAAATGTTTTGCCATTGTATATGGAGTTTGGCATAGTAGTTTAGCAAGCACAGAACATTTCTTAGTAAGATATTGTAGGAAATGATTGATTTGCTTTGCAGAGGAGTTCAGCTTATTTTAGTGAGCTACTGGGTCATTTGGAAAATAAAGTTCTGGGAAAATGAGAGGTCAGAGGGACTGATGAAGATTGTAAAGGCATAAAGCACAGCAGCTCCTGTTCACAGGCAGCTGAAGGTGAGAAAAATTTCTTATGTATCTCACTGTTATTAAAATATCAAGTATCCTTACCTGCCAATTATGTAACCTCTATGCCACAAAGGCAAATTATTTTAATTATAGGATTTTTGCATGCTCAGAGAAGATTTTTTCTTTGGAAAATAAAATAAGCTGAAATTCAGGCATTACAGGGGGAAAAAAAAAAGGTTAATTGCTTTGAGCTAGAGACTTGTAGTGAGGGAGGTGTGATGCCCAGAGAAGTTTCATCAGTCTGGCAAGAAGCAGCAAATTCAAGTTAAATATGGGTTAGGCTGAATCACTGCTATGTGATTATATAATATAATATAATATAATATAATATAATATAATTGAGAGAAAAGGGTCATTAGTGGCTGTAGCACAAAGGAAGTGAGCAGATGAAGGGGACAGCCCATTCCTCCTGCTGGAATGAGGGACAAGAGGAGTCCCCCATACTGCAAACAGGCAACACAGTTGGGGGGTCACTGTGCCCCCAGCCCCACAGCTGATGTCTCTGGCATGGTCCGCAGTTCAGTTTCATGTACCGAGGCTTTGGAGTTCCTCACCCAGCCCACAGGTGTGGGGACATTCTTGGTGTAACGCTTTCAGGTCCATTTGAAGAGAGCCACAAGAAGTCCCTCTGCACCAGCTGGTGCTGCAGGTGAGGGACAGAGAATCATAGAATCACAGAATGGTCTGGGTTGGAAGGGACCTTGAAGACCACCCAGTGCCACCCCCCGCCCTGGGCAGGGACACCTCCCACCACACCAGGTTGCTCCAAGCCCCCTCCAACCTGCCCTTGAACCCCTCCAGGGATGGGGCAGCCACAGCTTCTCGGGGCAACCTGGGCCAGGCTCTCACCACCTTCACACCAAAGAAGTTCTTCCTCACCTCTCATCTCAATCTCCCCTCTTTCAGTTTAAAAGCCATTACCCCTCACTCTCTCACTACATGCCCTTGTAAAAAGTTCCTCTCCAGCTTTCCAGAAGAAAGGGAGCTGCCTTTGGCTTCCAGGTCTCTTCTGTGTGACCGTGATCACGCTGAGGGTTGTGGTGCTGGTTGAGGTCACTGCAAATCTTCTTTTGGCTTTGGAATAAGATCTCCAAATGACACACTGAGCAGAGAGGAACAAATGAGTCAAAAGCAATTAGAAGGGGGCAAAAACCTGAAAACTGGTAGAAGAGACGTGACCAAACATTCGGCATCACTGCATGTTCCAGCTCTTTGGGAGCTGAATTTGGCCATCACTTGCACTGATACCGGGCTGGTGTGGGTGCCTGAGGCCGGTGAATCTGCTGGGGACAGCCCCCAGACTCCAGTAGCATCTGCTCAAACCTCAGGTGCTGCAGAGAAAGAACTGCTGGGTTCTGTGGAGTGGATTCCCACTGGAAGTTGCTTAATATGCCCTTTGATGTGATAAGTTATTCTCATCACACAATGGCACCCTTTATAGTCTGTCTCTTTTTCTACACAGAGAAAACAAGAATTGTATGGAAATTTTATCCAGATATGCTGAATGAAGCTAAAAGAGTTTTGCAGATCCATTGAAATCTTTCTCCTCTTAGACGATGAATCATAGTTTTAACTAGAGAGAGTATTAAGTTAATATCTTTTGGACCAGTAATGTATTTCAAAGGGCATACAAGCCACTAAGGTCTCCAGTGACTCTTTGTCTTATTTTTATTAAATACTTAATCACTCTAGAAAATACCTTAGAGCTAGTTACAGCTGAAGACTGCTTTAAAATATGATAATATAATGCACCACAATGGCATATCCATTTTTACATCTCTCCATTCAGATTTCAGAGCAAGGATGCTCATAACAGACATATTTAGGTGTGTAGGAACTGTTGCTGCCTTCCAGTCACATTCAACTGCTCCTTGGATAACTCCCTTCAGAAGAAAGTTTCACATGGCACTCGTTGTTTGAGGCGTAGCCTTTCCCTTTGTGAGTAAATAATTTTCAGATCTTGACCAATTTTTGGCAGAACAATATATTCTACTCACAAGAAAAAGTGGGCTGTAGTCCTGGCATTCACAGGAGATGGATGGTGAAAGTTCTGCCCCACGCTTCTGTTCGACAGCCCCACACCAGCTCCATCCCCTCCCCATTGGCCTGTTCCCTCTGATGCTAGAGCCCAGCAGGGGCTTGAAACCCGCACACCGGGGTAAATATTTTCATGGCCAGTGGAGTTTCCTGGCCTTAACACGGCTCCCAGTGTCTCCTCACCTCCTGCCTGGGCTCAGCCACCGCAGGGTAACACTGACTCCATCCCCTGCTGCATCCCTGCCCGGCATCGGCTGCATCCTCCTGGGAGCGCTGCTGACTGATGGCCCATCCTCTCTCACAGCCCTGACAAACACTTGAGAGCTGAAACAGACAAATTAAAAATGAGGCACGGGAAGGCAAAAGAGGTCTCCATGAAGAGCAGTTGACATGACTGCTCTCCAGGGAGAAGTTTGTGGAGTGCTGGTGGAATGCACATCTGAATTTATAGACGAGTGTGTGCATATATGTATGTGAAGACATACAAGTACATACACATTCCTGCAATTCTGAAATAATTCCAGAATTCTCAATGAACTGGGAAATAGTTCTGCTTGTGAAAACGCTTTATTTCAATGCAGAGCTGCTGATTATTCAATCAAAAACTAGAAACATTGCTCTATGAGGGCTTTAAACTTCTAAATCCAAAAGCTTGTGATGCTCTCTGAAGCTGGCTCTCACTGCAAAGAGCTGAAGTTTAGAAACCTTTTATTTTCAGACACATACAGTATGTTTTGCTGAAAAGCTCTAACCCTTCCTTGGAAAGTGGCTTCCCCCCATCTGGGTCCCTGCCCCACCGCCCGCCCACTGCTGGGTGGCTGGGTGAGAGGAGCAGCTGTGTTGGGCCATGTCACAGCATCGTCCTCTCCAGGTACTTGGAATAATTGGGGTACCAGACCCACTGCTTCTTTTTCCAACACCAAAAGTGCTTTGTCAAAAAGCTTTTGTAGCTTTGCTTTCAGCAAGAGTGTGTCCTAGTAACGGAGCAGGAGAGATCTCCTTGTAGTTTTGCTTATGGGGAAAATGCATCCTGATCAACAAAACAAGACAAACAAAAAAGATTATCTCTGGCAGGATCCAGATCGCTAAGTGCAACATCACCAGGAGGCTGCACTTTCTAGACACACACCAGGCCCTTGAAAGAAAATCTTTGCTGAAAACTTGCCTTGTTCAGGGAGCGGGTACAAAGTGCCCAGTGTGCTCCTCGGCAGCGGCTCGGGTTGTCCCCTCTTGGCTGTTAGCTCCCTTTTCATCTCACCTCCCTTTCAAGGGAGCGCAGACAAAGCCAGGAGCTGAGCCGTAGGAACGGGTGGAAAGATGGTGCTGCCATGTTATATATTATCACAGCGATCGCCATGGAAACGGGAGGATGGGACTGACCTTGCTAGTTTGCCACTGATCCTGCGAGGGCTCAGCCTTGCGTCTCGCGTTAAGCTCTTCTGGGGTTGGAGATACACATCTGAAGTTAATAAATTAGAGAGGTAAAAGCCACAGAAATTTTGGAAATGCAAAATGTAAGATCCTTTAATCTGCGCTTCGGATGGGCTTTGCTGTGAAGGAAACAGCTATTTTTGTGCAAATGGTTCACTGAGATATAAAAGAGGTTTAATATTAAGTTCACTGTTAATTATACAATTCCCTAGGCTTTCTAGTGCCTGTCTATAACACAGGCCTCCAAACGGGAAGACAGCTAATCCCTTCTTTCAAAACCTCCCTCATCCCCTTGCAGTGTCCAGCTGCAGGAGAGGCTCCTTCTTTGGGGCTTCTGGTGTTTTTGGGCTCTGGAGTGAGATCGAGGTAGTTGTGCAGCTGCTGCAGTGGAGATGGAGATGCCTAAGGCCACTGGAGATGGAGGTGCTTTTGGTGGTTGAAGACAGAGGTGCCCCTGGTCATTGCAAATGGAGAATCTCATGGTCATTGATGTTCGAGGTCACTATGGTCCTTGGATTCTTCTAAGTGTGCTTGAATGACCACAGGGCCTGGCAGACAAGGTGGCAGTGAATGAGGAACCGCTTCTCTCTGAAGAGGCACCTGGAAGCCAGGCTCAGCATGTACAAGGGTGTCTCAGATGGAAACTGGAACCTGCCCCAGGTGACATAATTCAGTCTCTTTCTGGTTACAACCACTGCTGTGTGTAAAACAGCCGCAGGCATTGCAGGAACTCTGCTGGATTAGGTAACCCTGACAAAAAATTTGGATAAAAAGACCAATTTGGACAATAAGAAGGGAGCATTATTTCAGGAAATCTTGCTGGCCTCTGACACTCCCTTTGGGTCTTTACTGTTTGAGTCAGCCCAGACCAGGTTTCTGGCACAAAACACAAACCAGTTCATGCACAAAGCCTTAATCTTCTACTTTGGTATTTGAAGAAGGAGACTCTTCAGGAGGCTATTCATAACCGTGAGGGTGTGTGGGGGAGAGAAAGGGGAGAGAAATCTGGAAGGATATTCCTATTGATCATATTTACTCTGCATAGGAGGAATAAGGGCAAATCTATTCATCTGTCCAAAAGCCTCAGACCTTCTGTGAGAAGTAAGAATAATTATGTTTGAAAAGGTCAGCGCAAGAGCTTAAATCCAGAATGCCAAGGAGGAGAACATGCTGGATGTGCTGTGACAAGGGAAGGTTGAGCACACGCACGCGAGTTGCCAAACAAAATTGGACGTGTCATTTAGTTGAAATAACTTGATTTGCAGGAGCACATGTACCAGTTTGGCTGAGGAGGGAGCCTGTGGTCCCAGGCAGCTGATGGGCACGGCAGAGCCGTGGAGCGAGGTTCCTGCTTCATCTTACCCAGCCATGGGGTCTCCCACTGCGGAGCCTGGTGGGGACCCTCCTGGTGTCCCTCATGCCAGCTGAGCACCAGCACCACCGAGCCACCCCAGCATGTGCCTGGGGGAGGTTTTCCTTTTCTTCTCCCCCTGCCCCTTCTCTTTATATTTCTGAAAAAAAGGTTGTATTTTTTTCCTTTTTTTTTTTTTTTTTTGATATGGAAAGGAAGGTTCTACACTTTCATGGGGGAGGAAAATGTCTTTTACTTCACATTATTATTTTTTTGCACTAGAGCCTTGCATCGCAGCCTTTTCAGAAAACGACCGAAGTTTGAGCAGTTGAGCTATGGCTGAGCAATGCAGGTTTGTAGGTAGAACCCTGCAGCCCCAGGTGATGGTAGGGACACATCTTTGGTGGTGTGGAGCAGCAGCTTCTGCTCACATCTCCTCCCTTCCCGAGCAGGAGAAACATCTGGTTTGTGGCTCACTTTGCTGTGAAGGTGTGTGAGATGGCCAAGGGTGTGTGGTGCAGCCTCTCTGGAGGTAGGCTGCACAAAGCTGTGAAGCATCCTCACTCCTCACCCCACATGCCCCCGCAGCTGACACCCCACATGGCATAGAATCATAGAATTGTCTGGGTTAGAAGGGACCTTTCAGATCATCAAGTCCAAACATCAACCCAACACTGACAAAACCATCACTAACCCACCTCTCCTGCTCATCCTGCACCCACAGGGAGATGCTGCTGCCAAAGAATTCACGATGATGGTATTTTGCTACAGGACCTCATTTTTAACATGGAAATGACCTAGTCTATGACTGTGGTTGCTCAAAAATACAAGGGGAATCCACGCCATGGTCTGGTCAGGACTGTGAGTGGCTGAGCAGAAGACGGAAGTTCCTTGCCCACAGTTTGCTGGTGTTATTTTACCCAAGTAAGAACCCAGGTGATTTCAAAGAAAAAGATTATCAGATATCAGAGTGGTTAACTTTTAGTTAAAAATAAAACTTTTCTTTTCTTTCTTCCTCAGGTATTTAGTGAGAACTGTACAACTTAATCCATCTTCTGGCTATCAATGCTGCTTCTTTGTGAGAAGTGATAAAAGAGAGGTTTCAAAAGACTGCGATGCCCTGGGGTCCTCGGTAAGATCCGCAACAGAACCGGATCAGAAAACAGTGAATGGGAAAGAGTTTTCCCCGCTGTTAATTAAGTAGAATTTTTCATCTGACTACAAAAGATTAAAAATAAAATCATAGCTGGAGGATAAGAGGTGGGAAGATTTGAAGCTCCGGAGCTGGTCCCAGACTTGCCTTCGGTCACTTTCTGAGGCAGGTCCCTGGCTCTAGTCCATCTGGGAACAACAGAATCACAGAATGGTGTGGGTGGGAAGGGACCTTAAGGACCATCTATTCCTCCCCCCTGCCCCGAGCAGGGACACTGAGCACCCCCAGGGAGGAGAGTTTTGCAGTGATATGAACTACAGGGGTTTGCTGTGGCAGAAGCTCATTGTCCTCAGGTGAGATTTGTTTAATTTGAAAAGTTCAGGGTTTGTTTTTTGTTGTGTCTCTTTTCTGTTTGTTTCTCTTGGTTCTATTTTCTTTTTCTATTAAAAAAAAAAAACAAACCCAAGGGATTTTGCAGAAGGGTTTCCCCAGGCCCAGTGTTGGTGGGAGGCAGTGTCTCTGGACAGGCAGCCCCCCAGGGTGCAGGCAGAGCAGAGGGGAGCACCTTGGCTGGCCCCGGGGCTTCACTTACCCCCTCCAGAAACACCCATCTCTGCTTTCACCAGCCCTTGCTGCGATTCTTCGTTAGTGTTGTTAGCTGCAAAACAACTCTGACTCATTTAATTTATGCAATGCGGCATGTTAAAGAGTCTCTGCAATTATCCAGTAAAGTCTATTATTCTAGATTAGAGCTGTGAGAATACAGTAATAGAATATATGACTATTTCTTTGAATCCTAAACTAATTTCAGTGTGAACATGCATGAGACATCTCTATATTCATGTTCAATTTCCATTTACGTGGAAGCTCTGTGAGTAAGAGTTAGTCTGTGGTAAATTCATTCTCAGTCACAGTGCCCTCATGTAAGGAAACCTCTTGATCAGGGAGGGGAGCCACAGCACGAGGGGAAATTATTTTACACTGAAAGAGGGGAGATTGAAATGAGGGGTGACAAAGAACTTGTTTGGTGTGAGGGTGGTGAGAGCCTGGCCCAGGTTGCCCAGAGAAGCTGTGGCTGCCCCATCCCTGGAGGGGTTCAAGGCCAGGTTGGAGGGGACTTGGAGCAACCTGGTCTGGTGGGAGGTGTCCCTGCCCAGGGCAGGGGGTGGGACTGGGTGGTCTTTAAGGTCCCTTCCAACCCAAACCATTCTGTGATTCTATAAAATACACCCATTGTGCGTGATATGGTTCAGTTTAAGAGGTGTGTGGATTGCAAATAGAGGTGCTCTCTGAAATCAGTGTTGTGCTGCTGCAAGAGGTTCAAATGCTAAGGCTTTAATCAAAGATTTCCAGATCTCTTTCCTTTGCAAACAAATTAGAGCTCAGAAAACGCAGAAGTGTCCATGTTTCCCTAAGCAATGATCTGCACTTAGACACGGTAGAGTAAACAGTAAATATATAAAAATACTTATACTTATTTCTTCTCCATTATCTTCACTTACCCTGATTTGTTTAAGGAAATCGATGCTCAGAGATGATGCTGGTAACAACAGTAAAATAGTTTGCCAGATACTCCTCATTAAAAAAAACTCATTTCAGCTGCTAATAACTTTGCCAAGGTTTCCAAATCAGTCTCTTCCCTCAGGCTGATGATTTTGGGATGGCTTAAGAAAAAATCGTCTCTTGGCAAATCTGTGTTGTCTGTTTGTTCGCCCTCCCTGTTTGGGTGGACAGCTGAAGGAACCCAGTGACACATGACATGATGGGCTCACAGGGTCCCAGAGCACCCAGCTGAAAGGGGCCCTAATAGTCCCCCAGCCCATTTTCCACCCTCTGGCAGGATGATCTGCTCTAGCAGAGCCATCATTGATGGGGCTTTTCAGGGGACATGCTAGACCCAGCCAGGGGAATGGTTTTGTGTGGGGAAAATGCCCTGTGCCGTGCTTTCTGCAGCCGAGGGTGGGGATGGAGAATTTATCGTTGTATTTTACTTGCTGAGGTGTTATGGGAAAGGGACCTTCCGCTTCAAATACACCTTGAATGACTTTAAACTGTGGCCATGCCTGGCAGATGCTGCCCCAGCTGCTGGCATCAGCAGCTCCTGTTCAGAGGAGGGCACGGACTCTGCCCTGCCGGGGCTGGGCTGGGGGCTGCTGTCACCTCCGGCCAAGGGAACAGAAATATCCAGCTCCTTCTGCATCATCTCGTGAGTTCTGTTACTTCTCTTGCTTGATCGCCATTTCTTAGTGAATTACCATGCCTGCTATACTGCGGGAAAAATATCATTTTTCATACCTTGGTCTCTACCGCCAGGTCTCATGGCTCCTTCTGCCGTATATGTTTTTCTCATTGTATTTTTAATCAGGGCAACCTTTGGTTTCATTGTTATGCAGATGGCATGCCAGTGTCTGACTGCTGCTTCAGATTCGCCAAAAATAATTTCCACTGCTGATTGGTGTTTTCTAATACTGTGCATAATAGAGTCTTTCTGAAATAAACATCTCCCCTTGATTTCTTTACCGAGGCGCTGCAATTTTACTTCCCTTCTCATCTCTGTGACTCCTGACGAGGACTCCCAGGCTGCAGCGTTCCCGTTCCTGCCGGGAATGTGGATTCCCCCCAAACCCCAGTCCTACCCAGCGCCAGCCCGGGCTCTGCTGCCTCTGGGAACTCACTGCGCTCTGGAAATTAAATAATTGAAATGGCTTTAGTAAATATTAGAAGTAACGTAACTGACACTGCCTGAAAGGGCATGAACAGAATAACACATGCACTTGTAGCCTCTGTAATTAATTGTTACCACTCACTTTCCTCTCGTGTCAGAATTCTGTTAATATTCTGCTCCGTGCAGCCTCAGCATGATTCAATCAGCTTAGTGAATAATTCGTAATATTATCTAATTGAATGTACATCTGGGGGGAAACTGATGGGAAAAGCGGTCTCCGTACCGTGGTTATTTGTAGGCTCAGCATCCAGCCCAGCCCCCCCCAAACCCCACACTTTCCTCCCCCTGGGAAAAGACCTTTCCATTAGTGCACTTTGAGTTCAAGTTTTCAGGAGACTTCTCTAAGCAACACGTTCCTCTGCCCATATTTTAAAGAGCTTTTATCTCTCCCAACAATTCCAGCATCAGTCTATTGGGCCCTCGTTCATCGATACGAGCCCTTCTCTGTGATGGACACGGCGAGGAGGCACTTGCTGCCATGGGTGTTGTTTGGAGATGCTCAGGGTGAGCTCCCAGGGGCTGGCACTGGCGGGACCTTGGCTTATTTCTCCACAATTTTTCTATCTGGGCTGACCAGCATATTTTCCACTGTGCATTTTTTCTTCGGTGTTGTTGGTGATGTGTCTGTCAAGGTGAGGAATGGCTGGTAACAAATTCCAGCTGAGAGACAGCTGAGAATCATTCTGTGGTGTCACTGCACTGGGTGGGAGAGGCACCTGTGTGTGGCTCAGGGCACCATTCGGGTGCTGGGTCAGATCACACCTCCTGGGGGTTGTGTTTCCCCCTTTAGACAGGCAGGATCATCTGGAGTTTCGACTGGACGAGGGTTCACAAAAACTAACTGTTCCCCTGACACTGACCCTCAGTGCTGCCTACAGGAAAATCCCTTCCTGGCTCTGAATCTCCCCCTGCTTCCACATCCCCCATCTCTTAACCCTAGTCATGGCGTAAATGCTCCAGGGAAAGGCAGGACTTGTGTCCTGTCGGTGTGGGCACAACCATGCCCAGAGCCAGGCCAGGAGATGCCCCTGGAAAACCACCGCTTGTGATGGCTGTTCTCCGTCTGTTCCAGAGGTAAAGAAGAAGAAGACAACCAGCTCCTGCTGCTCGCTCCCATTCCAGCTCGAGCTCCACAGTGTGTACATGGATATACAGCCACCAGGGGACCATCGAGAAACATCCCTCAGAGGCAGGATAATGTTTTTTTTCTGGTTCTTCAAAAATATATGGGAGTGATAGGTTGAGGGGAAAAGATTTTGCACTGAAAGAGGGGAGATTGAGCTGAGATGTGGGGAAGAACTTCTTTGCTGTGAGGGTGGTGAGAGCCTGGCCCAGGTTGCCCCGAGAAGCTGTGGCTGCCCCATCCCTGGAGGGGTTCAAGGCCAGGTTGGAGGGGGCTTGGAGCAACCTGGTCTGGTGTGGGGGGGAGGCAGGGGGATGGGACAGGATGATTTTCACTGAAGTATCATGAAGGATGCACACTTTGACTCACACCTGGTTCGGCTCCACACGCTCCCCAGTGCAGCATCGTGCCGGGGCGGGGGGACAGCAACATCCCCCCAGTGTGGAGAGGTGAGGGCTCCTCCGGGGGATCAGCACAGTGCGGTCGCTGCATTGTTTGGAGGTAATGCATTTAGGTAATTTTCATTGTTTTGATGTGAAAACAATGCGATCAAGGAAGGGAAATCTGGAAAAGAGAAAATTGTTATTTTGCTGTCTCAGAATGAACTTTTTCATTCAAAATCATTAAACCGTGCTAAATACACATTTCTTAGAAAAGATTTAATGTGCAACACCGTTTCCATTCTGGTTGGGACAAACTGTTTGAACCAAACCCAAGCTATTTGCAATTATCACTTAAGCACCACAGAGCAGATGAAAGAAGCAGCTCCTTGGCCCTTATTCAGTCTGTTGCTCTCTCTCTAAATCATGGAAAACATGTCAAAAAAAAGTGAAGAGAAATCTATTACAAGAAAGGGATCTTACACCTGAGCAGGCATATTAATTTACTTTCTTTTCAATAGCTCAGCTGTCTTATCTATCTCAGCCATTCAGTCTAATTTAATTGCCCCAAAAAATGTTAATTCTTTTTCTCTTGCTCTGTCACATTTTGTAATCCTGGAAACAAAATATCTAGCTACTCTGATGTTAAATGAAAACTTTTGAAAGTCCAGCTGCATTTCGTTTTCAAATACAACAGAAAAACAGACTGAGTTGCATGATTAATATCTTTGGCCCACTATTATTTTATTAAGATGCATAAGAGGAAAATGTATGAGAAGAACACAGCAAAATGCTAATGACTGAAATGAAAAATTATTTCATCTTCACAAAATACATATGTTGAAATTCATTATCAGTAAAAATTGAGGTCAACACTTGCAATCTTTTAACCAAAACATTTCAAATTTCTTAATCCTTTTAGCATAATGAGACATTTCGAATTTTAAATTTCAGTTGATTGCTACTTTTTCTTCATAAAATAAAAACTATTGTATGAAAAAAATAATTCCAAAACATTAGGTTCATATACATACACATACAAACTGCATATACAATGCCTACAACAAGCATTGTATAGATTTAATTACACAAATAGATTGGTGTATGAATAGTTTAATTATATGTTATTGTATATTATAAGTATCATACATGTTAAAGTAGCATTATGCACTGCTACAAATACTATCATTGCATACTTTTGTATATAGTAGTATGTATTAATTATACAATTATCATAGATTTGTTTATTTTTATACGTATTTACACATATACGCGGATCTTTCCTTGGGTCAAATTCCATGTCTAACACTTTACAGATACATCAAAGGGTTTCTTGCAAAACTTTCAATAGGACCATCAGGTGTTTTTCCTGGAAAGCCCTATGAAGCCGGACATTTAACACCAGGCCTGAGGGATTGCCCTGTGCCTGAAGAGCAGAAGCAAACATCTGGCCAGGATTGTGGACCTGCTGATCCTTCCCCAGCCCGGTGTCCCCAGAGAGGGAATGTCACACCGACCTCCAGAAAACGCTTCAGCAAACGAAAATGTGACAGCACCTCTCTGCTGCTCCGGCTGTGACAGTTTGCAGTGACAGGTTTGGTCCAGGAAGCTGCTAATTCCGCTCTCTCTAGAGTTTTTTATTAGTGTTGGAACCCACACCCTCTCCCAGCACCTTCCCAAGGGGGCTGAGAGCTGCCGTGCCGAAATATCCCAGGAGGGGCACTGGGCAGGGGCTTCCATGAGGGTCCCCGGGGGCCACACCAAGACACTTGTTTCTCCCACCCACAGCCTGGCGGCTGGTAACAGCAGATACAAGAGGGTTGGGATGTTTCTCAGACTGTTAAAAAAAAAACATAACCAACCCAACAAAAATAGATTAAAACAAATAAAACAAGGGTGTGAGGGATGCTGGTCCTCTGGGTGCTGCAGCAGAGGAGTCCCAGGAAGGACGAAGATGCTCACCACAAGCCAAAATTGGGATGTTCACCTGGGGCGGGATGGGGATGCTCACCCTGGGGTGGGATGGGGTTGCTCACCCCGGGGTGGGATGGGGATGCTCTGCCTGGGATGGGATGGGGATGCTCTGCCTGGGATGGGGTGGGGATGTTCACCCCCAGGTGTTGTGATTTCCCAGAGCCCAGTAGCTGCCCAGTCCTTCTCTTGATGAAAGAGTCAAAGTTAACACGGTACCTTCTGTTCACAAGCAATGCAACCACAGATTTTAGGCAAGTAACAGACTAAAGAGACCCTGGCAATTTTATCCTCCTCAATATTCATTCATCAGAAAGATAAAAAATTAGTGTGGCCATTGTGCAACAGATACCAGCATTTTCATAAAGCAGAAAATTTTAAGTCAGGTTTTTTCTGCAATATTGCACATCTACAAAGTTTTATTGTGACAGAAAAACACTTCTCCAGGTAAAACCATCTATGCAAGGCAAATAACATTCACATAAAGTTTGACTTCTGTTTATTTGTTTTTTTCTCTCATAGGCTCCTCTTTCTGTGCTTGCACTTTCACAAACCTTGTGTGTTTGTGGGGGGTAAAAAAAGCGAAGAGGAAATTTCTATCTCCCTCTCTTCAAAGCTCACCCCTGAAGCCTGTACTTCCAGAGTCTGAAAGGTTCCTCACAAAAATTTCTCAAAGATTATGTGATTTCTAAAAGAATATTCTTCATCATTTCACCAGCTGAAACCCCTCCACCCCTTCCAATTGTGAAAACTCCTTAATCCAAGCTGTCTTTGAGGAGCTGGGTAAATCCGAGTGGGGGGTGGAAGTGGTTCTGCTGCCTGTGATGCCCATCCCTGCCTGCGCCGGGCACGGGGGATGCTCTGCTCCACATCTCCCCACGGCTGGTGGCCGGGGGGGTCCCTGGGATGGAGCAGCTCCTTCTGCAGCCAGGCCGTCCCTCTGCACCGACTCAACCCGTGGATTGCTCTGCTATCCAGTCTGCAGTTTACATTTTCAGGTGAAGCCATGCCCCTGAAACCAGCAGAAATGGAGAATCTGGAGGAAACTGTGCTCTGCTCTCTGCTCACAGAGCGCCGGGGACCGCAGCTGCCCAGGAACCAGGCGGACGTGTTTGCTCTGCAGTTTGCCCTGATTTGCTGGAGGAGAGCACTGCGCCGCGTCAAACGCTCTCTCTGTGCTCCCCTTCCCTTCGCATGCTTAGGAACCATCAAAAATGAGGTTTTGAGGAAAAAGCTGTTTTATTAGAAGCTGGATATGTCATGATAAAAATATAATGAAATAAGCAAATTTCATGGCAAAATAATCCAGCACCTGACAGAAGTCTCTTACAGCTGAGAATCGTCTCCTGCTGAGAACTGTGTATAAAAATCATGGTGTTTTATTAATACGTTTACGTCTGCAGAAAAGAGGTGCAGGAAATGAAACAATCTCTGCCTGAAATTGCAGTTATTTGTATATTTGTGTGACACCAGGAAAGTTGTGTTTCTGAAACAGAGTCCCTCTGCTGCCCAGTTTTTAAGCTTAGAATCATAGAATCACAGAATGGTTTGGGTGGGAAGGGACCTTTTAAAGCCCCCCCAGTGCCACCTGGGCAGGGACTCTTCCCACCAGACCAGGGTGCTCCAAGCCCCCTCCAACCATGTGACCCGCTTTCTGACCATGTGACCCGCTTTCTGACCATGTGACCCGCTCTCTGACCATGTGACCCGCTTTCTGACCATGTGACCCGCTTTCTTGACCATGTGACCCGCTTTCTGACCATGTGACCCGCTTTCTCGATGAGGGGAAGGCTGTGGATGTTGTCTACCTGGACTTTAGTAAGGCCTTTGACACTGTCCCCCACGGCATTCTCCTGGAGAAACTAGTGAATCATGGCATAGACAAGTGTACCCTCCGCTGGATAAAAAACTGGCTGGATGGCCGTGCCCAGCGAGTTGTGATCAATGGAGCTAGATCTGGTTGGCGGCCGGTCACCAGTGGTGTCCCTCAGGGCTCGGTTCTGGGGCCAGTCTTGTTGAATCTCTGGATTGATGATCTCGAGAAGGGGATTGAGTGCACCCTCAGGAAGGGGGCAGGTGACACCAAACGAGGGG
>NW_015090795.1:368818-415855 GCF_001431845.1 Calidris pugnax
TTTTTTTTTTTTGTGGTTGGACTCGATGATCTCAGAGGTCCCTTCCAACCACTAAGATTCTGTGATTCTGTGATTCTGTGAACCTGGCATTAAAAGCTTCTGACTCCTCACTCAGCCCGCAAAGCACATTTCAGATTCTTGCTCAGTGGTTTTTCAAGAAAGAGAAATAAGTGAATTTTGTATAAAACTGAAAAAAGTGTATTTCAAATAGGGTGGCATTTCACAGGTGAGTGGGGCATCCTTATCTCGATCAAATGCTGAACTGAACCTTTATGTTTAGGAGGTGAGTGGGGAGGTGGGATGTGCTGGGGACCACCATCCCCACTGCAGCCCCCGGGCCAGCGCTGCCAGCCAGGCTAGACCTGAGTTTGGCCACTGTGGCTACACCCACCACGAGACACCCCCAGTGTTTCAGATCCATCTTCTGAACAGGAAAAGCCGTTCAGAGCTCCCTTCAAGGGTGTAGAAGTGTGCTGGAAATCCTTTATTCATGGCCAAAATGTAAATAATTCAAACTTCTGCTGCTGGATAAGGAATGGCAGATTAGCAGTCTGGGCTGCTTCTGCCTTCTGCTTGTAATTCTTCTAGTTTTGGTTGATTTTTACCACTCGTGCCCTTGTCAGAAGAGAAATTACTGTTTGGTTTCCATATGTGAACTTGGCCTGAGTGTGTGTGTGTGTGTGTGTGCACTGCTGCACCCCTGTTACGTGGCCCTTCAGCAGCAGAGTTATTGTGATCCCACCCCGAGGACCTAAGTATCCCGATTTCAGTCTGGTAAGAAGCTTCCTTCATTGTTAAGTAAAATTCCAAGCTGATCTGAAACACGGATGAACAGTTAATTCATTGTGTTTCAAACACAAAGGACAAGGTCTGCAGAGCAGAAATCTTCAAATTTCTTGTAAACCAGAAATTACACTGTCTCTCCGATCTCCTGCTAATTGTTTTGTCTCAGAAAGATTCAGCTCCTTCTGAACGTGCCTTGAAGGCATCTCACTTTCCCGTGTGCTCCGTTGTTGTGACACCATGTGCTGGGGAGGAGGGACTGTCCATCTGCCCTCTCCCCAGCGTACAGAGCCGGTGGCCGTGGCCGTGAGACAGTGGGGTGGCAGGGTCCCCGTCTGCAGTGACACCGTGGTGGCTGCCGAGGAGATGGGGCAGAACCCCACGGGGCTGCTCCTCTGGCGGCGACAGCCTTCTGGCTGCAGCACTTAGTATTTACTGCTGGGCTCCTCTTACCTTTAAATTAACTCCTGTAACGGCGGCGACAGCCTTCTGGCTGCGGCGCTTAGTATTTACAGCTGTGCTCCTCTTACCTTTAAATTAACTCCTGTAATGTGCCTTCAGGACTAATGAATTTGATACATAAAGCCCATGCACTAGAAATGGTGCCATTTGTTTTCTGATGTTCCCCACAAAAATGATTGTCAGCTCCTCCAGCCTGGCAGCGCAGACGCCGATATGAATCCCTCGCTGTAATTATGTTCCCCCGGACTTCCTTTTCATTGCTAATACAGCCATCTCTGCCCCTTTCTCCCTTAATAAGGTTGTTTGCCTCCTTGGCAAGGACACTGTCATCCATATTTTGGTGCCACATTCTGCGCCTCCTGGTTTCTCTCTTCAATTTTAAGATAAATTATCTTGCCTTTGCAGGTCTGTCATCAGCATGTTTTTGAAGAACCGCATTATCAAACAGTATAAGGCTTGCAGTGGGGCAGCCTAACCTAAAAAGACATGTTTATCTTTATTATCACACTCCTATCTCTTCATTAACTTTCAGATATCTTCATGTTCCAAGGGTAGCTGTTGTCACATCTTGTGAGCGATAGTATTAATCTTCCCCCGTGCCTCTGCCCGGGACCGCGCTGCCCTATGGCTTCCTTTGAGGTTTCCTGTTATTTCTGTAATCAGGTCAATATTACAGTTCTGCATAAACAAACAAGTAATGTTTGTTATGAATCCTTATGAATTTATTATGATGGAAATTCTTCTCTTTTATATGCATGGTTATTCCCTGACCTATTATTCCACATTTCTGATGTATAGAGGGAGGAGTATGAGCAGTTGTACATAATTTAATCTCTTCTCCCATTACACTAACATCCTCCTCTTACTGAGAAGCGCCCAGCTCGCTTTGGAGGGCGATGGCGTTATGCCAGCCTGGCAGGGCCACCTGCACGGGCGGTGACTTGCCCGAGGGCAGGGAGCTGTGGCTCTGGGTGTCCCTCGGTGGCCATGGGAGCGGTGGAAGCCCCTGGGGATGCTCCTGAGTTCGTATTTTTTTGGGCCCATCCCCTGCCCGGGCTGTGTGTCCCACCAGCCTTGCCCTGCAGAGCACCACAGACATGGCAGTGGGGAAGGAGGGGGCTGCTGTGGGAAATAGAAAATCCTTCCTTCTTTCAAGGGCACCCAGACCCACAGCTCCCTTCCCTTTGGCAGGTCACTGCCCACACAGTAAATGGGAGTAAATGGGATCAAACAGGGAAGTTGCTTCAGGACCTCACTCCGTTCTGAACCACCCAGCATCTCCCACTGCTGCTGCAGAGCAGTGGGGCAGGATCCCCCGGGCACCCTGGCACTCCTCCCCTGGCTCCTCTGCATCATTCCTTCTGGTGGGAATGATGACCGGCACCTTCCTCTGGTCCCTTTGTCCCTCCAAGACCTCACCCCTCCTTGGGGAAGGAGATGATGGGAAGGAGATGATGGCCGAGTGAGACCCAGACAGGGGAGTGGGATACCAGCTCTGACCTCCCCAGCTCTGAACGAACCTCAGCTTCCAGCCCCAGGGTTGGGTGCTGCTTCCTCCACCTCCCTGTGCTCTCCAGCCCTCTGCAGAGGTGAGGGCAGCAGAAAGCAGCAGCGAGCCTCCTGCCCTCCTCCCATCCATTGTCCGATAACTTCTCCACCATCCCTCATCCAGTGCCAGGTCTCAAGCCTGTCCTCAGGGGCTTATCTGTGAGACAGGGAAGATGGAGGTTCCCTGTCCATTCCTCCTGAGTCAGATACGCCAAGCAGAAGTTAGATGACTGCTGTGGTGCCGGAGCTGTTGGCAGGGCTCACGGGGTTCCTCAGCGCAGGCAGAGCATCCCATTTAGCATTTTGGTTCAGAATAGAGTGAGGTTCTGAAGAAACTTCCCTCTTTGATGCCATTTACTCAGCATGGTTTGGTTTGCAGAATGGTGTTGACACATACAAACCAGAAATTAAAGCAGAAGATCTGTTCCAGATGTGTATGGCACACTCATCAGTCTCCAGCAAGTACAACGGTCCTAGGCAATGACTAGTCCCTCAGACAGCTTCAGGTTGTGTCTGTGGTTGGGATGCTTTAGCTGAACTGGATTAGCTAAAGCCAACCCAACCCAATGACATCTAAAGGATGGAATCTCCCAAGTCAGACTGTGTAGAAAGGTGGGTCTCATCTCTGCCTGGTTTGGCTCTGTGATGCACTGCTTCTGCACTAAACAATGTGCTAAAGTAGGTGCAGATACTGTGGGAATATCTGGGATAAGTTCCATGCCAGCTTTCTTGTTAGTGGTCCGAGTGAGACCCACCAGTGCTCTCCTGTTCCCACAGCCTCTTCTGCTCTACATTCACTAACCTGCTGGCTATTGGAGAGACACATCTTATTTCTAGAGCTGCAGGCTCTTCCAGCCCTCCTTCCCCACTGTCCACCACTCCCAGCTGGGCTCCAGAGCCAGGAAGGAGCTGACTTGTTCCAGAGTCAAGCTGCTCCCTCCCCGCAGCGACCACCCGCTTCTCAAAGTCCATCATTGCACTGTCTGGAACGTAAAGCTTTCCCTGGGTGCTACAGACCAGCCCATCCGCTTCCCTGGGCCCTAAAGTCACATCCTTTTCCAATTTCATCAACACGTGTGATGAGAAGGTGACACTGTTCTATAGGACAGCAGAAGACAAACACAGAGCTACCCAATCGGAACAGTTAAGGGTGTGGTTTTGTGTTTTGTCCGAGTGAGACCCACCAGTGCTCTCCTGTTCCCACAGCCTCTTCTGCTCTACATTCACTAACCTGCTGGCTATTGGAGAGACACATCTTATTTCTAGAGCTGCAGGCTCTTCCAGCCCTCCTTCCCCACTGTCCACCACTCCCAGCTGGGCTCCAGAGCCAGGAAGGAGCTGACTTGTTCCAGAGTCAAGCTGCTCCCTCCCCGCAGCGACCACCCGCTTCTCAAAGTCCATCATTGCACTGTCTGGAACGTAAAGCTTTCCCTGGGTGCTACAGACCAGCCCATCCGCTTCCCTGGGCCCTAAAGTCACATCCTTTTCCAATTTCATCAACACGTGTGATGAGAAGGTGACACTGTTCTATAGGACAGCAGAAGACAAACACAGAGCTACCCAATCGGAACAGTTAAGGGTGTGGTTTTGTGTTTTGTTTTTTTTTTACAAACATACTTTTGTCTTTTTTTCCCAAATCAGACAATCCGGTGTTGTTCGTGCTCTTATCCGTGCCCTGAGCAGGATGAGTCAGAGCTTCAGACACGTGGGTGTTTGCTGGTATCTGCATCACGTCTCTGACAGCTCCCGCAGGTATGTTCCTGGCTGCGTGTCCTCAGTGAACACTGAACAAACAGCCAGCATGGGGAACATTTTTATTTTTCTATATCTTTAAACCACCAAACTGAGTCATAACTTCCATTGCTGCCCTTTTGGAGTCATCCAAAATGATTACCTTTTTTAAGCAAGGATTAATACCAGTAGTTTATCATCAACTTCCTGATTTTTAACACAGCTTTAATCTAGAGAGAACACAGGAGTGGATTTTAGAAACGGCAATTTCCAGCAGGCGTGTATTATATCTGCCCGCGGTGTTGTATTAGAAAACACAAATGCAGTGCAAGAGAAGGTACTACGCTCTTATCCTTTATATATGTATAACTCACATGAACTTTCTCTGTATTGTGGAGATCTGGAATTTTATTTTTTTAAAAAATATAATACTATCCCTCTAACGGACAAACACAATTTGAATTGAAAGTGCCCGGCAGGTCACAGGCCTTTCAGGCAAACCTCTGTCCTCTCAGACATCGTGTCCCAAGGTAGGTTTTTAGGCTCGACCCATTTACGTCTCAGGTTGAGAACTTGCCCTTGTGCAGCCTGTGATGGCTCTTCCCATGGAGCAGGGAATGCCCAGAGAATGTCTGTGGGGCTCTGTGGGATCCAGAAGGTCTGAGCAGGGAAACGAGGTGTTTCACCTTCCCAGGGGAGCACTTACCTGGCCCTTGCATGTCCAGGTGCAAAAGACCCACTGGTCATGCTGTCCCACATCACGTTCAAGCTGACCATGATGACCCATGGGAACCCTCCTGGTGTCTCCCAGGGGTCTCCTGGGGTCTCCCCACCACTAATGGAGGTCACCTTAAATCCAGAGGATGCCATGAAGCCGGGGCTGGGGCGTTGGTGAGGTCTATCTGCAGTGCTGTGCTAATGAAGTTACACAACCCCACTCTGCCCTGGAGGCACAGAAGGGCTGTCACGGGCACAGAAAATCATCTCCCTGCTCTCCCCCCGCTCTGCCTGCCCCCTTCCTCCCTTCCACAGCATTTCTGCATCCTTCTGCATTTTCTCCACTACATGTGTCCCCGGTTTTGTGGCCGAATCATCACATCTCTGAGAAGCCTAAAATAGCTGTGCATTATTAGGATCTTGTTGTGCTGACTGTAGTTTACAGAATAATTGCCACAACTCAGGTAGAGAAAATAACCTTATACATAAATTAAAAAGTGAGACCAGGGACTCTATTAGGGCATGAATGAACAGGAGCTCTGCGGAGGAGAGCAGTTCCCTCTGGAGCAGGGCAGATGCTGAAGCCCCCACAGGTCTTCCCTCCCCAGACCTCCCAAAGCTCCTCCAGTCGCTGGTGGGTGGGGAAAATCCGTCGGTGGTTTTTAGCTGGACCGTGCAGGGCACCAGACCTCTCTCTGCTTTGAGGTTCCCCCTGAGATAGAAACGGTCATTAAAAGTTTGGTAGTGCAATTTCTCAGTATAATGAAATGTCTGTAAAGGCAAGAAGGAAGAGAAAGAGGTTGCTGGGAACAGCCCCCTTTGTCTCCCATGGAGGAAGAAAGACTTTCTAAACTCCCAGCTCTTGTGTTCAGGCAGAAAAGTCACTTTTATATTGGCTCTTGGAAGCTCTATTCGGTATGGATGGCTGTGCATTGTACTTTGTTTTGAAAATAATCACTTCTCTCCCTTCTCCCTTCTGTCCCTCAAAAACCAAAACCCCACAGTCTTATTGTTCCCCTCAGAGCGGTAGGGAGGGTGCTGGGATTTTGTTCAGAGAAGGACCCACTTCTCTTTCTGGTAGGTGTCTGAGACACTTCTTTGAGCCCTCACCCCTAAACCCTGACAGACCCCCAGGAAACTGTGTGTTTCCCACAGGGGAAGGTGCGTTTGATGTCCATTCACACGAGACAGGGCAAAAAAATACATGACCACTTCCCAGCCTGTGCAAGTACCTCACACTCACCGGTGTCTCTTCTTGTTTCCTCCACTCCTCTGCCGACAGAGGTGAAGAAAAGGCAGTTAAGGAAATATGCAAAAAAACGAAATGATGATGAGTGAAACTTTTTTTTTCATAATTAAAAGCATGACAGGAAAATGTGAAATGTCAAAAGGATCAACTTCAAAGCTGTACGAAATGAAACCCACACTTTGATTTGAATATTACTTTATGAAGAAAGATATAAGAAGAAGAGCTTTCTGTGTAAATATTAGAATTACAAATCACAACTTTCATGATTAAAATCATACTTTGAATAGTAAAAAAATCCATACAACTTCGCAATGGGCAGAGGAGCAGAAAAGATGGATTTTTCGTGTTGCATCACGACGTTGGGAAGTGGCAAGTGGAGCTGCAGGTCCCACACCTTCCCCGTGAGCACGGACATGGCTGGTGAGCAGGGAGGGATGCTCGGAGGGATGCTCCTGCCAATCTCAGACCCCCTGTGCTGGCTGGGGGCTCTCCCTACCCCCACACCCCACCTCCTTCACCCTGGATTTTCTTCCATTAACATTATATCCTGACACCTGAGTTCTGCACCTCCAAAATATTGTGGAGGTTGGGGTATTTTTGCATTTCAAGGTCGTAACAAACCCTAGCAGAGTACTGTGTGAGACTCCTGTGCCACAATTCTGTTCTATTAAAATGCAGTTCTGGGTCCATAACCTCCCCCATCCACGCCAGGCGATGTTTTTCCAGACTCCAGTGAACATTCCTGGTGCCTGTGCATGGAACTGTGGACAGCAGAGGTGGCGTCCAACATGCATTCTTGAGTCCAGCCTACAAGTTGTGTCTTTCTGCTGCTCTGAATATGCTCTTATGTTCTAAGGGGAAGAAAAAAACCAACAAAGTAAATTAATTTTAAAGCAGCTCCAGCCATGGGTTTACTTCTGAGAGGATAAAACAGCTGAGATACAACATATGCAAAATGTAAAAAAACCCTCAGGTTTATGGGCATAATCTTACTTCATTGCTGTGTGTCTTCTCTGAGGAAATTGACCCGTAGGCTCATTTTCAAACAAAACAATCAGATCTTTTGATCTTTCTGTAGCATCCACACTGCAAAGAAAGAAACAAACTCTTGCATTTTCCTCTCCTTTAGCTTTCTCTGTCTTGCAAATAATTGTTTTGTTTTGTTGTTTTTTTTTTGGATAACAAAGAACCTGATCTAATTGAAGATCTGATTCCAGATCTAATTGAAAACTTCACATTTTGAATTGAAGATCTGTTTCCAGATCTAATTGAAAACTTCACATTTTGGGTTTTTGTTTGTTTGTTTACTTGGCTTTTTGTCTCCTGGGGCCAGACACCTGCGGTCCTCCCATCCCACCTCTGCCAGCTCTGAAACCAGCCTCCCCCTCCCGGCACTACCTGGGCTTTTCCCACTTTACACCTTTTTCTGCCCATTCAGCAGCTTCTCCCCCCGTGTCCCTTCATGCCCGGTGTCCTGCCCAGGTGGCACAACACAGGGGCTGTGTCTCACACCTTGTCACATTGGTGCAGCCCAGGGATGCCCACCTGAGACTGCTGTCACCAGCCAGCCTCTGTCACCACTCCAATTCAAACTACTCTTTGTATTGCACCAAAATCCATGGAAAAGTCCCAAAACCTCTGATTGCAAGGAGGTAACAGTTCCTGAATCAGATCTTCTGACTCTGCCCCTCGCTGTGCAGGCAGCTTTCCCTGGCGTTTGGATACAAAGCTGCTAGAGCTGGAAGGCTGTCCCCAAACCTGGGCTTCAGGAGCCTTCTCATCCGAAGCAGAGCTGCAGCGTTTCTGCCCAAACACTGTGGGGAGGAATCCAGAAGCACTTTTATTCTTGGAGCTGGTGGGCGCCGTGCCCCCCCCTCCCCACCCGCGACACTTACCCGGGGACGCTGCTGCCACCGCAGCATCTCCTTGGGAGCAGGTGAGGGAAGGCTGGGATATTTTTAGAGCCTGCTCATTTCTTAATATCCCGGTTATATACCCAGTGCCTTCTGGGGAGACGTCTTTGTTTCACTTGTAACCTAAAAAGAAAAGCAGAACGCAGGTGTGAGGCTGGATGTTGGGCTAAGCCGCTCCCCTGCCTCAGCAGAGCACGGATCTCTGCAGGCAAAGGTTAACATTTCCTGTAAATATTTAAATATTTACATCTGATTTACAGATATTTGGATCTGATTTACGTTTGCAGCTCTCCACGGTGGCTGGTGATGCAGGTTTTGTGCAAGTGAAATCTCGGCTCTCAATTGATGAGCTCCGTGGGTTTTTCCACCCTCATCCGAGGGAGAGGCATCACATCCCTCAGCACCCTGGGCCTGCTCACACTCCCCTGCGTGGGGAAAAGCTAACTGCTGGTATATTCAATATAACAAATGGGGGGATAAAATGAAAGTTGGAGTTTCTTAGCAGACCACAATTATTTTAAAATGAATGATTTTCAGTTTTCTTTCTATTCATTCTGAATTTCATGGAAGGTGTCACTGTGGTCGCTTATAAATGATCACTGCGGTCACTTAACGAGCAGAAGATAAATTGCATTACACATATTATAAATTCATCATTTTTGTCCAATCTGAAGTAGAGTTTTTTTACAATACTACAGAATGAAAAATTAAAAATTGCTCTCAGGAGCATTGAATAAAATTGTCTAAATTATCTCCTCGGTGCAAAGGATTGATTTGTGTGCCTGGGGGCAAGGTGTGAAAATTGACCTCCTGTCGGTGGCTGGAGCAGGAAGATGCGCCTCGAGCTCAGGGACGTGGCTGTGTAGGAGAGCAAAGGGCCACCACCTTTTCATTTCACTCCTTGAGAGGCACTGATCTGTGGATAAAACTCCACTTTCTCACTTCTATCAATATTACAAGTTTGGCACTGCGGGATGTTTTGATCGTTTGTTTGCTTTTACCCACGTATAGGTCTGTTTGTCCTCAGACTAATGGCAGGCTTTTAAAACACAGCAAAATATAGTCATTTTTTTGCTAAACGAGCACGGCAGAAAGCTGCTGCATGGCTCTTTCTGTGGGGCTGGACACGTGGGGCTGAGCAGGCTCCATCCCATGGACCACGAGCTTCTTCAGAGCTGGGGGAGACACCAGTGGGGTGTCACTGTGAGAAGACCCTCTGTTAGGACTTGGGCAGAGGGGAAGGGGCTCTCCATGAGCCCGGCTCTGTGCAGGGCTGGTGGCCTCGGTGGGACAACCCGGCTTGAGGAGGAACATCCCTGTGCAGAGGGCTGGGGCCAACAGCTCCCCATCCTCTGCAATTTGTCTTCTGCAGTGTCTTCACCCAAAACCCAGCCCAGCTCATCACACCCTGTCTGCACAGACGGAGCCACGCTGGATCTTTGCTCGTGGCCTCTGGCCTGCACATTTATTCTATAAATAATCTCAACTGAGCTGAATAGCTCACTAGAGGAAATGGGTAAAATCCCTTTTCAGTTAGAGATGGCATCATCGCGTTTAAAAAAATATCTCTTGTTGTAAATCACTGTGCATTAAATGTTATCCATTTTCTGATTAAATACTCTTTGGATAAATGGAATTATCAAACAGCAAAGTATTTCTCAAGTGAATTAAATAAAAACACTGCTAACACATCTGGGTTTTAGCTGCTGTAAAGATAATTAGGAGGACAGATATTTATAGCCTTAGACAGTTTAGCAATTTGAAGAGGTTGTCCCTGGCTGGCAGATGTGAGAAGGTGCCATGAGGGTCTCCCATCAGGAGATGCTGTTTCCCGTGGCAGAACCTGTGCCCGGGCCCGTGTCAGACTGCCACAGAGCCTGGGATTTTTGTTGCTGGCTGTGGTGCCAGCCGGGTGCAGGACCCATTTCTGGTTACTTCTTCCTTATGGACATGAGGCCTTGGGGAGTGCCCGTTCTCCTGCCCCGAGCACTGCCAGGGGGAACTGTGGGGTGGGGGCTCCTTGAGGACACCCCAGGGATGACCCTGGAAGGTGTGTGTCTCAGTGCTGCAGCCCAGCAGCAGGATGGCCACCTGGCTTCGTCTTCCCATTCCCATTCCTGTTCGATTTGGGTTGAAAATGTGATATTTTTGTGCTTGGCGGGACAAGCACCTCTGGAGCTGTTGTGTGGAGATGGGTGAGCAACAGGCGCTGGGATGAAAAGAGGGTGATGTCAGAGAGCTGAGCCAGGGGAGATTTTTGTCTAGGCTATTTATTTTACTAGGCTTTGGTTTAGGCTAATAATGCTCTTTCTGGCCTCATAAATTCACTGGAACAAAACAGAAATGATTGATTCAGAATGGCGCTTAGGGCCAAATGCTCTCTCAAATGCATCCATCCATCTATCCATCCATCCATCTATCCATCCATCCACCCACCCCTTCGGGCCGGGCTGGGTGTCCCGTGCTCCCAGCTTGTTTGGGTCCCCCTGGCAAGGTGTGAGGGCCATGGTGGGGCGAGGACACCACACTCCATGAGGGGGACATGGGCAGAACCCCTAGGCATGTCCCTGGCAGAGCCACATCCACCCTGCTCAAGAGAATGGTTCATCCTCTAATCCCTGTCTACACCATTTGATTTTATCACTGTTCTGTGTGTATCTCCCATGCCCAAGGCAGCTTTTTTTCCCAGGTGTGGCTTCTGTGTGTCCCTTTGTGCCCGGGAAGGGGTTGGTATGTGGCTGCTCAAGCCTGATGAGGCTCCTTCCAGCCCCTCCCAGGGATTTGGGACGTCTGTCCTGCCTGAGAACTCCACTCTGGGGGAGGAGTTTTTTGAAGCCAGATTGGATGGGGTTTTGAGCAACCTGGTCTGGTGGGAGGTGTCCCTGCCCAGGGCAGGGGGTGGCACTGGACGGTCTTTGAGGTCCCTTCCAACCCAAACCATTCTGTGATTCCAAGGGGGAATCGAACTCCCATGGAGAGTGAACCCCAGGAAGGTACACCATCTGCTTCTCTGCAAAATTCTATCTATCTCGGGCTGAAATTCAGGAGGATTTTTCAATTGCTTTTTCAACATCTCCTACATTCCCTCGAGATTAAGCAATTATGCCAGGAACCAAGTGTATTTTTTTGTGCTTTGGAGACTCCACAGTCCCAATACTCCAAAAGTAAGTGCTGCATTCAGTGAACTAGAGCAAATGTTATTCTCGAGTGTATAAATCTCCGTAATTTTCCTTTTTAAGACACAATATAAACTACAATATAAATGCACATATATTTTAAAAAAACTGCCTGAAAACAGGGAGTGAGTAGTTGGCATGCATATATTCCTATGTGCCTTACTCAATTCTCCTCCAAATGCAGAGCAAATAGTAATTCTTTAAGTCAAACACTGAAAAGTGCAGAATATAGGTTTTGATGGGAAGGGTTTAAAAAGCCAGTGTAATTCTTACTGGCACAATTAAGTCTCACCTCATCATGGCTGATGTTTTTCACTTCCCTGCCTGTTTTGGCTGGTGTCCGATACTGGTGGTAATTTACTCAATTTACTCTTCAGCAGAGGTGTCTTCCTCAGGAGCTGCTCCTCTCCCTTCGTGCTGCAGTCGTTACGTCTCCTCTGCATCCCATCGGGTCCATGGCTGTGGCTGTTAGGAAAGTCCCAGATGTCACCCATTAGCCTCCCCGAGCCTTTCTGAGAGATGCTGATGAGGTACTTGCACGATTGCAGGTCCCCAGATGGTACTCAGCACGCCTGAGATAAAAACCCAAGCACCAGCCCAGCTTTGCTTGAATGGGAGGGAGGAAATATGGGAAAGGCTTAAAGACCAGCTGGAGACCTTTTTGTGTAAAAAAAAAAAAAAAAAAAAAAAAAAAGAAAAAAAAGAAAAAGATAACTGGTGGTTGAACCTAGAAATATTAGGCATTGTTCTATGCCTTTAAATGGCTTTTGGCTGCTCCAGCTCATGCCCCTTGATGGATGTCTCTGTAATAGCTCTGCTCTCCCTGCTCTGCTCCAGAGTCCTCCTGCAGCCACCAGCCTGGGGATGGGGCAATCCCTGTCCCTCTGCCCACGGAATGGCTGGAGAAGGTCCGCTGGGGATCTTGGTGACATGGGGACACAATTGCCCTTCAACACCCACAGGCAGCTGGGGCTGCCAGCAGGATTGGGTAAGGAATAGTGGCAGGAACTGCATTTTGAATAATCTTGTCAAGGAGGTTACAAGAGACACCTGGAAATGGCCATTCATAAACCCTTGGACCAGTGACCAGTGGTCTTTGCTGGAAGAAGGGTCTTGCAGCTGGGCATCTTGAGCCAAGCCACACTGGTGCTGCTAGAGGCAGCGCTGGCCTCCCTGGAGACCCACCAAGGGGCAGCAGTGCTGGAAACCTGTCCCTTGGTCACCTCTTGGCTTCCTTCAAGAAAGCCATGAAGCTTCCTGCTTCATGAAGCTTCTTCTGGGCAGTTACAGCTGTGCCCAGTAGCCTGTCCGTGCACTTCCTAGTGTTCATGGATCGCCTGTCGAGGGGAAGAAGAAAACGCTGGTCCAGGAAAGGTGAACCATTTTGAAAGAGCAAGTTTTTCGTGACTAGATCAGCCATTTGATCCTCCATGAAGAATAAAGGCTTATTTTCTGGTTGCTGGCTGCTTTGCCATAAGGGAAAAACAAACAAAAAATGAGCTCATTATTTTCTGATGTGCTTTCAGTGATAAACCATCGATGGCTTTCAAAGGGGAATAACACACAGGCAGTGATGCATTGCTTATTCCAGGGAGGTCTCTTCTCTCTTCATTTTTTGGTTTGGTAGGTTTTTTTGTGCTGCGTCCCAAAGTATTGATTATTATCACTGTTGCCTGAGAAGTGCAACAAGAAGGGAGAATATGGGACAATGAGAATATGAGGGGAAAAAAGAAAAAGAGGAATTATCTTATGTCCTTTTCAGGCTGTGCAGTTGTTATCCCTTCATAGGCACAGAAAAATGTGAGCCTGTTACTTTTCCTGCATTATAGTTAGATTTAGAAAGGCAATAATCCAGGTCTGACTAAAGGACACAGTTCCCTAAGCAGAATGTGATGAAAAAAAGCTGAATGTGAGTGATACTTAAAGAAGGATTTTCCAGACTCATAAAGTTTCTCTCATTAAGTAGTATATAAACATAAATACAGTTTCATTGATTAGTGCCAAATATACAACATACAAATAGACATCAGAAAATGAAAATCAGTTTGTCCCATTTTATTAACTTACACCTATGTTTCCAGCACTGCATATTGGGTGTTACATTTGAGCCTTATTAAAATAAATTGGATGTTAACACAGGCTTCAGTTGAGACAAAGTTTCACCTTCTGCATACAACACAATTAGTTTGTGGATTTTTTTTGTCCTGAATATGTGTAATTATTTTTGAGGATATTTATATTTTTAATTTCCAAACTCTCCCATGGCTCTCGGTTCTATGTTTAATTATGTATAATGTGGAAGAGAAGTTCTACTAATTAAACCCTGTTTTTATTTTAAACCTACTGTTAGACCGTTTGTTCAGTGACCCCTAGTTCTTATGATGGAAAAACAGTGAACAATTGTTCCCCAGTTATTATTTTTTCATGCCATTCACTTTGGTTTTTTTCCATCAGAAGCCTATGTCAGATTTGAAAATATAGATATAGTTTATCTGGTTGCTAGAGATACACAACATCAGCAACGTGACAACTGCAAACACCAATAGATCAAACGTGTCTGTGAAATATGCAATAATGGATAAAGTTGCTTTAATGTGTGCACCATGATCCTGGTTTTAATTTAAAATGTACTATAGAGCAAGCTTAAGTTGGGGTCTGGCTTGGGAATCCTTGGTGCACTAGTTGTGTAATATATACATTTACACACAATATTGCCACTTCTGAGTATGTGAATGATGCAAGGGACAACCGAAGCAGCCAAAACGTGTAGCAAAAGTGTGAAGCACAGATTCTGCCTGGAAGAGTGGGATCACAAGTTTTACCCTTCCCATTCCACAGCAGCTTTCAGATGGACTTTCTATCACTTTTGCTGGGAGAACCCATTAGCTGGTTTTATCACTCTAAAATGCTGTAACTCCTCTGTGTGCCTGGACTGGGGTCACCGTCTCCGAGACGCGTTACCACCACAACCCGGGGCTGTTTGAGGGGCTCTGACTGTGGATCCCTCCCACAGGATGCTCTGTGAGAGGAATATTCTCTCATGCTGCAGATCTGACACACCAACATCCCTCAGGACTGATGAGCTGCACGCATGGAGGTGTCTGTGCCCTGCCCAGCCAGGGGCACTCCTCTGAAGGCAACTTTTGGGAACCTGGGGACTCTCCATGTGTTTAACATCCAGTTCTCTGCCAAACACAGTCAAAGACATATGGACAAGTGACCACAGTGATGTCAAAGTGTCCTGTCTCCCAGAATTGTATCCTGATTTGCTTGTCTTTTCTTTCTTAAAGAACTGGCAGGTCCATGCTGACCCCCTTTCTTGCACCTTCCTGTTGTGTCATCCAGAAGATAAAAGCCATGTGTGAACAGAGCCTCATGCAGGGTGGGTGAGAGCCACCATGAAGCCCCAGAGGGGGGCACAGCCCCTTGGCAGGGGGAGAGGATGCTGCACGTAGCGATGAAGGGACCGGCGCTGCCGTTGTGGGCTCAGAGGATGTGGGTCGCTGTCACCGTCACCCCACAGCTGGCTCCCCCCATCTGTGAGCATCCACCAAGCTGCTAAGTGCTCAGAAACACTGCTAAGAAAAACGACCTGCTTGGTTTCATTTGTTGTTTAGCACGTGAAAGCACTGTCTGCAGGATATTGCCACCAATAAAATTCTTTTGTCAGAATACCTGAGTGTACGTTCCCTGAAATAAGCAGTTAATTTATTCTTTTCAGACAAATTTGTTTTACTTGCCTTTGGTTTATGTATCATGAATTGCAAAAGGAAATGAGATTTAAACCATTTATTTTATTGCAAGTTAGCATTGCAATAACGGTAACTGTAAATGTCAGGAGAAATAGTTGGAGCTGAGGAAGAACCTTACAGTCTTCAACTCCTTCTGAACTGCATCTTGACGGGGACATATGGTGGCACAGACACATAGACACGCCACTGATGGCTCTGGTACCGTCCCAGATGTATTGCACAGCTGTCACCGGCAGAACCGGGTGGCTGCCTTGGATTTTGGAGAGCCCTTTGCATGATTTCCCCTCCGCCAGCCGAGGCAGCACACAGGCCATTCGTTACTTCACCCACTTCTGCAGCCGAGTTGTTGCTGAGCTCCCCCCCTGCAATGTCCCACCAGCTCCAGCATCCCACCGGGGGTGGGCGTGAGCGGGCAATTAGCAACGGGGACATGCATAAAATAGAGCATCCAACACTGAACATCAGCTGGTTCCTCCTCATTGAGTCTGTGTGTGCTGTTTGCCTCAGAGAAAGACACGAGTGATAAAACACAGCTCATCTCTGATAGCAGGAGGAATGTCCAGGATTCCCGCCCCTCCCTTCATGTTTCCAGCCGTGGTGGCTTGTGACACGCTCTTGATCCCACCTCAGTGGGTGGCCCATCCCTTCAGGAGGTGGTCGCTTGGGGGCTGGACCCACACCCGGGCAGGGCCGGCACACATCCCCTGGATGCTGTCCTCCCTCCTGAGCTCTCTAAAGAGGAGAACACCCTCTGATGACACCAATGACGAAGCCTGACAATGTCTCCTCAGGAAGGAAAGGCTGACCTGAGGTCACACTCGCCCAGGCCAGGTGCCAGCTCTGATCTGCAGCAGCATCTCTGGTGGCCAGGTGGCCACCCCTGCCCCAGGACAGCCCCCCCGAGGCACGTGAAGATGCAGGCACCGCTGGGTGAGCATCAACCAGCCCTGGTTTATGGCCGTGAGCTGGTGTTCGTGTTACAGCTGAACAGCCTTGCTTCCTTCTGTGCAATTCCCAACACAAAATATTTGTTCTTCGGTACCAGGACATGTTTTGATTTAGTTTATGTTGCTAGGGAATAGATTTAAGGTATATTGAAAAAGCTGCTTTATTCAATAGCAGTCACTACAGGAAGAGATATAGTGAAATAATTACTGTAGTATAGTTATATGGTAATTATGTTGGTATAATTGATGAACCTTTCCAGTGCAGAAAAACCCTTACTGCTAATAGCAAAAAGAAATTGTAGTTTTCCTGTCTTCAGAAAATGGTTTATAGCCCAGTCAAAATACACAGGCAACCGGTTTGACAGAGAAATTTAGGCCAGAGGGGGAAAGATCTCCACAGCATAATTAATCTTGATCCATCCAGAGCCCCATGTGAAGGGTAGAGTAAATTCAGGGCTATAATTAAGCTTTAGCTCAAAAATCCTAAACTTAAATTGCATTCCCTGCCCTGTTGTGCCCTTCTGCCCATTTCACATGATGCTGGTACCCACCAAGGCCATTAACTGCCGGGAGAAGCTGTTGTTCCTGCAGGGAAGCCTGTTCCCTGACCTGCCTGCCCCAGTTCTCTGTTTCCCTGGAAAGCCAGGGCCGGCTCATGGTGTGTGAGGGCTGTGGGGTTTCTGTGCCCGGAGCTCACCGGGTGGTTCAGTCTGGCTGCTCTCGGGGAGAGGAGGAGGAGGAGGCGTGGGAGGGACCAGCAAACCCATGGATGACCAGGGCTCCTGAGGGTGAGATCTCACTTTCAGTGCCCTCAGGGGCACGTCCCTCTTCTGGGCCCAAAGAGAGACAGCACACGGCTCCCAGGGCGCCGCTTTGGATGGATGGTCTGAAGTGGCCATGGACAGTCCGAACGTTAGAACGTGAACAAGAAGAAATAAAAACCCTTCCAAAATGAAAAATCTCAGATCCTCCATGAGGGACAACTTTTGTATGGGTTTAAGGTTATTGATGGTATCAACAGGGGCAGTTTGGCATTTAAACTGAGCTTTCTAACGAGTGTCTCCTGTGCAATGGAGATGCAGCCCTGGTGGCTCACCCAGGAGAAGGAGCATCTCTCGGCAGGGGACTGGAAATGACTCTGCTGTGTCTCCATTTCTCACTCTGCTTACAGCCACTGTCTCTGGTCCTTCACAGCGGTACAAGCTGAGGGGGGTCCAGTGTTGTGCCCCCCAGTGTCCCTCTGTGCCAGCACGTCCCCGTGTCACCAGGCAGGGACAGAGGGATGCTCTGCGATGGGGGCAGCAGCCATAGGAACACTAAGGATGTATCTTGTCTGCAGCTCCAAAATTCAGATTATGTTACCCTGCTGCTTTAAACCTGATTTATCTGAAATGACTCAGGCATCCCAGAATATTACTTCTTAATAAATAAAAGCACAATTCTGTTAACACTGCTTCAAGTCAGGTTACATGGCAGCCTGAGGGCCTCGAAGTCCTCTGTCTTTTCATTATCTTCTGTAGTACCTTTTTATACCCAAACCCCACAATTTTGTAAGTCCTACCTAGGATAGTTAAAAGACACCATCAAATCAGATCAGATTCTGCCAATATTTGAATGCAAAATAAAAGAAACAACACCAAGTCTCAAGATCAGAAGAATTAAAAGTAAGAAGCCCCTCATCAAGCAATTTGTCTTACTCTTTAAAGCCATAGTAATTGGGAGGATTAAAATCTCATTTTCTTCCATATGTTTGGAAGGACCAATTACGCTGATTAATGTGGTCTTATCTCAGTTTGAACCAAAATATGCTGTGGCCACTGGTGACCAAATGAAGCCAGAACCTGAGCCATTGACTATGCTGAGAGGAAAATCACACAGAACGAGATGCTGTATTTTCTGCATGTTTACTCGCCCTCCTTAGGTTGTACCAATTCAGAATTATCTCTTTTCCTCAAAGCTTCACAGCCTGGTCCCAGGGCAGACAGGATGAGGTGCCTCTCCTGGGGACAGGAGCAGTTTGAGGGATGGCTGGGAGGACCAACGGACCAGCACGAGCCAGCATCACCCTCGCCCTTGCACCTGGTTTTGGTGGGTGCCCATGAGCTGAAGGAGCCACCTCCTTTGGGACACTGAAGGAGACAAATGCAGGTCACATCGTCTGATGGTGATTTTGCTTCCTTAAAGCCGTATTCTGGGATGAGGATGACAAGGGCAGGATGCTCCACTGAAAAATAGAATTTCATTTTTTGTAACCTCAGAAACCGTATAGTTCATGTTTGAAATGTGGATTTACCATTGGTTTCAAAGTTCGAAAAGCAATGGAAAGTTCAGGAATGTTATTTTCAGTTATTCTAATTTGCTGTGGTTTTAATAACATAAATGTTTCCTGAGGTTTGTATCGTCGTTTATTCAGGTTCAGTGGGGTATGCATCACCAGTGTGGGGGTAAGGAGGAGAATTTGCATTTTCAAAGAAACTTTTCAAAATTAGTTTAAATATTGATGCAATTTCCTAGAAATCCTTGAAATTAAATCTATTTGTCATAACAGAAAAAGCCCTAAGCTGGGAAAAAGGTCAGTGTCATTTTATTACAGATACAACTTTTCTCTTCTGTGCTGCTCCCTCACTGAATCACACTGGCGTGCACAAGGGTGCTAGTACTGCCAGCCTGAGGAAAATTAATTAAGCAAATACAATATTAGAAATACCTTTTGTGCAATCAATAATATTCTGCACATATTGTATATACCTGAATTATTACCATAATTTTAAATGCAATTAAAACCATTTGTTGTTGAGTTTCTAGCTCGATACAAAGCTACTATAATAGGTGCTCATATATCACGCTGGAGATATTTTGATAGGAGATGGCAATTACAGAAGAATAAATTGTCATCGTTACCCACATAAGTGGACAGATAATATCTTTTTTTTTTTCATAATTGTAATCAAAACCTTGAGGTTTTGCAGTTTGGTTCCGTTTCACATGTGTCTGGGTGAAATTATCCAGCTTGTTCTGCAGGACTTCTCTCTATTCAATCCTGTGAAGTGAGAAAGAATGAACAACAATTATTTAATCAAATAAAAAGGAAAGATTTCAGCCTTACTGGTGACATCTTTCCCCTTTTTCTCTCTATTTTTTGAGTAAATAGGACCAGAAATTTTACAAGGGGAAATGGACATATTTCCCCTTCCCAATGCAACAAGGGGAAATGAAAGAGAGCTGAAATATTCTAACCCAGGAAAAGTACTATTTGTTGCAAGTTTTTCTGTAAAATCTGTGTCTTAATAAAATTCAAATCTGTTTCCTAAAAATTTTCAATGTAATTTCATTCTAATTTAATTTTAAGTGGAAGTTCCTTTTTTCTCATTTTAACCCCCCCCGCTTTTTAATTTTTTTTTTATTTTTTTTGAACATTTAGGTCTTTATGAAGGCAGCAAGGCCTTGCCAGGTTCTCACAGGTACAGCCCATGGCCTGACCTTGCTGCTGGGGAGGGACCCTGGATGCTGGCCCTGCCGCAGGGTCTCAGCTCCTCTTCCACCCCAGCTTTGCCCAAAGGATCCGTGGTGGGGACAGGGTTAGGGGCACGCAGGGGACGGGGGGGACACCGGGCTCTGTGCCCGCAGTGACCCCACAGCTGCCTTATCGCTTGAAAACCATCGTGGCTGGGGATTCGTGGCATTCAGTGCTTTATCTCGCTGCTTTTTCTGGAGAAAATGAAAGAATTAAAAAAAAAAAGAAAAAGGCTGTTCCTTGTAGAGGCAGGGGCAGGCGCTGGTGTGTGTTTGTGGAGCACAGGTTGTCACGGAAAGGTCAACACTGAGAAGAGGCAACTGGCACCTCGCTCTGCTGCTCCAGCACAGGCAGCTGGTAATGAGCTAGCTTTTACCCTTTAATGTTTACAAACACAGGTTAAATTTGCCTAGTGTTTGTTAGAAACAACGGACTTCCTGAGCCTCTGTACAACCCACTGCTGAGGGAGCAATAGCCATTTGATGTAGGGGGTTTTTTTTGGCAATACAAAGAATGAGATTGTCAGGAAATACTATTTTCCTGGTAAACAATGTGATGTAATAAGCACAAAGACTGCAGGCTCTGCGTTCTGACTTGTTTATCTCGTAAAATAATGTTATGCCAAACTCTTCCCCGGGTAGCTGCTGTGCCACATGTAGAAGAAAACCACAAATCTTCTCCTTGTTCATATTAAAAATTGGAAAATGGGAAGTGTGATGTAGAAGCAGACACAGTACTGCCCTTGCCTGCTGCTATTAACGCAGCACCTTCAGCAACTCTGCTGCTGAAAGTTGCTGGGAAAAAAAGAAAAGAAAAACAGAGTTCAGTGCAAACTCAGATTAGCTCTTCTAGTTGATTCAAATATATATCTGTGGCTTTTATTACAAGCTGGGTCAATGTTGTGCTCTTCTCAGAGAGCTGCCATGGTGCAGGTTGTGGTTTCAGCTTTCCTCCTTAGCTGCGACTCAGTTTCCAGCATCAGGACCTAAGAAAGCAGCTTTTCACAGAATCACAGAATGGTTTGGGTGGGAAGGGACCATAAAGCCCCCCAGTGCCACCCACTACCCTGGGCAGGGACACCTCCCACCAGACCAAGTTGCTCCAAGCCCCATCCAACCTGGCCTTGAACCCCTCCAGGGACGGGGCCTCCAGAGCTGTCCAGGTAACTCTGGATGGCATCCTGTCCCTCCAGCGTGTCGATGCTCCACACAGCTTGGTGTCATCAGCAAACTTGCTGTGGGTGCATGCAATTACACTGTCCATGTCACCAACAAAGATGTTAAACAGCTCCAGTCCCAGTAGTGATGCCTGAGGAATACCACTCATCACTGGTTGCTACTTGGACATCGACCGTGGTGGGGTGGACGTTCCTCATGTCCCTGTCCACCCCTTGCCGCGGTCCTGGAGCTGTGAGATCTCAGGGAATCTGTACAGGGAGAGGACCTCTGTCCCTGCCTGCCCCACCAGCTCCCTCCTGGGGGCTGCAGGATCTGGGGCTCTGTTGAATTTGACTTGATATTTGCAAGGAAAGACAGGATCGTGCCCAAAGGACTTCAGTGCTATCTCCCCCCCGATTCTCCTCTTCCAGCATCAACTTGCATCTGTCAGCATAAGCTCACTCATTCCTAAATCATTTTCAGATTTTGTATTAATTTTTTAATCATCTGGATATGAATGATTAATAAATGTTTAACAGCTCATAAAATATTTATCATGTTTCCCTATGGTAGGCTCTCCATCTTCACTTGTTATCACTCATGGGTATGAAAAATGTCTACAAGAGTGAAGCAACAGCCTTGTATCTGCCTCACCAAACAGAGCTCTTGCTTCTTTCCAGAGCATGCAGTCTTTAATGGAAAAGCTGGTGAGGAATCCTGATTAACTCTGCAAGCACTGAGGTGCAAAAGTATCTGCACTGGAACGACTCGGCTGCCCTAAAAATCATTCTGGCCAGGTGTTCAGCAGAGATCTGCTCTAGAGAGTGCAGAGAGCAGGTTGTGCTGGAGCCACGTGTCCCTGCCTGGTGTGAACAACCTTCTTCTGACACGGTCTTCCTTTGTATGATTTTTAGAGTTTGCATTTGCATTTAATTATTTTAGGAAGTAAAATCTTTCACGTCAGTAAGTCATCATCATCAAATAACGAGGAGAATTTCTCCCTGTATTTCTTTTCTCTCCAGGGTTCAGAGGAACTGAAGCAGTTTCTGCCTTTGGTTGCTCACCTTGCAATCAACCCTGTCCTGTCAACACTTCAAAATGTTCCTCCGTGGCACCAGCGCTGTTGCCCTGGACCTGCTCTGGATTAGGGGATTTTTCTCCTGGCAGCCTGGGTACCGAATATCGCTGCCATCTCCCATCTGGGCTGCTCCAAACATGACAAAACTAGCCAAGAGTCCACACTTCTTCCGAAAGCAGCAAATCTTGGTCATCAGGTCCACTTCTGCAAGCCTCAGACTTGCCCTGTGCTCTGGGCAGCTGAGCAGAGAACAGCAGGAACACATTTTCTCCAAAGAGCTCAATTGATAAAGAGAGCCTGTTATAACTAAAAAAGGATTAATGAATAAATGAATACATAAATAAATACATGGGGAAAGACTTTTGGTGTGATGTCCGTCCTCAAAACACCATCAAATGTTCCTCCTTTAAGATAAACATGTCCATACCAGAGACAGCACCAGGTGTGCAGAATAACCACCCCCAGGGAGTGGGGACTGGTTTGTGCTCCCAGCGTGGTCCCTTTGCTCGTGGGTAGGATCAACATCCTTCCCAGTCATCTTCTGAAAGCAGAGTAAAGCCTGTTATAAGAACTGTAAATGTAGAACTAAACTTTTCTTCTGTCAAAGCATTTCGGCGAGGGAGAGGCAAAAGGGACAAACCCTTATAATATGTCAGCTGCAGTTTTGAACAAACTGCTGAAGATGCTCAGATGCCTGTGGGCTGTGAACCCCTCAGCTGGAACACTCACCCTGGTACCTTTCTCATGGGATATTCTCACCTTGGACCTTCTCAAGTGGCCTGCGCCTGCCCATGGCACCGTGCAGAGGGGTGTGTGTTGGTTTGGTGGTGGTTGGCTGGACTCAGTGGTCTTAAGGATTTTTTACAACCTAAAGGATTCTGTGATTCCGTGATTTTATATTAAAAATATCTATATAAGTGGGAATTTGCGTGTCCACCCACATCCAGTGCAGCAGGAGCACCACAAAGCTGGTCTGACATTGCATTTGCGTTTGGGCATGGAGGCTTTTCACAACTACAATCTTCATTTTTTACTTGATTAAATAACATAATTCTGCCATTTTTAAACACTGTACGGGTGTGGTGGTCACTGAGATGGGCCACTTCGTCTTTTCAACACACAGGCTGGACTCTGACCCAACATCAACTATTTAAATGTGTATTAGTTTACTTCAGCACAACTTGTCTAAGCAATTTTGGCCTTTATTTTAACTATTACAGAGTACAGACCAAATGCAGTCCAAACAACATTACCTGAAAGGTGACCTTTTATGCTCTTTTGGCCAGAGAACACAACTCTACCACACTCACCAAGTGCCAATAACTATTCTGGTTGGATCTGCAAAAAATAAATGGAAAACCTGTTTTCCAAGTGAAACACAACTGTATTTTTCTTCCTTTTTTTACTGAAAGAGTGGTGCTTTTTCACTTTAATATTTTTAATTGTAATGATTTTTTCTTTTGAGATTAAGGAGATTGACTATGAAGGATAAGAATCAATGATATCTATTTATAAATAAATATAAAGCATTATAGGATAAAACTCGGAAGAAACCGTCAGCTGACATCACTGGCTGTTTGAGTAAAAGCGAATACTCTTCAGAAGAAAAAAAGAATTAGAGATATGTGGTGTATTTATTTATAGATAAACGACATTCCTTCAACGACACTGTTTCTTTTTTGATTTTTAACATTTCCCTCAGATCAGACATGCCTTTCTGTTTGTCAATACAGTCAGGCAATTCAATTAATATTTATCAAGACTCCATGTATGACAAATGGCTTTGCTTACTGCCGGGATTTGGTTATCTTTGGCAACTCAGAGTAACAATTACTACTATTAGAAAGAAATAATTGCCTAAGTGACAATTCAGCACACAATCAAACTGTACATAATTGCATCTGGTACATTGTATTATGTCATATTATGTCAAAAAAAAGAAATCTGAATCATAAACTGAAAGGCAAAGTCACTTCTGTGCTTCTGACATAGAAATAAAACGCGCCTGAGAAATCCAGCAGATTGAAAATAATTGGGTACAGGGGAAAAATGATTCAATTCCGGTGCCACTGGCAGCGCTGCAGCCGCTCCAGCAGCCCTGGGAGCACTGCGGGGTCGGGGGTGTGGGGGCCATCCCCCACCAGTCCTGGCTTTTAACCTGATATTAGGGAATTATCCCCGAGTGTGCAGCTGCTGCCCGCTCCATGCCCCACATGCCTGGTTCTGTGCTGGGGGGCCACCAGTGCCCCACTGCAGAGCCCTGAGCCCCACCTCTAGGGGTGTAAGAAGTGCAGCTTTTAAAGCTGCATTTTAAAATGAGCAAAAAGTTAGATATTTCCCCTTCTCTGGGAGGCTCTTTGTAGGCTACGACCTCACAGAAACCCCTTTCTAGCAGCTGGAGCCACTTTTCAGCTAACGATGGCCGTGTCCTCAGCCCACCCGCGGCAGGCGGCAGCCTGCTCTGATCAGCCCACTCTGATCCCTGTGCCAACTTTTTTAAGGAAACACCAAGAATTCATGTCTTTAAAGGTGCTTCTACAAATTGTAAAAGATTAAAACTAAAATCAGTAAAGCAGAGAAAAAAAAAATAAATCCCTTGCTAAATCTGCTGCTCTGCGCTGGAGCCAAGCTCGCTCTGTCCTCCCAGTGCTGAGGGTGGCCAGGAGGAATTTGTTTGGAAGGAAAATGTAGGAATGGGAGCAATGGAAAGGAGCATCCCTGGGACAGGGGGTCCTGGTGTCACCCCGTCCAGCTCTGTGCTGGACCATCATCTTGGCTGCAGAGCTGCTGCCTGCCCACCTCTCCCGCAGTCCCATCTGGATGTTCAGCTCCCACGTGTGTCCCAGCAAACCCCAGTTTAACCCCCGTGTTTCGATTGCCAGACCCAACATGATGTGTTTCTGAGCCACTGCCAAGCCCTTAACTGCCTTTCTCACAGCCCAGGCAGCTGGAGAATGACAGAATTATAGAATTGCCTGGGTTAGAAGGGACCATAGGTCATCAAGTCCAACTGTCAACCCAACACTGACAAACCCACCACTGACCCATGTCCCTGTAACTCAAGGATCCTTTTCTAGTGGGGCAGTAAATAGTTTGGAGGTCTTCATCCTGCCTCTGTAACAGGGGCTTCCTCCCCTGCACTGATGCACCCTTCTCCCCATCAGCATTTCTGACTCTCCCTCCACGTCAGTTCCTCAACTGGGGGAACACAGGCAGCGCCTTTTCCCCAATTGCATCTATCCATTTGCCTGGGATTCTCTTATTGCCTACGTCCATTCCACTAAAAATAACTAAGACAAGCTCATTTAATTTTAGCTTACGAGCATCTGTATGAATATTTATAATACTCCATATTATCAATGCAGAAAAGTTCCAGACTCTGCAAACACGATGGCAGACCCCAGGGGAATAGAGAGGCATTTTTTCTTTTTTTTTCTTGGTCTCATTTCAAGCCAGTTTCACACATCTTGCATTGCCAATTTGAAGTCTAGCACCAAGCGCTTAAACCACTTAAAAGACTTTATGACTTTCTGTGCCTCATGAACATAGAATATGTTCCCATGCAAGAAAAGGGGAATCTATTATTAAAGTACTTTTTAATAACATACTTATTAAAGTACTTTTCTGTTCATATCTGGCTTTCACATTCTTTTTATTTCCCAATACATGAGAAAATGCATATTACTGGCTCTCACCTGCCAAACCCCAGAGCTTCACACCCTGCTTCAGACAAGTCAACTCTTTTCCCCTCCCCTAAAGCCCTTCCTGCCCCTGGGGCTGCTGGCACCTTTGGGTTTTTGCAGAGATGCTTCTTCGGTCACCCTTGGAGGGATTCCCTCATGAGTCATTAAAGATGAGATAATGGTGAAGAGCTGCACGGTATGTTTCTAACTGGAAAAGAGGTTTAATTGCAGCAAAATCCAATCTTTGCATTGTGTAATTTGTGTAAAGTTACATGCAGGCAGATGTCTTGTCCCGTATCTTCTCTGTACCGGTGGACTGGGCACAAGCAGCAGAGGAAGATGCCTGAAATTCTCAGGACTGAATGTGGAAAATCTTGCCTCAGGAGAAGTTTCTCTTAAGGCTTCTAGCAAAAGGGTATTTGAAGCCCTGAAGCACAAAGAAGCACCCGAAGAACCAGTTCAGGCTGTCTCAGAGATCACTCTCTAGCCAGGACATCCCTTCCTTTCACAGGTGGCACCATCACAGCCCATCTCTGAGCTGTACCCATCCTCTGCTTCCCCTTGAAAATGATCCTGGCAGAGAGGAGAGATGTGGAACTCTTCTCCGTTACTCAATTGTTTTTATTCCATCTACTGCATTTATGGTGGATCAGCCTATTGGAATGAAGACTTTTAGAGCTCAAGTGTAAGAACCAGGATATGAAAAACTCTTGAATTAAAGCCTTTCCACTACAGGTCATTTGGAAGAAATAAGTTATAAAAAGAAAGGAGAGAGGGTCTGTGAGCTCTGTGATGCTGGTATCAGAAATAGAGGAGGTCCTGGGCAGAGCCCTGGGGTCACTTTCCACCTCCTGGTGAAAGATGTGAGGAGAACACTGGGAGAAAGCTGTGGTGCTGCTCTCCCCCCCTCTACCATTGCTCTTAAGAATTCAAGGTTTCTGTACAATAAAGCTAATCAATATGAACGTTGCAATAGACGATGACCTCTCCATAGCTTCAGAAATTTTACATCCTTCTCTCTTCCCTGCTTTTTATTATGTCTAATTACCTGATCTATAGTTACAAACAAGAATCAGTGGGGTTGTATTGCAACAAATTATTGCTAATTCTCTTTTTAAAAAAGGATCAGAAAGTGCTATTGAATATGACACTTCTAGTTATCTAGAGCAAATAAACTTTCTGTTGGAGCTCGAAAGTTGGTAGCCAATTCATTACCCATGTCTCAGGTCCATATTCTGCGAATGATATAATCTTTTTATTTTCCAAATACTTTAGGATTTTTTCCCCCACTTTCCCAGGGGAGCTCTGTACCCTTAACACTTGTCCACGATACTGATTTTTTAAGATCACACGCTGGCTGCATGGTGTGCTGGACGGGAGCCTCTCTGCACCTCTCTCACCACCCGTCTGTGGTGTGTCCCATCAGATGAGCTCTGTATAGCGTATTAAGTCTTCTTTTCCAGTAACACCTATGATTTTTTCCAGTTTAATAAAGTAGTTTTTCTTTTCCTGAGGTGCAGACAGAGAAAACAAGGAGCTGTAGCAAATTGCTCTGCCTGCAGAAGTGGGATCGTTCGTGATTTGCTCGTTATGAGTCAATGCCTGATGGACACTGATGTTCCCCCTCCAAAAAAAAATACCATGTTTGTCCAGCACTTCTCCCTTCATTCACACACACACACACACACAGGAAAACAGGAAAAAATAATGAGTGATATCTCTGAGTATTTGCGGTATCAAGACTAGAAGCATAATGTGTCTTCAGCAGTATGTAGGTGCCTAAAGACGTGGGGATACTTCCTAGGCTTTTAGGCTTTAAAAAGCCTTGTGCTTCCATTCCCTCCACCTGAGCCAGGCTCACCTCGCACGAGGATGCACATTCAGAAGCAGAGGACTCAGTCCTTGAGCCCTTGCACAGCTCCAAAGTCTTGAAAACCTGGCTTAAGTATTTAATTACTGTGGTGGTCCTGGAATTAATCTCAAGAGTATTATTTTAATTAAGAAAATTCCACTGTTTTGATTTTTTCTATTAGACTGTCTTTGCCAGCTTCCATGGTCTCTCTCCATTTGTCAGTTGTGCTTGAAGATCTGGCACTGCTGGAACTCAGCTGAAGGGAAAAAATCAGTGTATGAGCATCCTTTAATCGCCTGGTAACTGTAGCAAGAAAGGATAGACAATAATGGAGAAAAGCAATCTCAAAAATAACTGTGCTTTTAATGTTTCTATGGAGAGGAAGCGTGATACACAGACGTACCGCCTCATTTAGTATGCAGAAGATACACCACGCTGAGCTGCTAATGAGATAGCAATTTGGAGCCTTGGGAAGTACTGGCCACGCTTCATGTCTACAAGAGTCAAGGAAGATGTGAAGTTTCAGAAAATGTGAGTGTAAGAATTGTAGAAACGGTTGTGCCCAGACGAAATGGTCCCGTCTGGTGGCAGAGGGTGAATTCCTCACTTAGCTCATAAGGGTGACACGTGGGCACAGCGTCTGCGCAACGCTGAGAAATGAGTGATTTCAGTGGCCGTTTGGGCAATCCGGGCCCTCTGTATTTACTAGACTCGATGTGTGCAGTACTAACAAAGAGTGACGAATTGTCATTGATAGGAAAAAAGTAGAAACAGAAAATTATGTGAGACTAGAAGTGGAAAATATTCACACAATCCTTGTGTAACTTCCCCACGTAGGGAAAGGATGAGTGTACTTGGAGTACAAAGGCAACGAGAAACAGCTTCTCTCACTTCCTGGATCAACTTGAATTTTTTTTCCTAAAGGTACAGCAAAAAGGCATTCCCATTTTCCATTTCAGAGTTAGAACTTCATAAATATTTCAATTTGCTGAGTGCCTACTGTTTAATGTTTGCATACCAAGAAAATTTGAGTGAACATCGCCTTGCATGAAATGCTCTGAAAATAAATTTTGACAACTTTGATTGCTTACCCCACTGTGGAATAAAGCTGGTGTTATCTGACTTGTCCTCTCTGTTGTGAGCAAGCAACACTCATTTTTGGATTATATGTGTTTGAAAAAAGCAACCCACCACTGAATTGAGCACCTCTGAATAGAGGAAGTTTTGCTTTTGGCTATTAAAGCAGCCAATTAAAATGTATGACTTATGCTGAATAAATCATTGACTATGAGTTACACACGAGTGCTCCTGAGTGTTGGTTCCCAGGTGAGACAAATGGGACGTGTTTATGTGACTCGGCTGTTTAACTAGCAGTCGGAACCTGTCCCAAGGGCTTCCCAAAAATAACTGTTTCCAGGTTGAAAAAACGAAGGTGGGCAGGGATGAAATGCTCAGTACGGAGCCCTCCAACCTCTGCCACTTCCCTCTTTGTGACAGAATGGAGGTGGAGGCGTCAGCGATGCTGTGAGGGCTAAACATGGGTCAACCTCATTCCACCCAAGCCCCATGGACTGAGCCTCCTCTGCCCCTCATGCCCCCACCCAGAGGGGTGTCCTGCCTCCCAGCACCTCTGCCTTCCAGAGACATCATGTGGTTTTGGGGCAAAAGCAGTCAGAAGAGAAGGTCGGAGTGGTTTGACCCTCGTCCCTCTGGTGTTAGCCAGCTCCTGCTGCAAGGCAGCCCAGCGCACGAGAGATAATCTGCATTTATTTCAGCCCTGGATGAGGTGTGCTCATACATAAAAACTTAGGTCCTTACACTTTGTGGATTGATGGTGCAGTCTTGAAAACGGAGGCTGTCTCTGGCAGGAGAGAGCAAAAAGCTGCTGGCAAAAAGGTATTAACTTCACTATGCTGCATTTTATGAGGTAACAAAGAGTGTCTTGGTTCTGTGCCTTGAAAGTAAATAGAACAATATTTCAGTCCTCCTTATTCAGTTGTCCAAATGCACATAACCGATTTTTGCAGATAGGGATTTATGTTCGCTTGTCAGCGTCTAATAAAGTAGAGCAATTGAGTCTGCCATTTATTTCAGTGCTGTTGCCTTTATTTCAGTATCCTTGTGTACACTGCCTGGTGCCTGCCTTCAGCCCTCGCTGAGCCGTGGTGGCTCCCTTTGGTGGCTCTAGGAGCAGGCAGGGATTCTCCAGACAACACACGGCCAAGCTGCCAGGTTTTACAGGTGTTTGGAGAGTGTGCCCAGCTGCCAGTGATGCTCCTGGCATCCACCTCAAAGAGCACCAACCCTCAAGCATCCTTCAGAGTGGAGGATACAGGAGGGGAAATGCCCTTACACCTTCCCGACCTGGCCCATGTGGATCTGGGGGAGCAGCCCGGGGAGGTTGTGTCCTCCCTGCTCATTGGCCTTACTCCATCAGCACCCATTGCCAGAGATGTTACAGGCTACACAGACTCCCGAGCTGAAACAAGCTTAGATTCATTCCTCTGAGTCTTCCTGCTTCTTTCTCCGGCTCAGCGTCTGTTCTGCTTGGGGCGTTCCCTGTATTGCTCAGCAGCAGGGTGGCAATTTAATAACCGCCGAGACAGGGAGGCCTCTCTCTGAAATGGCTCTAAATTATCACAGCCTGCACCAGAATCTGGGAGCATTTCCATTCTTGGGGTTTTTTTTGGTTTGTTTTCCATCTGGATTTTTGCATTTAATTGATGCACGATGCAGCAATCTCTACTGAGACACCTCTTCTCGCTTTAGGGTCCTTGCATCCAGGCCTTGGGGCGTTCTCCATGCAGCACAGGCACCAGTGGGAAACAGGGGCTGTGCAGTGCTCTTACCACTCTCAACCCGTGCTGTTTGCTTTTTGTGAACCTTGTATGAAGGCGAAATGCCGTTGTGGAATGGCAGACGGGACTCTCCCATCCCCTGCACATCCCACGGCGGGTGGCAGGGCTGTTGGGTGTCTGTGCAGAGTCCTCCCACCTCTGCTGGGAATTGGGACCGGTGGAGTCATGTGTGAGAGGAGTTTAGCGAATGGATCCAAGCCATCAGAAAGGTGCTGGGCCACGTCCTTGCTCTCCTGGCCCGGTGTGTGCTGGCAAGTGCTGGGTCACTCCGGCCGTGCAGGGTTTGCCCGCCTGGGGAGACGATGCAGGGGAAACTGCCAGCCAGCGCACGGTTCTTATTACTTTGCCAGCATATTTGGAAAGAAAAGAGGTTTCTATGCTTCAGTGGCACAGTTTTTAAAGATTTTTTTTTTTTTTCATGTTTTATTCAGCTAGAATTTGTGTTTCAGCTACGAGTTCCTTGAGAGGAAATATAAATCGATCTGGACTAACACTGGCCGGTTCATCCTCAGAACTGTCTTTATAAAGGATTGCTCTGCAGAGACAGAGCACGGCGGCGTTAGCAGAGGAGCTGCCGAAAAGCCCTGGGGTTCTTTGCAGTCGGAGCCTGGTTTATGGCTACTTTGCTCTCATCTAATGTTAATGGCACTGCACTAATTTCCTCAGATCCAGAGGGAAGAGCAAGCAAGAGCGATGCCGCCGGGGACCTGATCTTTGGTCACTGGTCAGAAAAGATGAGTTGGTGGGGAAAGGGTTGTCGAGCCCAGTCAGTTCTGGGAAGCACAGTTTTAAGAATTATTTTATTCCAGATATTTTTCATTAAAAGTTTCAAAGGAACTGAAGAATGTTAGTTCACATGATGGTTTTCTTGAAATACTGCAATTTTATCTATGGCGTACTCTGTAGAAAACGCATATTTTTCTTGCTTCCAGTATCATCTCATCCAAATTTCCTGATGGAAATGTTTTGCACTTGCATTTTTTAAATTGCAAAAAGAAACCAGTGTTGAAATATTGAAAGGCTTCTCTATGCACATGTTTATTTATGTTCTTGACATAAAGTTTCTTGACAAACATTGTGGAGCTGGTTCCAATTGAAATCTACCTCCCAACAGTTTCAGCTTTACATTAACACCTCAGAGAGGAGAAGGATGAAACATTGACTCTTTTGTGGTTTCTTTCACAGGGGATGTGTTTGGAACACAAAGAAAAAAAAAGAACAAAACAACATTTTTGAATACCGGGTGCTAAAAAAGTCCATAGTTAATATGTCGCTGTGCCCCCTCTACTTGTCCATCACTATTCACCCAGGAAGAGAATGACAGTCCTCAGTGCATCTGTCTGCAAATTCCAGTCTATAAATGAACTAAGCATTTCCTACATTTTAGCTGTTCCAGTAAAATGAAATCCTGAAGTCTATTTTATTGACTTTTTTGGATATGCTATAAATAAAATTGCACGCTGGAGGAGAACCCGGGGGTTTGGTGTTTATACAAACACAGGGAGATTCTCCTGTGTGTAAAATCAACCAAATTTCTGTGAACTGCAGAAGGTCTGTGTCACCAGCTGTGGAAGGGTCACCACTGATGCTGGCAAGGGCTGTGCAGAGCAGAGCCTCCTCTTGCCCTCAGCACGGGGCCACCGTCCCTGAACCCCCTCTGGCTGTTCTCAAAATGGCACCGGGAAACACAGGGCTCCAAAAAACAATAAAGGTGATACGAGACATTTATAGTGATAATTTGGTGCTATTAAATACATCAATTTATTTTCCCTCTTTAAAATCACAGTTTATTTTTTACAATGATAACATGCACAACTATAAATGTTATATTGGTATTTACAAATCTTAACCTTAAAGAGAATATTGCTTTGAGAAGAAATGTGTCAAGGTTAGGATTTTTCCATGGAAGGCTACAAACAGCTTGCAAAATCTACACATTTTAGCCTAGTTCCCATAAATGAAAGAGTTTGGGCAGAGGACCTTGGGCCTGGTACTGTGTCTGAGCACTCATTAGCAGACAGAGTTTGTTCATTTGCTTACACCATGAGTATTTTTTTGTTTTTCTTCCAAGAGGAGTCTATTCCAGGCAACAATGTGACCCAAACCTTGTGATAGAAACCACCACGAGACCCAGTCCTGGTACCAACTGCAGAGTGTTACACTGTGAGGGTTAAAAAATTCCAGTTTTCAGGGAATTACAGTATTAACCTTTATCTATATCTCTTTGGGCTTTTTCCTCCCAATTGTACATGTTCTTTCGATAGTTTTGCCCTTCTCCTCATGATTATTCCTGTATATGTCAATCTTATCCTTAGTTTAACCATTTTTTGCTGTGCTAAACAAGTTGAAAACTTTTTGCTGCCCCTTGTAAAATACGCTGTCCATTCTCCTTGTCAGCTTGTGCCTGGCTGACATCAGTTTCCATCTGATTTTTGTCCCTGCGCAGGTTCATACATTATTCCAGATGAAGTTTCTCCAGTGCTTTGTGCAGCAGAATTACAGGGGAATATGTCCTGGCTGCCAGTTACCCTTTCCAGAAAACACATTTTCTATTTACAAAAAGCTTCCGTGTAAACATGAATCTTCTTTCAAACTACTCAGCAGCTCAACAGAGCAACCTGGCAAGTAGTAGTTGATACAAACATGTTTTAAATCACCAGAGTTTCACATCCTGGTAGTGTAAGTTCAGTGTTTCTGCAGAAGCAGCTCTCCATGACATGCGTGTTGCAGTTGAGTGTTCTCCCATCCCATCCCATCCCATCCCATCCCATCCCATCCCATCCCATCCCATCCCCTGTTTTCTGAAGTTCTGCTGTGCCTTGGCTGTGCTGAATTACAGCAGTTCCCGTGAGCAGCCACCCAGCACCTCCTCAGGATGTGCTTTCACGTGTTGCCCGTGTTTGGAACCTCTTGGTCCAGGCAACCACGACGTGTTTCACAGTGCCAAAAGATTGTTTTGGTGATGGGGGACAGGACACTACTACAGGCATCCTCCTTCAGTAATTTTTACAGAAGTTCACCAAGCATCTGCAGTGAGGTCCTCAGTTCTCCCTGAGGCCAGCTCAGGGATGCTACGGGAGGTCCATGGGGACCCAGGATGGTGCACGGCATCTTCGGGAGAGATGTGGGAGATGCCCTGGGCAGGACTCTTACAGTCTAAAAGTAGACATTGTGAAGTTAATTGCCTAAGTCTAAACCGATTGCCTGGACTCCAACTCTAGTCACTGTGACTATGTCATCCCAGTTGTCTCCAACACTGATTTCCCACCGTGATAACTCCCCCAGGGACCACCTGCATTGCTCTGTGGAGCATAACGTGAGGCCAGGGGAGTAACCGGGACCTGAACAACCAACTTTGAGATGTCTGCAGTGTAATTAGATTAATTTTCCCTCTTTTTCTCCCCCCTCCCCAAACAATTCTTTGGAATTCTGGGGAGTGGCAGCACTGACCGGTGGCTGGCAGGGTCCCCTGGGCTGATGGCCATCTGTGCTGGTGGCCGCCTGTGCTGCCAGGCACTGGGCCGGCCCGTGGGCAGCTTCTCCACCCACCATACATGCTGCAAAGTTGTTCTTCTCAGAAAGTGCCTTGTGTTGCCAAATAAATGTAGTATGACGATGAAGATTTCCCTGGGCTGCACGCTGGCATTGTTTTCAGTGAAAATTTCTTTACAAAACCAGTTGTATCCTGAAAAGAATTAATTTGGCAGGAAGTTAGAAAGAGAATAAAACGAAGAGGTTTGAAGGCTGGTTTCCAGGTCTCATTCCTCTGTCTTTATCTCACAAGGAAAGACTGCACACAGGTGTCAAATGAGAAGGCTGCTCATAATTACACTCCTTAAACACTTAATAACGTTTTCTTAAATTAATATATTCCCCATCTGTGTAGCGTTTAAGACATTCAGCTCACAATATTGCCTAGTTTATCAGTGTCAAATGACACACACTCAATCCATCAGAGAATATTATCAACAGATAGAGGCTTAATGTGCGTTATTGCTCTTTCAGCTAATGAGTGTGATTTGAGCTAGTGCTTATAATTAATAACAGAACTGAAATGCCAGTTATGGTGGGGAAACTAACTGAGCTTTATGCAGAAAAGCTGTGGAGATACAAAAAGAAGCTGACCCCCCAAGATCCCGGGCAGGCAAGGTTCTCCTGCTAAAGCCCAGAAGACAGAGAGGTTGAGTGGAGGAGAAGACCAAAGGGCTCGGCAGTTGCAGACTTCTCAGTGCCATTGCTGAAGGAACATGAGGAAAGGGATCCAGCAGCACCGAGGAGTGAGGAAAGAGTGGTGGGCTCCACAGCTGGATGATCTGGTGGAGGCATGCACGGCTCCTTCCCAGCTTCAAAGGACGTGAGGCCAAAGGGACCCATCTCTGAGCAGGGCAGAATTCCACCCTGGGACTGCCGAGAGCTCAGATCTGCCTGGTCGTGTTGTGATCACTGAGCAGAGCTGGAGACGGAATAACTGGAGGTTTTTTTGCCATCTCTCCTGCTGCTGGTTTGCTCTGGATCCTCAGTGTAACGGTACCTAAAAGCATTTGTGTCTTAATAATTTATATCATTTTTTGTAATTAAAACACATGCTCATTCTGCTGCAGAAGCTCTACTCTAACCAGTGCAATTCCTTGCTAAATAAAAGCACATCATTAAAATCCTTTCCTTTCTCTTCTGTACACTCTGGCCTCATTGTCATTGACTCGGTTTTACAGGAGGTGGAAATGTCAGGAGTTCATCTGGCCATGACCCTCCGGTGGGATCTGGGTCAGGCTTTGAGTTTCCAGCCCTTCAGCTGGGATTAATATATTCCTGACGAGCTGCTGCGCTTGCATGTTCAAGCCAGCTGGGAATCAACTTACTTGATTCTGTTTAGTTTCCCCTTTCATTTTTTTAAACTTTTTTTTTAAAATCAGACTTGAAGGTTTTGCAGCTGAAATGGATCAAGCGGAGTGCTCTGCAGAGCCCGGCCCCATGCTCCCCCACGGCTCCCTTCCTCCTCCTTCCCTCTTAGTAAACGCCCTCTCCTCCTCCCCGCTCACCTGAACTTTTCGTGTGATCTATATCTCGGTTTACAAAACATAAATAATCGATTCAACCTGATTTTAAGAGAGAAGAGTCAGAGACTAAACATCTGTGCAGCATTGACCAGAGAGTTTCATGGCTCGGTGTAAGGGTTTGGTCTAAAACACCTGAAAGAGAGAGGCGGATGAGAAATTCAAAATGGAAGAAAAGGATGAGGATGTTGGGAGCTCAGACCAAAGCCCCTGGTGGGTGCGGGGAGTGAGCTGCTGTCTGGAACGGAGACATGGGTTAGGTCCTGCTTTTCCCAGTGACTGCATGCCCCAGTCCTCCAGGCCAGTACATGGGCTTGATTTTCCTGCAAAAACCTGGGGAAAGGGATCTTCTTGCTGACAAGACGGGGTGCAGGGGTGGTTGGGGAAGCAACACGTGTGAGCCAGGCTGCCAAGGAGGACCTGCAGCGTGGACGCCCGGGTGGTGGGGCTGGTGTCAGCCCGGCCATGTCTCTGCCTGGGATGCTCACGGGGTCCCAGTAGGACAGAGCCCAGTGGCAGGGACTGGTTCTGGAAATCTCTCAGGAAACTGGTGGGAGAAGAGGGATTTCACAGGAGACACCAGCGTGGCGTGCTCTCTGAGGGGAGCCAAAGGGATGATGCTCAGGACACGGTAGCTCTTCTTCTTTAGGGATTAACAATCTGCCCTGGAGTTTTGCAGACTGTTTGCCTAAACCTAGGACCTTCTTCAGAGATGTCTAGTGGAAGCAGAAGCAAATCCATGGGAACGCTTTAGGTGCGTCTGATAGTGCTCTGGAATCAGGACACAGAAGAGGTTATGTTCAAGGTCCCTCCTACACTATTCCCTGTGATTCTCTAAGTACACTGCTATTGCCCTGAGTCAGGTGAAAATTGTGGCCTGTTTTCTACTTACGCGTTTATATCTGATGGAAACCCATTTCCTGCAGCTCCCCTGGCTGCAATATTAGCCCATGGCTGGTCTAGCGAGAGCGATCATTTCTTGGTGGCAATAATGAGCAGAGGATACAGCACGCTGCCTTTCCCAGGATGCCTGCCAAATCCCAGAGAAGCAGATGAGATGGACCAGAAGTGGGAGAAGTGAAACATAAACTCCAATGTGCCAGCGCCCTGCCCCTGCCGTGTGTTCAGCAGTGAGTACTGAGCTGGGCTGGTGGTAGGAAAAATTTCATCACCTAAGGGGTTGTGAAAGCTTGGCAGAGGCTGCCCAGGGCAGTGGTGGAGTCCCCATCCCCAGAGGGATTTAAACCCCGGGCAGACGTGGTGCTGAGGGACATGGGTCAGTGGTGGGTTTGTCAGTGCTGGGTTGATGGTTGGACTTGATGATCTGAAAGGTCCCTTCCAACCTGGACATTCTATGATTCTGTGACTCTCCTCAGGCTTCCCCCAGCAGCAGTAGCCCTTGCTCACAGATGTTCCTGCGTAGGGAAACCAGGCATTGTTCCCAGCCAGACTGTGGAGTGATGTCACCGGGCAGACAGCGGTGCTTCCCAGGCACCCTGAACCCGCCTTGGGGAGCTTGGAGCCTGCCTGGCACAGGACACTGGTGACACCAGCGATTTCCAGAGCTTGGTCCTGGCACCAGAATCTTTTATGCCATGAGCTCATCAGACGGGAACAGAGAGTGACGTGCAATTGTAAGACCCAACTCCAAATCTGAGTCAGTCTCCCTCACAGCGCTTTTCTGCAGGGTGAGCGCTGCTGCCTCTCTGCAATCATATTGTAACAGGAGATATTTTGGCAGGCAAAATAGACTTCAGGATTTTTATTTTATTTTATTTTTTTTATTGTTCTCTATTTTGAGGTCACTTTCCCTGTTACATTGCTTATCCTTCTGAGAAAAATAACTGCAAGGAAGAATCTCAGAGAAATTGGAACAAGATTTTTGCTTTGTTTTTGTTCCTGGTGTTTTGAGGCTTTTTTTTCTATTCTTTTTTTTTTTTGTGTGTATGTGTGTGTACTGTAATTGCAGACTCCTCACTGCTGAGCACAGGCTCTGAGCCAGGTATTGTTCCTTTTTTCCAGCTGACAGGAATTTTTTTTTGTGACACCGTTTTAGTCCAAGGGGAAAAGTTAAATATAGGCAGGATCAGGAAAATTACCATGTAGCGTGGTGGAGAAAGTGCTGACTTGGGTCTGTTCCTGAGCAAAGGCAGTGGGGGTTTCACGGGGCGCCAGGAGGGAAGGAGCCATGGGCTTGCTGATGGGGTTCCCAGCCCTGGCACAGGGGCAGCCACACCAGGGTTCCTCCTCCCCACCCCACAGGCGCTGGGGGATGTTGCCCTAGAGTCCTAGAATCGTAGAATTGTCTCAGTTGGAAAGGATTTTTCAGATCATGGAGCCCAACCATCAACCCAGCACTGACAAACCCACCACTGACCCATGCCCCTCAGCACCACATCTGCTCGGCTTTTAAACACCTCCAGGGATGGGAGGTGTTCCTGACTCTTTGTCAGGAAGTGTAGTGACAAGACAAGGGGTAACGGTTTTAAATTGGAAGAGGGGAGATTTAGATTAGATACCAGAAAGAAATTCTTTAGAGTGAGGTTGCCCAGGGAAGCTGTGGCTGCCCCATCCCTGAAGGGGTTCAAGGCCAGGCTGGACGGGGCTTGGAGTGACCTGCTCTAGTGGGACGTGTCCCTGCCCATGGCAGGGGGATTGGAACTAGGTGATCTTTAAGGTCCCTTCCAACCCTAACCATTCTATGATTCTATGGGGACTCCACCACAGCCCTGGTCACTGCAGCTGCTTGTGAACCAACTGGAAGAACAATGTCTCCTCCCCTCAGAGCCCAGGGCAGCCTTGGAAGCCGATGCGCCCTTCAAACACCAAAGTGTCGCCTTGAGCAGGCTGCACGTACCTCCATCACCACCGTTCTGCTTTTGGGGTGACTTTGAAAAATACCTCCCAGTCTGTCACATGTGTTTCCTGGGGCAACACCGTGGTGCTGGTTTGGAGGGGGCGAGCTGAGGCAGCTCCCCCACCACTTCAAGGCAGCTTTCTTAGGTTTGGGCCAGAATCAATTTAGATAGTACAGTTACAAAACTCTTGTATTGCCTTTAGAAGCAAGTACACAGCTGTCAATTTGTTAATCTGTTTTCAGCAGCCTGCAAGCCAATAATATATTATTGAAGGAAGAATTAAGAAACAAGGGTGGCTGGAAGAAAATACAGCTAAATTTTAGAAAAGATATATCCTGCACCTGACAGATTTCTTTGACAGAACAACTAGTTTTCTAAGCAAATGGACTTTCCATGGGCTTCAGGAGAGCATATTACTAGCTATGTTGGAGGAAACTGAGCCTGGGTGAGTCTGGAAGAGGACAAGGAAGAGATAACAGCAGGTTGCATTGGGCAGAAAATTATGGGTGTAAGGAGTAGAGTTTCTCTGTAGCTGGTCTTTGGAAACATCATAGTATTTTCATGAACGATTCTGGCACTGAAAGACAGTGACTGAGTTGGACCTGCTGATGAGGTAAAGTTGCAATGCTACTGCTGATAGTTAGGATGTGTTAGAATATTATTGAGGCATAATGGTGACTGGACAACAGCAGTGACAATGCAGGTGGCATCCACTTGTTCAAAACCCAGGCACTTCCCATCAATAGCTGTAACCTCTGTCATAACCTGGAGGTCCTGGGGAAGGACAGAGATGTGGGGAAGGATGTAACCCAGCTGTTGGATGCAGCCATGGAAAGGGCCACTGAATCAAAGTGTTCCCTGAAAAGCCGCTCACCTCTGAGCTTGTGTCTCCACCAGCTTGTTCTCTTCATTTCAAATTCAAAGAGCACTCGCAATGTCTTTCCTCCCTGGTAGAGCCTTTTCTGCATGAAAAATAGCAGTCAGTGATTGCCGTTTGAACCCAGTGACTACCAGTCTAACATGGCTCACAAATTTAATTAAAATGGGGGCCTCATATGGGAATTAATGGAGACTTGTCAGGAATATGCATAGTGCCAGTCACCTGAAGCCAACGCTGTGCATGCGAGATGGGGTGATGGTTCCCTGTGCTGTTCCCTGACACTGCGAGGCCTCTGGTTTGTGCATTAACAGAGCTAAGGAAGGGAATCCCTGGAGGGGCAGCGATCTCCCTGTGTGATTCCCATTTACCGGAACTGATTGTGCTATCTTCTCTTCCCCTGTTTGTAAAGCACACACACAGAGTACCTTCTGTGCTGGCTAATCAGGTAGGTCAAACAACCTTATTTTCAAAATCTCATTCCTCCACCAGGATATTCTTCACAACATAGAATCACAGAAAGATTTGAGTGGGAAGGGACCTTTCAAGGCCATCTAGTCCAACCCCTTGCCATGGGCAGGGACATCTTCAACTAGAGCAAAAAAACTAGGTCAATGAATCACTCATAAACCTTTGCAGCAAGAGTGAAAAGATTTTTCAACTCTCAGGAAGTCCTGGAGACTTGTAAGCCTAGTGATGCACATGCCACCTTTATTATTTTGGTTTTCTACTCTTGAGAAAAATAAACATGTGCAGAAGACAGCTCAGTTTAACACTAAACAAAGGTTTTCTTCCATTAGTATTTAGAGGACTTTAAAACACTTGACATGTTGAGGGCAAATAGTCCAGCGACTTCCATTAATTCATTTGACAAGAAGCCATTTGATGAATGTTGCAGCTGCACTTCTACACTGTGTTGTTTTTAAAAAGGCATGTAAGAAAAAAAAAGTCAGTGGATTCCCCCATTTTTCTGCTCCGTGCAACAAACTGCCTTTGCTGTAAGAGATGCTGGAGGAGCCTCTGAAGCTCCCTGACACCACTCCATCCGTCTCTCTTTTGCCCAGCCCTCCGCAGGCTCCATACGGTTGGGGTCTGACAGCTGATATTTCAGCCCAGCATTGATTTTTCTCTTCAGACTTGAATAACTGTGACCGAACACACAGCGTACTTTGTTTTATACGATCCTGCCTCATTAGCTGTTACTAACACACACTGATGGCACAGGGATTTCTTGGGCCAAAGCTTTCTGTTTGCTCAGGCAGACTAGCACTTCAGGGTTTAAATTGCTCTCAAAGGACTCCCCCCAGCACCTGGTGGGGTTGTGTCTCAGAGTGAGCAGTGTCACCAAAGTCCTCTAACAGGAAGAGGACAGGACAGCAGAGGGCTACAGAGATGATGAGGGGCCTGGAGCATCTCTCTTACGAGGAGAGGCTCAGGAGCTTGGATCTTTTTAGTCTGGAGAAGAGAAGACTGAGGGGGGATCTGATCAACACCTATAAATACTTAACGGGTGGGTGTCAGGATGACAGGGTTGGTCTTTTTTCAGTGGTGCCCAGGGACAGGACAAGAGGAAATGGGCACAACCTCGACCATAAGAAGTTCCATCTAAATATGAGGAGGAACTTCTTTCCTGTGAGGGGGGCAGAGCCCTGGCACAGGCTGCCCAGGGAGGTGGTGGAGTCTCCTTCTCTGGAGACATTCAAACCCCCCTGGACACGTTCCTGTGCAACCTGCTCTGGGTGGCCCTGCTCTGGCAGGGGGTTGGACTGGATGATCTCCAGAGGTCCCTTCCAACCCCATATCATTCTGTGATTCTGTGAAATCAAATGAGCATGGTTGTAATAGTTTTCTGTTTGTTTTTTTTTTTCTTTTTTTTTTTCATTTAGTATATCCACAGCAGGTAATTAGCCCTCTGATGGGATCTCTGGGTTCAGAACCAGTGCCACTTTATGTCACACCCTGTCAGCACCTACAGATGCATTTTCATTTTCTCAGGGTCCTCCTGGACCCTGCTGGGCACCGGCCATGGTGGCCGAGAGCTGCTCCATCCTGCAGAGCTCTGGCCAGAGGCATCTCCGGGCACACAAGCCTATCTGCAGCACCAGCCCTGCCCCTGCTAATGGATGACTTGCAATAAATACAATTAATTGACATCTGCCCCTCCTCGCTGCATTATTTTGGCATAATCAGGCAATGTAAGCTGTTGCTTTCTCAAAACATACATGTGCATAGCAACCACCAAAAAAAAAGGTTGTATTTTCTTCTTCACAAGAAAATAACTCATTAATGCAAATTTGTTTGGCATCTGTGGTTTAGCTCGCCATAGGCAAAAGGAAAGAGTCAGGTTCAATCTGAGTTTAATTGCTACAAATGTTATTCTGGGACCTCACGGAAACGAGGTGATTCATACATGTTATTACACCTCCCAAGCCATCCCTGAATGTGGGGACTGGATACAAAAAGGCTAAAAAGAAAGTTTATAAATGAATACAGCCTTAGCTCTAACAAAATAACCCTGAAGCAATTCTGTTGATGTCATAGGGTAAATACAGGCAGATTTTAGCCTCACTTTATTTGCAGCAGAGGCTCCCACCATCTCCCAGCACCAGCGTCCTGGGGGCTTGGTGGCTGGTGGAGCGGGGGCACCGGGCTGTGCAGGCAGGAACGGGGTTGCTTTGGCTGGAAAGAGCCCATCTTCACTTCTGAGAGTCGGAAGGAAGAGGACAAAAAAGGAAAAACAGAGAGGAAAATGGAAAAAAAAAAAGAAGAAGAAATAAAAGATAGAAAAAGAATGTCAGAGATGAAAATAAAGAAAGATAAATTGAGCAAAGAAGAAAAAATGAAACTAACCCAAAAGTAATAGAGAAATGAGAAGGAGCCAGGAAGAAACACTTCCAACAAGGCAGATGGAACTGGATATAAACCAGAAAGAAACAAAAGCTATATAGGGATATAAATTTTTAAGCAAAACTCACCATTGACCTCAGATAACAAGAAACAGTTCAAGCCAAATAATGGAAAATCAATGGGGGTAAAAGAAGAACCCAGGAGCGAGTCTGCAGAAAGTGTTCCTTGAAATAAAAGAAGTCATAAAGAGCTGAAGCCACCTTTGCTTAGAAATGGGTGTGAAAAATTGAAAGAAATGATAAATGTTTTTTTGTGGCGTGTACTGTGGAAAAAGGGAAGGGATTTTTTTCCCTTTTATCATTAGGAAGAGAGAAGTTATTCCCTAGCTGGAAAAAGGAATTTCTAGAAAACCTCTGTCTCATATTATTTTTGTAACATATGTGTATTCATTCAAGTGAAAAATATAAAAAAAGGTTAAAACCTTATAGAAAAAATAACCCCTAGCTACAGGGGTTGTTAGAAATATAAATACTAAAAATTTTACTACCCAAATAATCCATACTTTTCAAATTTTCTTTTATTTCAACTGTTAATAAAACCTAGAGAATAAAATTCTGACAAATCTCACAAAGATATGATTTGCCATTAAAATAACAGCTTCTTGCTCAAAAACATTTTATGAGTTATCATTTTTACTGCCTACTGTATTCTACAATATTTTTAAATTAAATAAAGAGTAATTTGAAAACAAAAAGATTGAAAAATCTTGAAAGAGGATGCTTCACCAGCACCTGTAGTCTTCTTGTTACCGGGGTTTTGTGTTTTGTTTTCTAGAACCCCACATTTGGTGCAATGGACATTATTTTGCTAAGGCTTCTTCTTTCTTTCATTTTATTTCCATCTTATTTTTCAAAGGATTCATGTGGCTGTTGGGGAAACGCCATAAAGGATATTTTTTTTTTCTGCAACAGAAGGCTCAGAAATGACTTTTTGCAGTCCTTACAGGAAGAAAAGTTGATTATTCTCTCTCTAAACAGAATGTTTGGTCACTGGGGATTGCTTCCACGGTGGAAGTTCAGCCTCGGCTGCACTTGTGGAGCACTGAATCTTAAATTGCCAGGGACAGCAAAGACGGGGACGGGCTCAGCAGCTTCTTTCTTCTTCCTGTTGTTACAAAGACTTTCTCCAGAAGCAGCGACACGGCTGAGAACAGGGCCCGGGCAGGGGATGAAAAGGACGAGAGTCCCCTCGGCCCCTGTCCCTCCTCAGCCTGGCCAGGAGCCCCCCGGGGCTGTGGCCAGTCCCAGTCCCAGCACAGGGGAAGGTGGGGAGGTGGGACAGGTTGGGAATTCGCTCGGGGTGAAAAAATAACAGAAACAAGTAGTAGAGAGATAAAGAAAGACCAGCAAATGTGGAATATGAAATGAGGTGGTTAGACAGCTGCTTTTTGAGAGTGTGAAGATATGTTGGGGAAAAACGGAACACACCTTACAGCAGTTTAGGGAGAAGGTTTTTCTGGTTGCTGCTTTTTTTTTCCCCAAAAGTCATTAAATTAAATGTACATTATAGGCAGAAAGCAAGCAAGCTTGGCAATGTTTAGGAGATAATAAAGTACACCAGAGTCTTCATACTGTATTTGAACAGCATAAATTAGTGTAACGCCAGAGAAAGTGAACTTGTTTGCAGTGACCGAGAACTTGAGAACATTTTGAAGATGGAGTTCCTGTGCTGGTTTTGTATTGCTTGAACATATTGCTGAGAGTTTCGGTAGTTATTTATAAATTTGCAAAAAGAAAAATAAAGTAAAATCTTTCAGTTACAATCATATACACCTGGAGCCCTTCAACCTCACAATCTACTGAGCTGCTGTGGTGTGAGCGAGAAAAAGTGACTTAAAAACCCTCCCACAAGAGTCAACGGCTTGGTTATAAAATGGGAACACAAATAAACAGGGCTTCTCAAGGAGCCTGTTTGCTTAGACTTGTAGGAGGACGGGTTGGAAGTAGGTCTCCCTTCCTGGAGCCTGGAGGACCCAGCCATCACCTCCCTGGGGATTTCCTTCAGGTGGCCTGTAGTCCAGCCCCGTGGATTGGTGCATGTTCTCGAGTGGAACATCCTTCCTGGCTCAGGGAGAGTCTTTGTGTACATTTGCTTTCAAGAAGTTAGAAATACATGATAAGAAAACAGCATAATTCACTTCTCCAGTGTAAAGTACCGTTTCATTGTGAGATGTAAATCTTTTATACTACAAATTAAAACTGAGATAGACAATGTTTGAATGTTGATTAGTCGTAATAAAATCTTCTGACTCCTCAGAGCTACATTTCCTTGAGATGTTAATTTTAAAAACTTCTGAAAGTATTTTGAACAGATTGAGACTAGAATGCTTTTGAGATGTCACAACTTTTTTTACAATACAGAGAAGAAAGATCCATGGAGATACTTATAAACATATAATCACTGCAGGGTGTCTGTGGCCTGTACTGTGTGAGAGGTGGAGCCATCGCTGCGACCTGCTCTGTGCTGTGATTGCGGTAACCCACTGACTGTGCTTGTGATTTCGTGTACCAGCTGAAGGTGAGTTTCCAACACAACACCCCCAGCATCAGGGGGCTACTGCTTTTTTCAGAGGCAAGGTTAGGATCAGTGGTCATCGCTGCACGGCTATTCTGCTAGTCCTGGGCCAGCTGTGGCCAGCTGACATTTCCACCAAGCGAGACAACTTCAGTCTCATCCTCTATAACCTCTGCTCTGGACTCAGACTAGATATAAGAATTTTTTCACGCTGAGGGTGGTGAGACCCTGGCCCAGGTTGCCCAGAGAGGCAATTCCTGGAAACATTCTAGGTCAGGTTGTACGGGGCTCTGAGCAACCCAGTCTAGTTGGAGATGTCCCTGTTCATGGCAGGGGGGTTGGAACTCTATGGGCTTTAAAGGTCCCTTCCAGGCCAAACCATTCTGTGATTCTGTGATTTAGCTTTTGTAGAAAAAAAAAAAAAAATCAAAAAAGAATCAATGCAACTTTGTACAATGCTGGTAAAAAAAAACCAGTCTAGTTGGAGATGTCCCTGTTCATGGCAGGGGGGTTGGAACTCTATGGGCTTTAAAGGTCCCTTCCAGGCCAAACCATTCTGTGATTCTGTGATTTAGCTTTTGTAGAAAAAAAAAAAAAAATCAAAAAAGAATCAATGCAACTTTGTACAATGCTGGTAAAAAAAAAATAAAATATTTAATTGAGAAAAAATGAGCAATGAAGCCCCGGCCCCAAGTGCCCATCCTGCCCCGAGGTCCTGCACTGAGTGTGTGTGAGCAGAGGTGGGTCTGTGCGAGCTTCACGGCCCTGTCCTGATCTGCACCCGAACGGAGCGGCCCTGGTTAGAGCCGGTGTAACTGCACTGATTTGATTTTGTGCCTGAGATAACACACTGCAAACTCCTGTGACACCCACGCTGTAGTAGCACGTACCACCCCGGTGAATAATGCATTGAGCCAGAAGCACCTGCACATTCTGTGATAGATTCCTTTTGCTCCCAGTCGTTCTCCTTTAAAAACCCAAAAAGCGTACAGATTGCAGATTGTGCTTCCACCTGCACAGACTTTAAATGAGCTGTCTCTTATTTGGGGACTGATGTGTGCTGTGGCTCTCCAGTGGCATTGCTCCAAAACTGGGAGTACTAGAAATTCTATTTTTCCATAGAATGAGAAAGGGGATTGATCTTCTGTTTTGAAAATATGGATTTATGTTATCCCCTTCCCAGTCTTCTGGAATGTGACCAAAATCTGGAGCTGTGAGATGACTTAGTGAAGCCAGCAATGAAATCCCTTCGCTGACCTTGAATAATGCTGGAGTGATAAAGTCCAGTACTTAATTGCTTGTCAGGCATCTGTCTGTCTGTAGGACCCTTAGTACAACTGGTTGTGCTCAATATAACCACAGAGGCAGCCGCTTTCTTAATTCAAAAGGTATCTTCCCAGACATGCCATATGTCAGTATCGTGGAAGCATTCCCTGTGTCATCACATTCCCGGGGAATGAGATGGCAATGGGTGTCCACCTAGAGCTTCATAAGACATCAGAAACTGGATGAGGCAGATGGTAAAAAAGTGACTGTAATGTCTCCTAATAAATTCTGAAAGGGATTGTCAAAAGAACTTAATATCTTCCTTTTAATACAAATATTTCAAGTCAAACTTTTGTTTACCGGTTTGATGAGAAATTAGGTTTCTTACCTTAGTTTGTTTTACTTCTTGAGTCTGTAATGTAAGCATAAGACAGGTAACAAAGCCAGGAGAAAATGGATACAGAGAGGAGAAAATAAAAACATAGAAGAGTTTATCTCTGAGAAACCTGCAATGTAAATCACGCACATTATGATGCATATATTCAGTGTTCCTACATCACCCGTAAGAAAAAAAGTGCAAAAAATATCTCAGCATTATACAGAGAAGGACCCTTGGGTGCAGTGGTCCTGGGTGCACTCACTGAGCACCGAGCAAAGTCTGAGAGAGGTTCACTCATCATCTGCATCAGCACAAACAGCAACATGAGATCAGGAGAAGCAGAAAAAAAAATAGATTTTAAGACATAAAATGTGTGGTTTACAAGTAGTAGAGTTACAGATGAGTATGCTACATTTTTGTGTTCCTGAAGAGGAGGTTAAATTACAAATGCAAAGTCCTAAGTTTTTGATTAAATACACAGATATAGTGAGTTTATCTGCACTCTTTCACTCACTTTTCCTGATATTTTCCTTTGAGAAAATCTTTAATGCTAAAGGTTTTTTCTCAAGAAGGAACCCAATGTAAAGCACATTTTAGGAAGTCAGCTTTGGCTGATATTCAGTGCCCCTTCCCTTCCCTTCCCTTCCCTTCCCTTCCCTTCCCTTCCCTTCCCTTCCCTTCCTTTTTTTCCTTCAGGAAATAAGTGAGAGACATTTCAATAGCAATGGCTTTTTTGCAAAACAAAAGTGGGCAGGTTGAGAG
>NW_015090795.1:416068-504257 GCF_001431845.1 Calidris pugnax
TTTTTTTTTCAAAATTAATCACATCAGAGTTTTGGGAACTCTGTGCACGGGGGATTTAGGAAGGAATTACCTTTCCTGTAAACAGATCCTGCACACCAGGAGTGGGGTTGGCCCAGGGACAAACCCCACTGTGGCCACCGCAGAGGACATTAAACCAGCTTTGGGAGATTAACCCTGTGCTTGTTGTGCTCCCTTGAAAATCAGGCTGATGGAAAGTGTCGAGGTTTAGCTCCAGAAACACAATTAGCAGTGAAAACAGGACTTTCAACAAATGGCATTATGATGGATTAAGGAGGGATTACTGCCTTGTATCTAACAGCTCTCAAGAAAATAACTTTACAAAAAATACAAAAGCGAAGAAATTAACTTGTTTTCCACTGGAAGTAGATCTGTTTGCCTTCACTGCCATCTGCCAACTCTTGCCTATTTTATAAACAAGAAAACTAAAACAATAACACAAATCACTTGGGAATGGCAGTTGACTGTGGAACTCATTATCCAGGGCTGGACACGAATGGGCTGATGGTCAAAGAGCTGCAGCATCTATCACTTTCCCTTAGGCTTGATCACCTTCCACGTTGAATTGTGACCCAGTGCTCTCCTCCACAGGGCAGAGCAGTGACCATGGCATCACCGATGGGAGTATCGAACTAGAAGACACCCTGGGCCATCAGAGTTGGGCATGGGCAGAGTGGAGTAGAGCAGCTCCTCCTGCTGATGTCTGCTCCCTGCTCCTCAAGGCATCCCACCCCGTCCAAAGCCAAGGCTGGGGAAGGGCAGCTGTTCACTGGATGACTCTGGCTGGGTCTATTCTCTTCCCACCAGCCTTCTCTGTCCTTTGCTCCCTTCAAAATTACTTGAAATCATCATCTTGGTGATCCTGGGAAAGGTCCTTGTTCCCAGCATGGTTTACCACCTGACCCAGTAGGATAATGGGAGATGGCTGGCTGAGACAGTGACCACCTCTGCCCATGCCCTGGCCCTGCACCCCTTCTTCTCACCACCCAAAAGCCTTCACAAATATCTCCCATCTTTGCTCTGCAGGACCCCATGATGTGGGCTCTGTGTGCATCTAGTGTGAGTACGGCTGGGGAAAGAGGGTGTAGGAAGTTTCACTTTTTCCCCATCTCTTTCTCATTCTCCTTTTCTGGTGACTTTCATTCAATTAAAGTCATCCTAAAGTTTCTGCTCAAGTGCACTATGTGCTCTAGCATCCCAGGAAGGAAGGACTGTATTAATGAAATCATATTTAGGATTCAGGATCCCTCTTCAAAAGAATCTCTAAAGTTTTTAACAAGGGTAACCGAACCTTTTATTTTCTCAGTGGGCCACAAAAAAAATCACTTAAGGTTATTAATTTTCTCACAATATGACTCTCAAATGCTGGATGAAGAAGAATTTATATTCCAGGCAGTGTGTTCATTTTAATTATGTTTACCTTCCCAGTCTTTCTAAATCAGACTTGATTGCATTTAATAAGGGCTTTAAATGTGTCTTAATAATGTTTGGAATTAATACTGGTTTGTGAGTATCTGAGGATGGTAGGTCCCCAGGAGACCCTCTGAAATCTTGTTGTGATAAATAATCTAAAGCAACCACCTGTGATAAGAAATATTTTGCATTTTTTTCATTAATTCTCTATGCTGATAGGGTTTTTTTTCACAGTGTCCACGTCGCAGAATAGCTCTGGCAGTGGCAGGCAGGAGCAGCAGTCAGTATATTAAACTGTCTAATAATTTTTTATTTCCTTCTGACTACCATTCATGCGTGTCTTTCTTAATTACACTTTCTGTCTGCAAAAGCAGGCGGCAGCGTGCGACGTACCCGGGAAGTGCCTGTCCCCTGCACCCCTGTTGTCCCTGTCCCTCCCGGCCACTCGGGTGCCTGGGGTGGGTTTTTGGGAGCCCGGCCACTGGCGAGGTCACCGTGGTGGTCACCGAGGCTGAGTGTGGATGTGACAGCACCAGGGCTGGTGAGGGAAAAGTAATTTGCAGGTTTGGGTGAGTTTGGGGGGGGGTTGGGTGAAGAAAAGGACATGCAGAGCTGGCAAAAAGGTGAGCTCGAGAAAGGAGAAAACAGGTAACAGGCATGAAATTGTGTGGAGAGGTGAGAATCACAGAGTGGCAGAATCAGGGATTCCTAGAAGGAGGGGTTCCTGTCGGTGGGAGCGGGGGTGGCCAGAGGCTGAGCTGACCCGTGGGACACCGGGAGGGGACACAGAAACACCTTTATGCAGCACCAACTAAAACACCAAAACCAGTAGGTACAAATCAGGGGAGCGAACGTCGTGTCTGACTGTACGTGAAGTACAATTTTCTGTGCAATAAATGGAACCCCTTTTTGTTAGGATCTGTGCACTAAAGGTTGATGCTCTGGCATTCCATTATAATAATACCTGGGGATATAAAAGAAGAGCTGTGTTATATGCAATTAGGGCAAAGCTGCACCCATAAAAGAACAGAAAGTTTTCAAGAAGAGAGGGGACCCTGAGGACAGTAACTAGGTGGCCGTGCTCTGCTGAGTACGAAGGAAGAAGAGCAGCCCCTGGGACCCCGAGGACCTGGTCCCACGCCGTTCTGTCCCAGGTAAAGGCTCCCCATGGGGAACCAGCCAAGTCATGCAGGACTTTTGAAAGATATCCAGAAACTTAGTGCTTTTACACACGCAAAAGGCTATGTTTGTCTGAGTTTTATATGTTTTATGTATATTTTTCCCTACTCCACTTCTTTTCTAGATGTATTCTCTATATCTCTTAGAGACATGGCTTAGTGATGGTTTTTGTCAGTGTTGGGTTGATGGTTGGGCTCAATGATCTGAAAGGTCCCTTCCAACCCGGACAGCTCCATGATTCTGTGATTCTCTGGTTCTATTCTAAAGAAATGGTGAAATTGCAAACATGCCCAGCACCCAGTGGCCTCTGTTCTGGCATCCTTGGAGCACTCAAAAATAAAAACCTACACAGCAGCTCTTACACACCTCTGTGCTGGCTGCAGACCCCCGGAAGGTGGGGAGTGAAGACAACCTGGGGTCTTCTGCACTGGGCTGGGGGGGCAGGACATGCTGTGGTCCCTCTCCTCCCGGCAACCTCGCTCCCAGGAGAGCACATACTGATCTCAGCTGTGCTGAAAAGGGAATTATCCTCCTTTGATGTCATAGGGGATTTCAGGGATAAATTGGTGTTATTGATGGCTGTTAGTCATCTACTTCTGCGACCCTTTAAGAAATAAAGGAGAAGAAGATTTATGTTTTTGATGTCCGTTGCGCGGGGAAACCACTTCAAAGGAAGATGAAACGATGCCAGTAAACTCGAGAGGTTCTTGGGTCCCGGAGCGAGCAGCAGATCCGTGTCACACCACCGCTTCAGCCACAAATTACCTTTATTTCTTTGTTTTTAATTTTCTCTCTCACACGGATATCACTGAGTTCTTTAATACCTTTCTTTTGAACTGCTACACAGAAAACCTTGTGCTGAGTTATTTCTGGGTTTTTTTTATGGTAAGTACGACTCCTGCAATTCTCCCCTGAGAGGATGTTTCTCCTGTCCCTCAGCTGTCAGTCCTGGGGACCCTTCAGCACTGGAAACTGCAGAAACTTTCACCCCAAACCAGCAGATGAATCGGCATTTCTGGTTGCAAGAGCCAAATCAGGCTCCAGGAAATCCTGGAGATGTGGGATTAAATGGAAATTCAAGGTCTTTAAAGGAAATTGTTATGATTTTCAGCTGCATATGGATAATTACATAATTGGTATATCCAGAACTTATCCTTTACTCCCATCCTTGTTTCTTTCTATCCCAATGTTTTCAAGCCAACAAAATCAATTAAAAATCCTGCCTTAGTTATATTGGAAAGTTCCAAAAATCCACAAGAATATTATCAAAATAGATATATATGGATGAGTAGACAAAACTGATTTGCAAAATGAGTAGATTACTGATTTTGTTAAATTCAGGTTGTCTATTAATTTTTAACAAGCATTTAGAATCATTGAATCACTGAATAACTTTGGCCAGCAGGGACATCTGGATGCCCAGCTCGCCTCAGAGCCGGGCCAGGTGAGATCAGGTTGCCTGGGGCTTTGGCTGGTCTTATCATAGATAACCACTTTTCCACCAAAAGGGGAAAGGACTAGTGTGCTGATGTTACCCATCACTTATTCTGTCTCTAAAACAAACAAACCATCCTCCAACTCTTCCGTTAGCCCCTGCCCATGGGTGATGCTCAACTCCTGCCCATGGACAATGATCAGATCCTGTGCATGGATGATGCTCAGCCTCTGTCTCTGGGTGCCCCTGCTCATGGGTTTGGGGTTTGGGGATGCTGCTGACTCCGGAGACAGGCAGCAGCAGGTGAAGTGTCCTCCTGCTCTTCCACAGGACTCTGCCAAATGCTCCTTGAGCATCTCCTGAGATGTGGGAACATCCAAGAGCAGCACAGAGCCCTGAAGGCTTGGCAAAGGGCTCCCGGATGGGTAGAGCAGGCTCTTGGCTGTGCTCTCAGGGCTCGGAAACTCCTGCCTCTGAGGGGTAATTAACCCAATTTGGGGGATATGGTTATGGCCACACAACTGGTATTTACTGCTGGAAGGGTAAAGTTTTGCTTTTTCATCTTTGTGGCGATCATTACTGCTAAGACTTTTATCTAATCAATCCCAGAGCCCCAAAGCAGAGAAATTTATTTATGACACTAATTATTTCTGAGACTTATTTTTCAATATGTTGTTATACAAAACATGCCATCTGCTCCAGCTATCAAGGTCGGATAAAATACGGCAATTAGAACTTTTTAAATACGTGGGGCTGGTTTCTCTGCTGCATTAGTCTGCACCTTGCTGCCGTGGCAGGGCTGCAGGGTGAGACCCTCCCGTGCCTCAGTGGCAGCTCCTCCATCTGCTCCGTGCCCGGGCACCATCACTGATGCTCCTGGGGTCTGCTCACAGCTGGGACCACCACAGAGCCATGGCCATGCCAGGAGGGACCGAACCAAAGGTCCAGTGCTGGGGCCACCAACATCAGAAGGACATGGACCTGTTGGAGCAGGGCCAGAGGAGGCCCCGGAGATGCTGGGAGGGCTGGAGCCCCTCTGCTGGGAGGGGGGGCTGAGAGAGTTGGGGGGTTCAGCCTGGAGAAGAGAAGGCTCCGGGGAGACCTTAGAGCCCCTTCCAGTCCCTCAAGGGGCTCCAGGAGAGATGGGGAGAGACTCTGGATCAGGGAGGGGAGCCCTAGGAGGAGGTGGAAGGGTTTGACACTGAAAGAGGGGAGATGGAGATGAAATGTGGGGAAGAACTTGTTTGGTGTGAGGGTGGTGAGAGCCTGGCCCAGGTTGGCCAGAGAAGCTGTGGCTGCCCCATCCCTGGAGGGGTTCAAGGCCAGGTTGGAGGGGGCTTGGAGCAACCTGGTGTGGTGGGAGGTGTCCCTGCAGTCCACAGACAGAGGAATCTGTCACTTACTTCACAGACAAGTTAATTTCCAATCTTTTAAAAAATGCAGCAAGATAATCTTAATGGCAACATTCAGTAATAGAAAATACGTCTCGTAAAAATCTAAGCTTGGATCTGCAGAATAAAGCTTTTGCAAATTCGGTGTTTGTTCTACAGAAACTCCCCACATTTACAACTTTTGTTTCTTTCTGAATCAGAACTAAAACATATATCTTTAAAATTTCCATCAAATTCATACATCTATGAATATTTATATCTGTGTATATACAGAAATGAGACATATTCACATTTTATTGATTAAAATAATCATACTGATAAACCCTACTTTTGATATTTTTAGATTTTAGCTATTGTGATTCCACATAGTATTTGTGAATTTGCATCATTCCTTTCTTACAAAAATAGTTTGTTTCACATATTTTTCCCTAAATAGTTTTCCCTATATTGACATATTCCCAACAGATGCTTTTTCAATGAAACAGCAGTTTCTGAAAGGTTAAATTGGAGGCTTCTGCCAGCGTTTCTGATGAGTCAGAGTAGTGATGTGAAATATTTTCATATAGGCTTGAAAGAACTTTACAACAGTTTTTTGCCTTTTGGAAGGCAGATTTCTGAGCTTTTTCATCTCTTTTTCCTTTCCAGTGTTTATTTTGGCTGTGCCGTGGAGCTGCTGAATTTGAAATAGCTTGTAGCAGGCTCAGGGGAGAGTGCTCCTGCAAACAATCTCCTTGGGTGAATACTTGGAAGTTTAAATAGAGCTTTTCTACCACTGTACGTATAGTTCTTGTGTCTCTCATTTCCCTGTGCATTTTAGGACTCGAGCTTCTTAGAGGAAAATTTAAGAGAAGTAATGCAATTCAAATTGCCAATGGAAGTATTTGGAAAAATGAAATGCTAAGCTTGAGAAGGCATCTCCATAAACAACACCTGAAGGTGATGACACTTTGGATCTTGCTAAGCTTACCCCCATGAGAGATTACACTTAGGTAGTCTTCAGCCCCGTAAAACAGGCAGAGTGACCCCACATTGGCATGTCCCACCTCCAACGCCATGGCTATGGGACAGAGGAGCTTCCCTTAGGGGACATCATGGCTTTCTCCCTTCCCCGGCAGAGCACAACCTGGACAGCAAAGCCTGGGAAAAATGGGTGTGTTTTGGGAGAAAACCAACACGGAGGTGATGCTCAGAGGACAGCTGCCTTCGGAAGCTGCCTGAGCTGCAGTGATGGTGGGGAGGGGGACAACCACCGCTTCGCTGTGCCCCACAACTGCTTCCTCCACAGCAGCCAGCAATGTTTGCTGCTTTGAACGTTTTCTGCACTCAGCAGTTGGGTTCCTTCACAGCACTCGATGCTGTGGACAGGGAACTGCAGGAGACACGGCCCCAGAGCTGTGCGACGGCAGAGGAACCCGTGTCCATCTCTGCTGCTGGACTCCTGCAGAGCTTCCCCCATCCCGACCCCCACTACCATCTACTGCTGGAGTTATTTCAAAGCAGATGAAAAAATTATGACTTTTATGACTGTCAATAATAAAAACCCATTGCCTAGCAATTTCTTCAAATAGCTTTGAGTATATTGTTTGAAAGACTTTTTTTCTGGGTTCTTTTTTTTTTTTCCTTGAGCTGTCAGAACATTTTGAAGTGCAGCATTTGTTGTTTTTATTTGAAATTGCTGGTCCTTGTGGAAAGCCCATCTCTGAAATGGGAGACCTGGGAGAAACTAACAATTTTCATTTCACAAACATCTGCATGGAATGAAAGCCCACTCCCAGGAAAGGTGAGATACCACTTGAAGGAGCAACAAAGATTTTAGGATGTAAAAGCTGGTGGAAACTCAAACTGCCGCAGAAGAACTATGATTTTTCCACAAGATAATACTTGATATTTCAGCAATGAATTTCACCCTTCTCAGCACAGCTCTGAAGAAAAGTGCTCTGTTTCCACCTGAAGAAAAACTCACACGATAGAGAAGAAAAAGTGGTCGGGTACTGCTTTTCTCAGCCCAATGGAAGCTTTTCCTGCACCTGAAGCACTCAGCTGCAAAACCTCAGGGAAGTGTAGGCAGATAAAAGTTAGGAACAGATATTATAACAGAAAAGTAGTTCTGCTGGAAAAATTCCCACTTTTCACAGGGAAACAATACTTAGAAGATAATAAAATAAAACAGATGAAAAATAAAGAACAAAACTCTATGTAAAGAGTTTTTATTTGGCTATAATAAGAGGTCCATGACAAATTGAAAGGAAAAAAAGAAAACAAGATGCATGAGTATTTTTCATATATAGATTTTAAATGGTGTGACTATTTGTGGATGGCAATATTTTCAAGTAGAAAAATAATGCTGCATATAGTTAATTTCCAGTTATAAAGTGATAACCAGCAGAGACAGAATGTAATAGTATTGCAATTATTTAGTTTTCTAACTATGCCCAGCACTCAAAACTATCACTCTACCTATTTACTGAAATGTAAAATTAAATGCAGCAAATAATGGGAGCTGCAGCCACTGGTGTTTCTGCCCAAGAGAACTTTCTAATTCCCTGCTCTTTTCATTAATCCAAATTCATGGTCTTCAGTTTTATTTCCCTCTGCTAATGCAAAGTATTTATCTTTTTGGGGCTCCGATCAGGCCATGTAATGGTGTTGCCACAGGAAATGTGATCTTATCTGTCCCTGTTACTTAAAAGAGACAATTCAGCAAATATCCACTGTAAATAAGTATCAGACTTTCTTTGGTGTGCAAGTAGAAGGAAAGGGATTTTAATAATATTTTGCATTTTCTTTGCATGTTAATACAAAGTGAACAAAAGGGCTGCTTTCAAACCAACCAGAGCAGGAAATATAAAGATATTGTGATCTTTACCTGGGTGACACTGGCTGAGCTGGTGCCGGAGAGATTCTGTAAGGGGTCCAGTGACACTACTGCAGGTGATGCAGGAGAGAGATTCTCAGACTACAGCATCCCAGTTGTCCATCCCAAGTGGACAACCAGGCACAATTTGCAAATGTAAACACCCTGTGGCCAGGGGTCTGATGCTGCAATGGTCAAGTGTCAGGACAAGCTCCAATTTGAGGAGCATTGCAAAACACAACAAAATCAAGGACTGAATGCGCCCCTGACACTGCAGAATGTTCCAGGACCACATTTCTAATGGGTACCAGCCAGTGAAGAATGGAGCTGCCTCGAGATGGCTGCCAATAAAACACAAGTTGCAGGGTTCAGTACACGAGTGACAAAGAAAATGGGGACATTTGTGATCCACAGATAGATCATTGAAAATTTTTGGTTTCACTCTGCAATTATGCATATGAGTAAGGCTGACCAACTCATGCCTACAATCACTCAGACGAATTAAAAAGATATAAAAATATTAATGATCCATATATTAGAACATTTATTTATATTTGCATATTTGTTTTTCTGTGTAATATATACAGCTTAAAATTTACCCAGGGCTTTGAACTGTGAAGCCAATGATGCTCTGCTTTTAAAAAAATGATGAACACACGTAGAGGAGAGTTATATGGATTCTCAGCGTCCAGGGACTGCATCATCATTAATAAGAAATGCGCCTCCGAGATCCAATTTCTCGGCCTCAGTTCAACACGAAGATGCATCAGGCCAGTAGCTCAGGGGGTATATGGGGCCCTGAGAAACTGGAATTAGCAAAACTATGCACTTTTATGAGCCTTTATATTATGATTCCCCACTGCATGTATTCATAGAAAGGGCTGAAAAAAATATATTAGCATGAGGGTAGTTATCCCGCTGTAGCCAGAATATTCATCGGGCAAAGTATTGGCTTTTGGCAACAGCCTTGGTTTCCTGCAGTGAGGGTCTTTCCTGTGGGGAGCTCTGGTTTCCAGCTGCCCCAGCACCGCGGACGGTTTCCCTCTGGATTGTCTCCTGGAAGCAGCCCCACGGGGCGCTGAGGTCTGCCATCGACACTGAGACAGGTCCTGCTAAAAAGGCCTCTCCTCAGCCCTTTCCCTGAACACACGGACATTCCCAACCTCCTTTTATTACAGTCCATTGTATAATTGCAAGGCGATGGGCAGCCAGCAATAATTAACAGCAGGGTGCAGTCGCAGGCAGAGCCGTGCCGTGGAATTATTGCCTTACTCATCAGTCAGAGCTGTATGGCCCATGTTCACCCCTCTCAGCCACCTCTGTCCCACCCTGCCCGTCCCCTCCTGGCAGCTGGGGCACATCTGGGGACACCAGCGGGTGTTTGGGGTGTGGAACCCAACACACTCGAGACAGACCCCCAGGAACCACACGTATCCCGGGACCCTCGTCCCCGAGGAGCTGTGACATCTGAAATCCCTTCCTCCCAACTGCTCACCCAAGCAGTTATGCCTTCCACCCAGATAAAATTGACTGCCCAACCTCACATGGAGAACGTGAGTGGTGATCAAGGGCAATCATTTACATTACCCAAGCTGATGGCATAAATTTTGTCACCAATTTCTACAATTTTTCCTGAAAAAATGAAATTTTCATTAGAAAGTTTATGTTCCTGAATAAGCTGCTCCGCATAAAAATGCAGAGCTTACCAAAAATCATAAAGAAATTAATCTTCCAGTTTTAGCCAATATTAATTCATGTTTGCAGCTATTTTTTTCTGATTCGGAACAAAAATTATTTTGAAATAACTTAAATTTCACAGGGAATAAACATTTCAAGTTCTGAAACTTTCTAATTGCTCATTTTATTCTAAGTCCTCATCTCACCTACTTTGAAATGTAGGACTTTTTGGAGTAATCACTTGTATCAGGATTTTTATGTCTTAACTAACAAAAAACATATTCCCTAAAGATTTTTAATGAGCTGCTTACAGCTAACTGTTTACATCCAAATACATCGAATACCATCCTGTACTTTTGTTATCTTTTCAGAGTAACACTGAAGCTTCTTCATGTCTCTCCCAGAGAATTTATGGTACAGTATCGACATGGAATAAGTCTGTAGCTTGGGTTGTTTTTTCATATTTTTGCTTTTCTATATTAACAATAGTCTCTACCTCACCAAAAAATGACCTTTTTCTCTAGCTAAAACCTCAGCGATAATGAAAAATGCTGCAATAAGAGAAAACATCTCTAGTTATTAAGAAGACAAATTTGTTACTCCCAGAAGACATTGTCCTCCTGGGAAATGAGGTGACTTTCCCTCAGCAGAAGGACAGAAGCTTTGGGCTGCTGTTTTTCAGGGTTACAGTGGAGTCAGTGACGTCCGAAGAACTACCTGGTGCTGGAGCGATGGCACAAGCTGCCTTGCTCCTTGTCCAGTGGAGCAGAACAGGGGCCCGAGCCCTTCTGCCACCCAGGAGCCTTTTCTAGACCTTCCAGGCTGTGGAAGATCTTCCTCAGAGGAAGGGCTAATGGGCAAGGGCGGCTCTGCTGTGACCCTGTGCTCCTACATCTGCCTTCTGTCCTTCCACGGCCTTGAGGATGTCTCTACGGCTGAAAAAAATACAATATAGATTTTTACTACATAAATTTTGATCTGGAAAAGAGAAGAAAATAAAAAAGACTGTTCCAAATTTGTTTGCCCTCAAATATGACATCTGCTAGTTTTGTTCCAGGTAAAGGATAAAAAGTCATGATCCTGAACCAGTAATATTCCAAGTTTTCCTAGATAGTTTATCCGCAATGAAAGATAAAAATATCAGTATAAAAGATCCATTCATTCCAGTGGTAAACATCTTAAGAAACAAATTGCATCAGAAACTTTCCCATGAATAGAGGAATGGTATAAACTCCAGAAAGCCTGGGGAAAAATCTTCAATTAATTGCATATATGAAAGATTTTCTTAGATAGTCTTTCACTGAATAATAGTATACAAACAGTACAAATAAACAGTGGTTTTCGGGGAATTATATACTTAATGGAGTTTCTTGGGTGAATTACTATCAATTTGACATTTACAGGAGCAAATTTCCAGGTCTGGGGCGAGGAGCTGCTTGCTGCAGTGGGGGAGCTGCTGGAGGGACTGAGCAGGGTGACCTGAGCAACCGGGTTTAGCTCCCAGTGGCTCCAGTTCAGCGTTACATTATGGGGTTTTCCTGCAAGAATCTTCCTTTTTTTTTTTTTTAATTTGAATATTCAAATATTTCTTATTGCATTTCTCTACATTCTCAGCTGAAGGCAAAAGGAGAATTGCAGATCGGAGGAGCTTTGAATTTTCACATTGAACAACTTGCTGGCTTTCCTGCAGAAGAGAATGCCTGTGTTGGAGTAAAACCAGTTGGTGAAACTTATTGGTGGGGTTGTAATATTTCTTATTGCATTTCTCTTCATTCTCAGCTGAAGGCAAAAGGAGAATTGCAGATCGGAGGAGCTTTGAATTTTCACATTGAACAACTTGCTGGCTTTCCTGCAGAAGAGAATGCCTGTGTTGGAGTAAAACCAGTTGGTGAAACTTATTGGTGGGGTTGTAAAGCTCAGTCATTAAAGTAAATAGAGTGTTTAATCCCGAATGTGGCTCATGTCGCTTCCTAGTGAGCAAAAAAGTTTGGAACAAGTTACTAAACCCGTGGTTGTCTGACCTAAAATATTATATAACTTGAGCTCAGATAAACCACGCTGTTCTTCAAGCCATCTAAAACTTGGTTGCATGTCGATGATAAAGTTGGCGTTACAAAATAAGGACATGATTCTCCTGAACAGATCTCCACGTGTGTGCTCTCTTTGGTCTTCTGGTTGGCATTGCTATTATTGTTTCTTTATTTGGGTTTGGAAATGATGGATTTACTGGTGTTGTGTAGGTGAGCAATCACAAAGCACAGTCTGGGAGCCAGAGGAGGTCACCAGGACATGGCAGGGCGATGGGAGAGCGTGGTGGCATGGTGCTGGTCCACCAGCAGAAGTACAGGAGAGCGTGGTGGCACGGTGCTGGTCCACCACCCCAGCCTGTGCCCTGCCTTGGGGATCCACCAGCTGTGTAGAGGCACCAGGAATCACAAGTGAAAATAGCAGTGACAGCACCCATATCATCTCTTCTCGCCTCAACTCAGCAGTGCCAGAGTGAGCACCGAGCAACGGGCGGCTGAGCTGCAAGAACTGCTGTACCCAGAGCCATTGTCAGCCACTTCAGTCACTTCTTGCAGAACAGCAAACAGTTTATGCAGCCCTCTCAGGAGAAAAATAAAAAGCTAAGGGGATAAATGACCAATTAGGCTGCCTCATTTCAGATCTAAAAGCAGGGCCAGCAATATCTGATGGAAAAGCAAAATGCACGGGGACCCATTTAAAGAAAATGCTCCTTTTTCTGGCTGCACTTTTGCTGAAGATAAACCTCTGCCTCAACAAAAGGAGTTTTCCTCTCCACAACCCTGAGCACGGAGAAGAGGAACTGCTGGTAACACACGTTCACAGCCGACAACTTCATCTCCAGGCAGCTGTTTCTGATTGAAGGTGGTGCTTTGGTGCCTGTGCTCAGGCTCTCCCGGCAGCAGAATATGCAGACAGGAGTTACACTCCCTCAGCCAGAGGCAGGAAACTCACTGGGGGAACAAAGTCACCTGCTTTGACCACAGCATCTTAAAAGCAGGAGATGAGCATGTTCCCCTTTTTCTCTGTACTCACAGGGGAGGGAGAGCACATCAGGTTCCTCCTTCCCATTTACTCGGATCCCGTCCTCCCCTGCTCCTCTCCAGCTTCTGGTGCCTGCTTTAACCCACGCGCAGGCATCCCTTGCCAATTGGTTTCCCATCTCACTTCAGTTGTGGGGCATTCAAAGGGCAAAAAATGCTTATGCACCTATTTCCAAGAAGCCTGAAGAGTGCTCTGTGCCTGTGATGCTGCTGTCATAGGGAGTCAGGAGTCAACAGAAGAGGCACGGGGGGACTGCTGCTGTGGGCAGCTGTGGCTGGGGGACGTGTGGTACTCACTGCGATGCTCTGACACAGCAGGACATCAGCTGAGGATGCTGACACATTTCCAAAGAAGGCTGGAGTCTCTGACCCCCATACTGTGTGCCGTGCTCTGCCCCGTCCCACTAGTGCTGTGCCATGCCACTGTCAGGCATATCTACCCTGGCTCCTGGCTGCCCACTCAATGCCTTTTGCCACCACCTCCCATTCCCGAGAAGGCACAGACAGCTGGGGGAATCTGTGGAAAACCTGTCCAAGGGGATCCAGCCCTTCTGAAGCTGGTCACTTGAGCTGTCTGCTCACTGAGGGTGTTTCTGGAGGGTAAACCCGTTACGGAGGTTGCTACCTCCTTGCTCATGGTCCTGCAGCAGATTTCTGCACCCCTGCCAGCATCCACCCAGTGCAGCCCTGGGCACTACAGGGGCTGGTGAGCATCTCTCTCAGCCCTGGTGTGGGGTGGCCGAGCTCCTGTGTCCCCTCCTGCTGAGGCCGGGTGCACTGTGCCCCGTGGGGGGAGGGTGTATAAGCCACAGAGGAGGGAACGGGCTCTGTCTCCCATCAGGAAACTCAGGAGTTGGTGCTGTCAGTGGTAGGCTCAGGTGCAGGCAGGGAGGGAAGCAGTAGAGAAGATGTGGCTGTCCCCATCCTCACACCTTCGCATCCTGGAGGCCTTGGATGGAATAGAGGGGCACAAAGGCATGGGCAGAGCCGGGCAGGACAGCCGAGAGCTGCTGAGATAACGGCAAACGAGTCCTCGACTTCCCTTATAAATTTAATGCAAATATCCATATGGAATGTTTTCTGGTCATGAAAGAGGCTTGTGCTTATGCCGTATCTCCAGGGCAACTCTGCAGCAAAGCCACTCAGCCAGCTCTCACCCGGCACGCACATCCAGGGGCTTTATCTCAAAATATCAGCCCTGCTCAGCCTCTGGGCGCTTTGGCAGCGGTGTGGGACATGCAGGTGAGGGGCGAGCACATTGTGCCCTGGCTGGCAGCTGGGCCAGCCCCTGTGCCATCCACTGCCCTGGGCACCGCGGGGACCTTCCCCACAGCCCTCATTGCTATTCCTGGAGCGTGAACTGGTGAATAACCTTCGGTTGGGGATGTTTGGCAGTAATAAAGCAGCACATTGCCATTCTTTTTCCTCTCACTTCTTATGAATCCTTTTTTCATCTTTAGAAATTGTCTAGTGTCTTAGTCTGTGAAAAAAATGGAGATCAGCAGTGTGTTGAGCTCTGGCCCAGGTACTCCTTGGTTGCCAGCGTACGATCGACCAAGCTGAAATATCATTGTAGGAAGCATAACATTCCTGAAAAAGGACAAACAGGCAGCAGCTTTGTTTCCTAATGAGTTCTCTGTCAGACATGAATTCCTAAGCAGGTTAGCAAGCGTGTTCTGCTCGGGATTTCCTGCACCTCTCGTTCTGTACATGGAGCACCAGGCATCTCCTGTGACATGAGCACTGTCCCCTGCTGCCCTGAGTGGCTTTTCGAGTCTTGTTTCTCCTACAGGTCTTGACAGAGCTGAGCATCCTCCTCCCCAGGGGACTTGCTCGGAGGTACCATCGTGGAGGTAAACTGGGACAGAGAGCCCCAGGGCCAAAACCACCGGTGGTTTTCAGCCCACGTGGTCAGGTGAGAGCTTACCCAGGAGAAACCCCTGAAGAGCTGCTGCAAGGGCATCATTGTCAGCCCAGCTCTGCCCCTCCATGGTTTCTGCTCCCTGGCAGGGCAAGGCATCGCCCATCAGACATGGGCACTCTCTGCGGGGGTTCATCACTCTCAGAGGCAGGAATTAGCAGCATTGTACCAGCCAGAACCCTTCTGTATTTTGCTACTTTTTTCCCCAGCAGAGCTCACCACACACAAATAAAATATAAAAAAAGCCCAACCCCCAACGTCCAAAGATGTAACCACATATTTTGTCCTGACAGAAATGCCTGTAAATAAGAAATGTGTAAGATTTACTCTCTGCTCCTGAACTTCAGACCCTCTTGCTCCTGATTCTAGTTTTCTGTACAATTTTAGGCTTTTCCATGCCAGGGTCTCATTAATCCCCCCACCAGCTCCACTGCAGGGGGGGACGGAGCTGTGGGAAGCAGTGGCAGCACCTGGAGCTCGGGAGGTGCTGGGACATCTCCTGGGATTTAACCAGAGACACCCAGCTCAGCTGCCAGGCTCTGAAACACGTCGTGCGTCCTGTGAGGAGGGAAAGGGGAAGAAAAGATGCAAAACACAGCCCCAGCTGTGCACGCAGGCTCGAGCTGCTGCTGAGGACAACATCTGGTAACTGCTGACCTTTTCAAAGCTGTGCCTCCCATCCTGGCAAATCACTGCCTCTGCCTTGCCAAAACAGCCATCAATTAAAAATGCATTACCACAGCTCCCCAAAGCAAAGCCAAAAATTGCTGCTTATTCATTCTGCAGATACTCAAGGCATGTTTACAGAGAGTTTTCCACATCAAATATACTAAAAAATTAATTGACCTCACCTGTGAAGAGATGTTAGGAAAACAAGGAAGAGAGGTTTGGAAATAATGTCTCCATCTGCATGTGGACACTTCACGGGCAGAGACAACCCTTTCTGCCTCACACCCTGTATCACCGCATATTGTGGGGCCCATGCCACGTGTTTCACAGCCACTGGTGACCCCCATGGAGGTAGTGGGTCCCCATGGGGGTGTGGGACACTGTGGCATCATCCCACCTGTGACAGAGCTGGCTGTGACCCCCGCTGTGGTGGGAACAGTGTGCTGGAGGTGGTGGGACATGGGAAGCCTGGGACATGCCATGGCCAGTCTCCTCCCCCAGGCAATTCCCAAGGTCTTAGTGGCCCTCAGTTGAGGGGCAGCAAAAAGCTAACGCTGATGATTAATCAACTGAAAAACCAACCATGTGTGTGGTTCAGGGGATGGGGCTTCACCTACAGCTCCTGCAGGGCTGCTGCCTGCAGCCGCCAGCACAGCAGGTACCAGAGCCAGCAGCTGGGAAACAGCTCCATTAAAGCTAGAAATAAAAACACCAAGATCGAAAATAAAAAAAGGAGCAAGTGCTAATGTGAGACTAAATTACAAGTATAACATCTTTGCTGGAGATGTTCAATTTTACAGTCTCTATCTGGATACAGTTGTAATAATTAGGCAGCGGTTCAGGGAGAAGTCACGGCGGAGCTGAGTGGATTATGGAGTGAGACCATCCGTCTGGGATGTCACAGCAGCTGCAGCTCCGAGCAGGGATGCTCCTTTCCCTTCCATAGGTCACCAGGGACACACACGAGTGTAAGGCACTGCTCGGGCCTTTCTCCTGAGCAGGTCTGTGTTCACTAAAACAACGTAAGATCCAAGCCACCACGCACAATGCCAGAAATGCTGCTTTTCTTATGGTTTTGTTTGTTTAATAGAGATTTCTGACTGTTGTATGAGGTACAGGACTGGGCTGTGCTCCTCGGCAGTGGTGCTGGAGGAGAAGCTGGAGGCAGCAAGGGCAGTTTTGTGGGACCGAGGTTCATTCTGCAGGTGGGCAAAGGCAGTGAAAGCTCTGGGCACATGGACAGAAAGGCATCTGGCAAGAGGACTGGTCCTGAGATGATGGTGACCTCGGACACCAAGGCTCTGATTCAGGAGAGCTCCTCAGCACGTGTCCAAGGTGCCCATGAGCTCCCACTGGCCAGAAGGGTCCTGAGGTGCCAGTGTCTGCTCTGAAGGGCTCCTTAGGTGGTTCCAGACTCCCTGCACTGACCCTGTTTTACCTCTTCTTGGTAACAAGGACAGGCTTGTCTTCCACTGCTTGGTTCCTCTTGAGCTTTCACTGAGCTTTTGTCTTACATGTCAGACTTTTAGCAGAGAGGGAACACAGCCAGGGAGATTTTACAAAGGCCAGTTCTCTCACCAAACACTGCAAAAAAATTTCTGAGGAATTTGGGCAAAAGTCTGCTTCCTGCAGGTTATTACCCCTTTCCATGGACAGAAATAAAAATCAAATACATAACCTACTGAGATACTAAATATGGAGAGTCTGAGTTCAAGCCCATTTCTGTATGACAGCAGAGCTAACCATGACATTCAGATCAAAATGCTGCTTCCAGTGAATGACAGAAATATTAATACTAGTGGGATTTTTTGTCTTTTTCCAACTGGTTCCACATAAAAGTGTAAATTGTATTTGCTCTGGGCCCCTAGATACTATCTCAAACTTAATAAATATCTACCGCCTCACACTTAAACTGTGCTGCTTTGGGAGAGCAGTCCAGGGACGCTAAAACAATACTATTACTGAGATGTCAAAATGTAACTGAACAGGGGCTCTGTAACTGCTGTCTGCCAGGGAAATTAAAAATAATGATTGGGTTACAAATGCCATCTTTTGCATTTGAATAGCAGCAAGGAGGCAGGCATTGTAATGCATGGATTATCTCCGAGCAGGTAAATGGCACTGGCAGCCCCTTATTTATGTTGCTGTCATAAACATGCCTCCAAAATTTGTTGTCACAGTATTGTTGTTTTCCTACGAGATACATGATGTGCATAAATTAAGAATATGAAGGTCTCCTTCTTCCACTAACACATGCTTTACTCCGTTATCTTTAACGAATTCACTGCAAAATTAAGGAGCTGTGTAACAGGCTGCAGTGCCTGAAGTAGAGCAGGCGATGCGCTCTTTGAGTCGTGCCTGCGCGGCTGAAACACGGGAATCTTTTGAGTAGCTAAAAGTAAGACGAAACAGGGAATTCATTTTTAATCCAGGCAGTAACGCACAGCTGATATGTAATTTGTTTCCCCATAACCCAAGAAAGACGGAACATTAGAGAGAAACACTGAGAGAAACACTGAAAGAAACCCAACAAAACTCCACCTGGAAAATGATGGGTGCTCCCTCTTCAGGTCAAGAAAAGTCCAAGGTGTCCTCATTTGCCTGCCATAAATATGCAAACAGCCTTCCACTGCCTGCAGCACAGTCCCCACACCAGAGGATGAGTGAGGTGGTGCTGGAAGCCTCTGTGAGAGTAGCTGAAACTGGGGTCAATGCGCTGGGAAAAAAAGTGGTGATCAGGCTGAGGTTGAGGAGACAGCCAGTATTTCAGGGCATCTTCAAGTTCATGTGTCAGCTTCATGTTTGGTGTCCACATTGAGGTCTTACCACATCGGCTGTGGCTGGTACGAAGGGACAGAGTTGGAGGAATGGTGCTTTAGGGCCAAGGAGAGTGGAATGGCCCTGGCACCAGAAGACACCTCCCCTTGGTCATGTTGTGACTGACCCAAGGAACCTGTGGCAGACCCCATCTGCCTTATCTCAGCCATAGCCTCTGCACAGGCACCTCTTTGCCAGGTGGATATTGCAGAGCTGGGACAGGAGGCAGCACCACTGAGAGACCATGTTACGGGTCCATAGGAACCTTCAAAGGCACTAAAGGTCAGGCAGCAGCAGTGGGACCATGGTACATCCCCATCTGCAGGTGCTTAAATGTCAAATAACTTCATCAACACCAATCATAGATGAGTGTGCTGTTCTCCCTGGAGATACCGGTGCCCACAAAAGAGGCAGAGAAAGGGCTTAGACATCACCTGAAGATTGCTAAGTCCCAACACACACTCCATCAGCTTTCATCTTCCTTCCCGCTCCCACCTCCTCAGCTTTTGCTTCTGGTTGCAGCCCCTCCACTACCAATGTTTCCCACTTGCTACTGCTCATCTCCTTGAATTATTTTATTGCTCACTCTGCTGTCAGTCCTGACTTTTCCCTTTTCCACCTATCATTCCTCACATCCTTAACCTTTACAAAGAACATTTACCTGCATCATTTGGCGTTTTTTATGTTCTAAAAGTCTTCTGAAGGATCTGCCACACATAGATTACATATATCCCCAGAAAAGAAGACCTCATGAGGGACATCAATTCCAGAAGTAGATATTTGGGCTTTTCTGTGTTTTATGTCTATGGCTCAGAGTCAACAAGAAGATGGTGTGAACAGCCAGGATGGATGGACATTGTTCATCCTGGCATGCTGTACAAAGACTCTGACACCTGTTTGACATGTACTAAGTTACACTTAAGATACATAACGGCCACCTCTGCCACTCCCCAGGAGGTGTCCTTCCAAATGCCATCTCTGCTGGGCTTCACCCGAGCCATGGTGTGAGCTCTGGGGACAGAGGTGCCCGTGGACACCCCAGCAGCAGTCGCAGCACACTGGAGCTGAGCAGCAGATACGGAGTGAGTCTTCCCTGGCTTTCTGTGTCTAAAATTATCAGCACTTCCCGATTATGTAATGGAGGAGATGGTACCGAGTAGGTTATTTCCAGAGGAAAGGAACTAACAGTCCTTGCTTGTAAGTGCCATGGGGAGCTGCGTCAGGTGGCGTGCACCTTAACGCGAGCAGACACTTGTGCCTGTGTGATGGGGCACATGACGTCCAGGAACGCTGCTAAAACGTGTGGAGATGTGATCCAGCACGGAGAAAAGCTGCTTGTCTTCCCCAGTCTGTAAGCTGCTTGTCTTCCCCATTCTGTAGAACCGGAGATGATGAGTTTTGTAAGCACGTCAAGATGGTCTAGCTGTAAAATGTGGGACGGAAAAGAAGTAGGTCCTGGGTGGGCTGCAATTACTCACTTAACATTTTGGAGTCTGTTCCCATTTAGGCAACGTGGGCCCCGGTCTTCTCTTGTTAAAAACCTGCAGGAATAAACCTCTTGTGTTTGGGGGTTGCTCAGGTACCCTGTACCTAGGGATCCAGTCCAGAACATGGGCACGTGATGGCATAAAAAGAAAGTGTAACTTCTCATAAAGGATATATTATAAGGTATAGAAAGAAAAACAGCTTTTGAGAAAACTAAGCGGCTTTGGAGGACCCTGTAGGTGAAGGGTAGCCCTTGGTGTGCGTTTCTGCTGCACCTGTGGAAAGACCTAAATCAAACCAGATACATGGGAGGGAGGATGCTTCTGTAGATTTGGGTCCTATTGGAATATTGTCCCTGATTCACTCTGAAGTGTTTTGCCTACAGCTATTCAGAAAAGCACTTCTGCTTATGCTACCTTATGTCAAAGCTGAGCTAAATCACAATCCTGGCAAAACCGCTGAGAAAGTCCTTACCGAGGGCTGCTCAGGCCACTCACCTGATGTGCCCTGAAGAATGGTCTTGCTTAGATCAGTGGTGTTTTAAAGAGATTTTTGAGGGCTTAAAATACATCAAACCGTTGTTGGATTCAGGAAGAATAGCCTCATTTTCCAGTTACTCACAGGCAGAGTCATTCCCACATCGTCTATGGATTGTCTACAAAGCAAGCTCTTCATGCTCTCTCATGTGGGGGACACCTGAGACAGAAGGGCAGGGTGGTTCAGCTGAGGGCATCCACCAAAACCCTGCAGGTTCACCACCATGGGTCAAGCACCTGCACAAATGGATGTTTGATATTATTTTGCCCCAGTGTGTCTGTACCTGGCTCCACCGACAGCTCCGTAAGCTGCTCAGTGGAATTGGGCAGGGAAAACGGTGTGCAGAGCTCTGGGTGGTCATCCCTGCCCCATTTCTTATTGCACTTATTGCACTTATTGTCCTTCCTGCCTGCAGGGTCCCCTCAGCGTCTCTCTCCCTCTTCTCTGCCAGATCAAACAGAAGTTCCTCAGCTTTGCCATGGGAGACCCTGCATTCCCTGTGCCGGGCACATTTCATTTACAACAAAAACATCAGCTCCACTTCTGGAGGGCACTGAGCTCACCTTCATTTGTCACTCACAAGATGGTCATGTCACCTTTGAGCTTTCTGCTGAAGGCTCCTCATACTTGAACAGACACCCCCTCCCCTGCTCTGCAAAGCCATCTTCTTCCCTGGAGCCCACCCCTGTCCCAGGTTTTCTAAGAATACACTTGATATTGAAGAATAAAATGTCTGTTGGTTCCCCAGAATGAAACGTGACCTTGAAAACATTGGTGTCATGGGGTCACAGTAACTTTGTCAAAGTACTTAAGTTTCTGACGTGAGGTTTAAGATTGCTAGAAATTTATTACTCTGTTTGCTGAAGGGGATCAGCACCAAAGCATTGGTTCAGCGGCTCGAGTTTATTTTCTTGCCATAAGCTTAGTTATCAAAACATGTAATTTTAAAGCACATTAAATACGGATGAGGGATTCTTCAGGCTGGTGCTTAACGATGCACCTGGCCAAAGGGCATCAGGAGCTGGTCACTGCAGCACCTCTCCTGGAGCAGGGGGGGCTGCACAGGGTGGCCAGGACCTGGCTGGGGACCGTCACCAACAGGCTGCGTGGGGTGGCCTCTGATGGGATCTTGTGCTTGAACAGGGCTCTGCACTTGGGGGGCTGCAAAGGATCATCCCTCAATGCTCTCTGTCACATTTTGCCCAGACAAGATGTGGTCTTTCCAGTTGTTCTCGCTATAAGGATGTTATTTAATGAAAAGCGTTACTGGAGAAGATTGCAAAAAAAAGGGGGGAAAACCACTCTGCAAAGGAATGTTACCTGTCTGGGTTTAATAACATGATTTATTGTATTTAATTGCTTCATAATGCAATGTGGTTCACTTAGGGAAATGATTGCAATCTAATTGTTATATTTGTCTGATAAAATCTAGTTATCATTTTAATTACACTTATGAAAATCCTTGTTTGCGTCTTTCTTAATTTTTGCGTGTTGAACGCGGTGTCCTGCAGCAGGTCCCTGTGGGCCAGGCAGGGCAGCTCCCCCGGGCAGCGGGCACCGCCTTGGAGTGCAAGGGGTGAGAAAAATGCTGATTTCCACCCCGGGAACACTGGTGATCCGTGGGGATTTGTGCGCAGGGAGTCATTCAACCAGGGATTTGGGCAGAGTTGATGTACAACTGCTGAGGGGCAGAGAGCAGGGGGAAGGCGTGACGCCACCTCGGCAGCGCAGGGCAGTGATGGAGAACAACAGGCTCCTGTCTCTCTCTGAAGAACCAGGGCTCCAGCCCCTGAGGACGGGCAGAAGTCACTTGGTGTCACACGTGGAGGGGTTGCAGGGGCCAGAGGGACCAGTGTGGGAGCAGCAAGGCAGCCCCTGGGCTCTCCCGACGCCTCCTCCCAGGCTCTGGCTCCATGGAAGGCGCTTGTCAGCGAGATGGGGGGGCTTGTCAGGGGCTCTGTGGGCAAAAATAAATAAATAAATAAATAGGGAGAGAGAGAGAGAAAAAAAAAAAGAAAGAGAGATATTTTTATCAGTATAACGTTTATTATTTTTTCTGCTAATTAAAAAGCTCATAATGTATAAATTAGTATTCACCAGTTCACAGAATCTACATTAGTCAGATCAAAACATGACACACGATTCAAGTAAAGCATGTGAGCAATCCCTTCTTAGCACTTTAAATGCTTTAGAAGACTGCGCCGCATCCCTGCTAAGGAAAATGCTGAAGGAAAGACCAGAGACTCTTTATCAGCACAGAAATATCATAGTGCTTTCCTTTCTGCTTCCTCTCCTCATCTGCAGCATTCATGCTCTCCAAGATCTTACTTTTTATGTTGCTGGAATTGTTCACTGAATTCAGCACAGATTCACAAATGATCCGTCAGCTTGTAACTACATTTTCTGTGCACATACTGATTTTCTTAAAAAAAAAAGCCTCCGATTCCAGTTTGAAAAGCAGAGGTCTGACCTAAACCAAAGGGGAAGTTTGGGAAGAAGATTCTGAAGTTCATTGGGCTGAAGGTGGCATCCGATGTGTGTCCCCTGTGTCCCTTGGGGCGCCTGGCAGGGGCGGTGTCACACACATCCAGAAATGCACTCGGGTCTTTTGCTGCCTTTGCAATTATTCAGTTTTCCTTGTTGTCCGGAAAGAGGAAAGTCTCTCCTCCTGGAGCACAGAAAAGCAGAGGAATTGTGACTTGTTTCAGCGCACAGGATCAAGTTGAAAAGCAGATATTTAAAATTCCTTAATGGTCTTAGATTTTAAGCATAGTCTGAGTCATGTTTGAAAACTGCACTACACAAAGCACTTATCTTTTCTGGGTTGTTCTGGGGTTTCTTTTATTGTTGGGGTTTTTTTATTGTTTTGTGTCTGTCAGAATGTGTGTTTGATAGAAATGAGGAGAAAAGAAAAAAAACCTTTCTGGAATGTATTCCTCTGGATTTGCAAACAGACTGTTGAGGGCTTTTGAGATTTCGGAGGGTGCCTATCAATGCTTTTTCAAAGTCGGTGGTTGCAACACTCTGTATGAAACAGAACTAAGTGGCTTTATTTTACTGCTCTTCTATCTGTATACAAGCCATTACCCATAGTCTGTACTTTTTCTACCAGCACATACCTGTTCAAAGTCCTTCTAACTCAAATAACCCGGTGCAGAGGCACAACTGAACCTGGGCTAGGCTTTCATTCCTCTCTCCTATCTCATTCACATCACGGTACGGTTCCTTCAAGGGCTGGTAAATAAGGATTTTTTGGTGATATCCCAAAGCCATATGTACCTTCAGTGACAAGTGATTTGAATTTGGTATAAATATGACTTGCAATAAATGTCCAGACTGCCAGACTCTGCTGCAGCCTGTTCAATTCTTGCTCCTTCCTCCTTCTTCCCACGCACCCCCTGCCCTGTCCCGAAGTCCCCATCATTTCCCTGTCATACCAGATAGAAGGAATATGAACTGGATAGGTTGGAAACACATTTTTGTAGAGTTTGCCAGCAAATTCCCAGGCTAGAGAAGTGGTGTCTGGAGGGCCCAGCGGTATCATCTGCTGCGTATTCAAAGTTTCTCTAATTTATTACCTGCAAAGCAAAATAGACTCAAAAGAAAAGACAAGGATCTCAGAAAGCTGAAATTTTCCTTTAATTCATTGGCCCTGCAATTTGGTTTAATGTCCAGTTTGCAATGCTTGTCAGAATTTACTTGGAGAGATGTATCTATAAGGAGACCAGGATAAAAAAAAAGGGAAACTTATTACTTATTACGTGTTGAAAACAATTGAAGAGACCACAGGCCTGATAAGACTTGTAAAATCCACTTCCAGAGCTCAGCTTCTACACAGCTTATTCCTGCCCTGCTTTGTCTCCCCTTTCCTCTTTCTTCCCTCTCTCTTTTCTTATTTTTATGCTTTGACTTTTTATAATTGTGTTCAGAGCCTTCCTCTGGGCACTGTGCTGAAGCCAGCACGCTGCACAAATGTCCTTTTAATTTCCATGCTACTAAAATGCAATCAAAATAAAAGGTTTAATTTTTCAAATGCGTTTGGTATCTCACGGCCGTTTAAGTGCCTTGATCCATCTGCTGGTGGGGAGCCAGCGCGCGGCGCTTGGACGCTGCTTCCACAGGAGCTCAAAGCTGCTCCCAGAAACAAACAGCAACAACGTCTGAGGGGGATGCGGAGATAAATCCTCCAGTAAAAGCACAAAGGAGAGCAGAGATACATGAACGCTGCAATACGGGAAGAGAGGAATTTTTTTACAAGCCATTTGCAATATCAAGATTCTTGTCCTTGTGTATTGCTTTAGAGAGGAAAGGGACAAAGCCATGTGCAGTGCAAAGCCATGATTGTCAGCAGCAGGTATGTTCTGAATGCACCCAAGGAACTCACGGAGTGCATGACAGCTTGACGTAACTCATTGCTGTTAGGCAGGTATCTGAAAATGTGCTGATCGGAGGAATCAAGGTCCTACATTTATTAACTCGTGGACAAGCTCTGGATGTCTGTCAGTGCCTTTGAGCGAGACTGGCTGCCCCTGGCTGTGTGTTACAGCACCAGTCCACTGCTCGCTGGAGAGACTTGAGGAAGAACAAGGAAGGTGAGGAGGTTCTGGATTAGACACGGAGATGATGCCTGGAAGGGAACGATCACAGACTGGACTGTGCTGCTCCCGGGGCTGAGGAGTCGGTGTTTGCAGACACTGACCAGTGCCAAGACAGCACTTAGGAGAGCACTTAGATAGATCATTAAAGTACTCTATCAGGAAAATAGCTAGTACTGGAAACCCTTGTATCATGGCTAGTTTCACTGTCAAAATACCTGATCCTAAACCATTGGTTATTATGAGCACTTCTGGCTGTAACTGGGACTATTTTACTGAAATGCCAGCAATAATGCTCTCAAAATCAAAAAGCAAAACAAAGCAAAATTTAAAAAAAAGGAGCAAACAAACAGATTAGCCTCATATATTATTGAAAGGTTTAAAACAAAAAGACATTAAAGCCCTTTTAAAAGGTTTAAGTCAGGAACCTTCTCTGGTGGGTAATGGTAAATCCTTACCCCATTTCAGGGGAACGGGGAGGACGACAGCATCTCAGGGCCCCCGGTGCCTCCCCCGAGCTCCCCACCAGCCTTGAGTCGCTGGTGAGTATTCAGAATTCTTCCCTTTTGCGTGGAGCTGTGGGGCAGAGCAGGCACTTCCAGCCCCTGGAAGAACAACAGCCTTGGGGGACAGTTTGTGGCTGGGCTCAACACCCAGCGGGTCGGGTTCTGGTGGGATGGCTGTAGTGACGGCAGAGAGATCGTCCATGGTCCTACACCACTTTAGTGCCCAAATCTATTCCACAAAGCCTTTTTGGCACGTTTACAATCCCTAGAGCCTCTTTTAGCACAGGTAGGGCTGTCTGGTGTTTCTGTGCAGTGGGCAGGGCTGTCCCAGGGCGCATCCCCCCTCCCCGACACCCGCACTCCTCGTTAGCGGGGTGCACGCTGTCGCAGGCAAACGCTCCCAGCAGCTGCGCGAGCGAGGAATTAGGTTTATAATGAAATCAATTACACAGATTTAGCTTCTCCTGGATTTGTGCCTTCCCACAAACAGGCTCACCCAGCCATCCCCAGCTGACCGCGCGTGAGCTGGATGAACAAAGCCGTTCCCTTCATCCAGAGGATGATTGCTGGCTCCGCTGTCATTTGCACTGTAAATCCAGGCTTAACTCCAGCATTCAAATTCATCTTCTCTGTGTAAGTTGGGGAAGGCTCATTGCATGGTAAAATCTCGCTTGCTGATTTTATACTTTTTTCTATTTCTCTCTTGAAGATCAGGCAAATTGAGAACACAGTGAAGACGTTCACATGTAATTCTGGAATCTTTTTCTTTCCTTTTCCTTGAGACATATCATGGAGTCATTGGTAGTGACATTATGGCTATTTCACAAATCCCAGACTCACACAGTGAGAAGAAGACACAAGTGAAAACTTGTTTTAATGTTTTCTCATAAGAAGCCTGAAATTAAAAGCAGTTAAAGCAGAGCAGTGTGTCAGTGGAGTTACCCCTCTCCTCTGCTCAGAGAGAGCTGGTTACTGAAGAACAACCTCAACATGCACACAATTAACTCCTGAAAAGTCTCTTCCCTGTGGAGTGGGTCTCACAGGGGTTCTGCAGCCACCAGCCCGGGCAGCTGAGGACCACTGCTCTCTCTCTGGGAGGAGACCAGCAGCAAGTGCTGGGCTGCTGCTGGGGTGGCAGGAATCTCTGCATCCAAGTCATTCCCTGCAGGGAATAGACTGCCCTTGGAAGATAATGTGATTTATTTTTTTTCTTTAAGAAAAACATCACAGAGGAGCTTCAATCATTTTTTTTTTCCCATTTTGTTCCTGTTTTGTACAGTGTTACAGTTTTTGAGAATGTTTCACTGATTTTTATCTTGCTCTTTCTCTTCCGTGTGCAGTCTTTGTAGAACACAGCAAATGAGGCAAAAATTACTTTAATGCCTCCTTCCATTTAAAATGTTTTATTTTCCTTACCGCTATGGATGCCTATTACTTCCTTAATTGATCAGCTCCAAATTCCTGGGTTTGTTAGTAAGGATTAAATAACTTTATTTAGTAAAGATGTAAGCTTATGGGCATTATTTAGAGTAGGGTTAATTAGTTACCATTATCTGGTTTGGTATATATTGAAATTAACAAGACTACTGCTTCAGAATAACTGTAAGGGACCAGAGACATACAATAGTAATGTAATTTATTTTAATCCTTTCCAAGTTTTATCTCTGCATTTTTAAGAGTGACCTATAGAATATATATCTGTCTAAACAGGAATTAATGTCCTCATTAAAACATATACTGGTTTGGATTTGAAGGCCAGCTAATCAAAAGATCTTAAAAGTTAACAGTCAATAGGTCACTCACGGGTTATTGGCATCTGGGTTCATTAGAGATCAAGGTCAGACTTAACGCCACGGAGCATTTCTCCCCAATTCTGTGTGAAAGCTGTGGGGCAGGTCAGCGCAGTGCAGCTCTGGGGAAACTGGGGCTGAGGAACGGGGAGGGAGGGAGGGAGGGAGGGAGGAAGGAAGAACAGAAGGACAGAAGGACAGAAGGAAGGAAGGAATATTTGTGCTTTGTCTCTGAGTCCCTTCCCCAATGGTTTCAGTGGCGTTTAGGCAATAACAGAGCCACAACCACTGTGTTTCACTGCAAAATGTACCAGCAACATCAAGTAAGGAATGTACAGTTTCCCCCTGAAAGGGGGTATAAAAGACCAAACTAAAATAATAAATAGTCACAAACTTTCATTTATAGAGGACATCAGTTGTTGCTTTGAAAATATTATTTTTTTAAAAAAGAAAATTATTGGCAGTTAGAACTATCCTGTAAGAGATTCAATACTCGATATAATTCAAGTTATATTCTGCAATTTCATCCGTGCACGTGGTCTTTGGAAAGGGTATCTGCTGCTTTGGCTGAATAATGATAAGACAATTAAAATGCCCTAACGATTTTAGCAGATCTAAATATTACAAAATGGCCATAGTAAATAAAGTTAAGATGATCTTTCAGTGTGGTTTACTTTATTATATATATAAAAATATGGATATTGATGCAGGGAACTCATGCAAATGCTAGCTGTTAACTGCAGCCAGTTCAATGAAATTGCAAAACAGTGCTATAGTAAAACATTAATAGTGGAGAATAAACATAACTAGAAGTTTGATGGAAAAATGAAAAAGTATTCTGTTTTCACCTAAGAGCTGCGATAAATACATATAACACTGCCATAACTCCTCAGCGGCCGTGCTGGGAACTTGGATGGTGTCCACATCAATTTTTTTTTTTTTTTTTTTTAACAATTACATTTAATTCTGCCTTTCCGAACTTTCTGCACGTGGTGTGTGGTGAGGTAACCATCATTTGGTTAAAGAGCAGGAATGCCACTAAGCACGGCATGAACAGTCTGCTGAAGAAAAAGTTGATTTTATAGATCATTGCTAAAAACTGCTGGATTTAGTTGTTGATTAAGAAGAGAATTCTCCCTATTTCCCCCAAATGTTAAAGCTACATCTGTCCCTCACGTCACTCTCTGTCTTTCATTCATGTAGAAAATAGCCATTAGATGCCTTTAAAAAAAAGGGAGAAGCGACAAAGCTGGATCCATGTTTCAGCTGCCAGATGTTGCTGCTTCTTGTGCCGTTCCCAGCCAGGGCAGGGGTCGGTCAGTGAATAGGATTTCCCTCTTTGAGGACGTGCCACAGTGATCAGCTCACACCACGGTGTTTTCCTGCTGCTTTTCATATATTGAGCTCTTCAGATTTATACTGGCAGGCATCTCATTCAGCTCCAAATGGTTTTTTTCTGGGTCCTTTCTGTAACTTCCTGATTTTTCCATTTTGGTTACAAAAGCTGTAAGACTTGGGCACAGCCCTGCTCCCCCTGGGGCCACGCGTCCCTGCCCAGGCTCCCTGCCCGCTGTGTGCACAGACGGTGGCACTTCCCATTTCAGCTGGAGTTCTCCTGGGATCTGCAAGAGCTTTCTGTGTGGAGCCTCATTAACGGAATTCTGAAAATCCAACATCAAGTAGATCACATTTAGTTGTCGGTTTTCTCAAAGAACTTCTTCAGTGGGTTTGGTAAAAATCTCTCTCCAGAAGGCATGCTGACTGCCACCAAACCGCAATACCAAGCCATGGAGTTAAGGATATGGCCATCAGGGGTTGGCTTTAGTAGCCCTGGTGGCACAAGCAGCGGGTGTGTCATCAGGCAGTCCCACACACGTCACCTCTGGTGACTTTTCCAGGGAGAAGTGTCAGGTTTTGTGGTTTCTGTTGCTCCGGCAGGAGTCGGTGACCTCAGCAATCACCCCCCAGACAAACCGCAGCCCCCGGGTTCGATGCTGCGGGAGGCGGAAAGGGAATACGGCAATAACAGCTTACAAGACCCTTTTAATGTAAGCTTAAAGGTGTGAGGTTTTACCAGTTTTGTTATTTCCAAGGTGGTGAATCAGGAATGGAACTAATTTTTGCAGAAAACATGTTCGTCGAGATGTGTCCTGTGTTACCTGAGATAATCCTGGCTATGGGTCCTACTGCTACTGGAATTTTTCCTCTAAATGTGATCATCTTCAAGGGAAGGAGAGTGAGAATATCTTCAATGACAAAATGCTTCTTATGTCCTACAAAGTGCTATCCTGACACATTTAGCATCTTCAGTCCCCTGGAGAGGTGATGAATAATAAATAATGCAGGAGAAAGAGCTGATTGTGCACAGCTTTACACTACGCCTTTTGTGAATTCAAAGGAAATCGGGCATTCAATAAATAGCTGGTTTGAATTCAGAGGAGCAGCTCCCCGCTGTTCCCTTCCACCTGGCTCCCTGCCCGGGGCCTGTTTGCCGTCAGTCCTGGGGTGTCCATGGGGTGCTGGGGTAAGAGCAGTAGCTCCATCTCCCCCAGAAGGGGCTGTGCAGCCCCCAACATCACCCAGCGTGGTCCTGCCTCTGCTGGAGCTGCCAGGCTGCTCCCTCCTGGCTTCTCCCAGCAGCACCAGGGTGGGGAGGGGATGGGATGGTCGTGTCCCATCAACGGTGGGCTCTCCATCAGTGGTGGGCTCTCCATCAGCCGTGTGGAGCCTCCCACAGCTGCTGGGGGAAACAGCTCCACCTGCAAGTGAACTCTCAGCTGAGACTGGAACACAGTTGTTAAATTCCTGGGTTTAATGAGCTCCATTACTATTGCCACTTTTCACATGTTCACGTTTTCATTTCCAGCAGCAGCTAGTTCTCCAAACAGCTTCAGGAAGCGAAGCAGCAGGAAGCACGGTGGGGGTGTCCGGGATGCTGCCCCACGAGAGCTGAGTCCCCCATGGCACTTGGTGTGTCTCAGCACTGCTGCGAAGCTTGTGAAGATTTTCAGGTGAGAAATGGAGGCTTTGATTCTGCTTGTGATAAATACCTGTAACCTTTAAACAAATGAGCCTGAAAGGAAAGAATTTGGAAGAAAAATGCAGGAGAGGTGTGGGTGTTTCTCTTCTGGCTGGGACCGTCCCTCGGGAAGGTGTGGGGTCCAGCATTTCAGGACTGTCTGGGGTAGGGGTGTTCTGCAACAGCTCTCTAGTGTCCTGGTGGGTGCATGTCCAGGGCTGATGCTCCAGTGGGCACATCAGCACCTTGGCAGTGTGTGCAACTGGGATCTGAGCTTGAGAGCCTCTTGTAGACCAGCAGCCGTGGCCAGTGGTGGCCAGGATCCTCACTGTGACAGAGGGTCACCACAGGCATCTTACGTGTAGGCAGCATCTCTTTGCAGAACATCAATTCTGTGTCCTTACGAAAGCCAATTTCCTTTGCACACAGCTTGTTTGGGGAGCAGCTGCTAAAAGAAGGGGTTCAGCTCTGCAGGTCAGGTCTGCTTCCCTTGGCACATTCCTTCCTGCAGAGCTGGGAGAAGCTTTCCACAACCAAGGAAGGCAAGAGCTGTCTTGGTTTGGCCCCAGGTTGCACTGGGGGAGGTTTAGGATGGATATTAGGAAAAATTTCTTCACTGAAAGGGTTGTGAAGCCTTGGCAGAGGCTGCCCAAGGCAGGGGCGGGGGTGCCCTCCCTGGAGGGAGTTGAAAGGTGGGCAGACGTGGTGCTGAGGGACATGGGTCAGTGGTGGGTTTGGGCAGTGATGGTTGAACTCAATGATCTTCAAGGTCCTTTCCAACCAAAACAATTCTGTGATTCTATGATTTGGAGGGGTGTAATCTTCAGCATTATTCTGTATTCCTGCTGCTGGGATAACCAACTGCAGGCTGGTCAGATGCATAACAGGGACTCCCCTGCCCAGATACTGACCTCTGCTTGTGGCAGCTTTCTGGCCACCACACAGTTACACACGTCACAGACAAACCCTGCCCAGACAGGTCTGTGAGGAAGGAAATTTCCCCAGGATCACCGAGTACATTTCCATGGTTAAACCTGGCTTTGGAAAGTGCTTTATCAGATCCCACCACTGAGAAGTTATTGCCCAGTTCCAGCAGGGTACCTGGGGTAGGGATTTAGAGAAAAGGTTGGGTGGCTGTTGGCACCAGATAATATAAATCACCACAGCATCCTGGCGCTGAGGTCTCCGAATTATCAGTGCAGGTTCATGTGACAGTGGATTTTCCACACTGAAGAAGAGTGTAGGGAAGATTCAATTAAGCAATTTCTGGAAAGTCCTTGGAACATCTATTTATGGACAGTTGAGTCAATTATTTCTCAAATAGAAAATTATTTCTATCCTGCGAAAGCTGAAGGCAATAGATCACTGCTGTTAGCAGGCCGTTTGTAGCACACATTCTCATTACAGTACATTTGAGTTATATGTCTGTTTGTATTAAACTGCACATTCTTCTCGTTACGCTTATTAAAAACTAGATATTTAAAGTAAAAATAACATAGATTATTCATATGGCATGAAAGTGTGCAAATAAATGCATATCAAAGTTATTGATTCTAAAAAAAGTGCATAGAAATGAGAGTTTGAAAGACAAGAATATGTCTCATTATCATGAGAAGGGTGTGAGCTTTTATAAAATAATAAGCCATCATTATGAGTGTATCTTTTTGAAATAGTATAGAACAGAATTGAGTGGAATAGAGTAGATGGAACAGAACTTTTAAACATTCAGGTGTAATTAAAGAAAAATAAATACAGATCAGTTAGACTTCATACCCAATAACTTGGTTAGAAAAATCTTTCCTGTTTGGTCAAGAGGAACCACAGGTAATAAATCTGAATTATTAAAGAGTCCTTAATTTGGTATTCTCACAACAGTAACACAGACCAATGACTACTATAACATTGCACACAGCGCAGTAAGAAATACTAATGAGCATTAAGAGAAAATTCAACCCAACGTTTTGATACTTGAAAAGCTACTTTCCTCATGTAAGCTAATAATAATTTTGCAATGTAGTACCCTGCTTGCAGTGATGCTCGAATCGTGACTTGTCCCTTTGAAACATAACCCTTCCCGATGGAATCACCGGTGACTTCTAAACGGTTGAGGTTTAAATACCTGTCTGGGAAGCCAGGGGTTACTGGGGGTGGTTGCATTTGCTCTGTCCTGCTCTGGCCAGGCTGGTTCCAGGTGTGCACATGGCATTTTGAGCCTCTGCCTTCATTCCTTTCTGATCTGCAAGGGAGCCTCGTCAGATGGAGATGTGAGGATGATAGTGCTCGTTTTGTAGAACCAGACAAAGGAAATTTTTAAGCTGAGCTAATTTGAATTTATGGCTGCCAAGTTAAATAACTCGCCCTTCTCCAGCTGCATTGATCTTCCTGGAGAAAAGCGAATGGAAAGGTATGGCCAGAGGAGAAATGCAAATGCTACCAGTGAGGAAAGCGAAAGAGAAAAGGAGTGAGGAAAAACTAGTTGGGGAGCATCGAGGGGGAAGAGTGAAGTCTGAGCAGGCACTGGGACACTGAGCACCAGCCACGTCTCAGGCACTGTGTAAATGGGACTGAGCATCTGTTGCTCCCCACGCGGGGTGGGAGGAGACACCTACGCACCCACCAGCTGACTCCCTGCCAAAGACATCTCTTGTTTTCCTTTTTTCTTTTTTTCTTCTTTTTATTTACACGTAGTCTGTGCTAATACTCCAGGCGCTGAGGTGTGCTGTGGGCCAGAGGGTCAGTCAGGGATGCTCAGCACCCAGCTGTAGGAAACCCACAACAACCTGTGCTGGTTCTGCTGCTGATTCAAAGGCTGGAGTCACTGGAGCTGATAAAGCACCCTGTTTTGTACAGAGTTTGGCACAGTGAGGCCCTCATTTCTGTTGCCTCCTTTTTATTATATGATAGACTGATTAAAATAGAGTTATGATTATTTTTATATGCATCAAGTGTTCATCCTGTATAATTCCCCAGCAGGTAAATTCTGAAATGTCTCCTTAGATGAGGAGGTTGAATATCTGTTATTTTGGAGGAATTTGAGACAGAAATGTGGCAGTGGTAGGTCAGATTAAAGGTATGAAATATTCTGTTCCTTGTACAGCTCTATTTCATCTCTCCAAGGGTGTGTGAGCATGGTGGGTCTGGGGTTCAGAGTGGGTTTGGAGGCAGCCCACCAATACTTTGATAGTTTTTCTTCCTATCGGTCAAGAAGTGTTTGTGTCATATTGAAGCAGTGCATCAGGATGAGGGATAACTTTCTGAAAAGTGGGGGCATTGGGATGCTGACCCTGCCCCAGCAATTCCTTGGTGCATTTACAAGAACCAGCATCTTCTGAAGAATTTGGGTACCAGCCCTGGCCTGGGCCAGAGCTCTGGGTCCACGGAGGACTGCAGGCTCTGCCAGCGTGTCCTGTGCCAGCAGATTCACTTCAGGGAGATACCCAAATGATCAAGGCACAGAACCAGAATCAAACAAGAGCAGTAAAACAGTACAGGTGTGGAATCATGATGTGAATATTATACCAAATTGCAAGGATTGAGATTTATCAAGATTCTCTCATTCAAGGAACTTATCATTGCATTTTCCGCCTTCTGCTCCTGTAATGGATATTCCACAGCTAATCACTGAAGGATGTCACCTTTTAAATATGACTTCTATTGAAAGTAATGTATTTATACACAGAATAACCATGCTGCTATAAAAATTGCTCTCTGATAGAGGCGAGTGGTGAAAGCCCCAGGTGGAAACACAGCCCGTGGTGGCTGTGTGGGGCTGGGGAGAGTGGGGAGGGCAATGGGGACCACCACGGCAGAGCCCGGAGGGGACGGGGGAGAAGGGGGCTGTGGGGCCATTAGCTCCTGGCAGCCGGGGGGGGACCAAAGCTGACAGGCCGGGCTTCATCACCCCCGCTGATTATACAGCAAATTGCTTTTCCTGCAACACCTGGGGCCTGGGAGGAACCTTTGACATTTATTGATGTCCATCTTGTATTAGATACTCATATGATTAACAATAATATATTGCCTGTACTTAGGGGTCTGTTCAATGCCAGTCACCTCTGTGTCTGAACTCCTGAAACCCACGAAAACAGCTGTGACCACAGCGAGCTCCCTGAATTTCTGCTGAATCTCCCATTTTGAGGAAATCCCCCTGGCCATGGCAAAGCAGTCAGGATCTTTTAGGTTTCCTCCATTTTTATTTATGTGGTTGGTTCTGTGCGCTCAAGCTCACATGCATGAGGATGTATCTGTGCTGCAAACATCATTGTGGTAAAGTTTATCCCAAGAGAAAACAATAGAGAAAATGACTAGTTGCTAAGGTGCTCACAGTGCCTCACCATACTGGTCTAATTTCCCTCTTTCCTCTGTCGCCTTCTCTTTTAATCTACTTGACTGGCTGTGTTTTCAAACGCGAGTACCTGAAGCAAGGGAGTGACCTATTTTCCTGGTTACCCGCTGCAGAGACTGCAGAAAAGGAGGATGCAGGAGCCCACAGACAAGCATTTTCCTGCCTGGAGCTTCAGCTGTGCGGCAGCCAGCGCTGATCCAGACCCGGGTGCTGCAGTGAAATTGCCGTGAAACTGAACCCAGCACAGCCCTGAGACCTCCTGCTCCTCTGGGCTGAACCCAGTAGCCCCAGGTAGCCCCAGTCCTGACTCCAGAGTCTGTGGCAAGTGCACCCCTGCTGCTGGCCCAGGGACTGTGACCCCACACGAACACGGAGCGAGGCACACACGATGCTCATGGCACGTTGTGCAAGGTGTCAGCCCTGTCAGTGTGTGGGCACTGGGTCAGGGGAGGCTTGGAAACCTTCCTGGCCTCACTCAGCCAAGCCCCGCTGAACAGCGGCTGCAGGGAGCGCTTGGACATCTTGGGAAAGGGGCAGAAGAGCAGCCACCCCCAGCAAAGCCCTGAAAAGGCATTTAATGGCTTTGGCTCAGTAACTGGGTGTGAGTTAAACACCAGAAGACAGTTACAAAGCACAGTTACAAAATGAGTCCTTAGTCAGAAAGGAAAACATTTTTCCCTGTTCTCTTCTGCCCCCCCCTCCCCGTCTCTCAGGGCACAGGGAGGCTTTCCCAAGAGCCTCTGGCCAAACCACAGAGAAAAAATCATCCCCTTTTGGTTCCAAACAAGCCGGGGCTGGGATTCACAGAGCCATGTTGTGGGGAGTTGTCACAGCACCATCCCACAACGCTGCCCCTGTTTTCCTGGCTGTTTACGATGGTTCTGTGGTGCTGGATTCACAAAACAAGTTTTAGGTTGGTTGGGCTGTTGTCACCCATCAGGGGCAGGATGAGCCAGCGCTGGATGCTCCTTCCAGCAGCAGAACAGGGACGTGCTCTGCCCAGCGGCAGCACAAACAGCATCACAAGGCTGTGTCTGAAAGAGAAACGCGTGTTTTCCTGGCTGCCCTCACACTCCACGGACAAATCGTGTCCCTTCAGAGGAAGCCAATGCTCAAACCTTCCAAACTGCCTTTTTTTTCCAAGAATTCTTTGCACTTTAGTGGACTTCACAGGCGTTTCACTGCAGCTCGGGGGGCTGGGGCAGACCCTGCTGTGCTGTTTGCCGGGGGCTGTTCCCCTTGGGATGCTGCGTTGTCAGACAGCCAAGGGCTCTCACTGCTGCACAAACAGCATCACAAGGCTGTGTCTGAAAGAGAAACGCGTGTTTTCCTGGCTGCCCTCACACTCCACGGACAAATCGTGTCCCTTCAGAGGAAGCCAATGCTCAAACCTTCCAAACTGCCTTTTTTTTCCAAGAATTCTTTGCACTTTAGTGGACTTCACAGGCGTTTCACTGCAGCTCGGGGGGCTGGGGCAGACCCTGCTGTGCTGTTTGCCGGGGGCTGTTCCCCTTGGGATGCTGCGTTGTCAGACAGCCAAGGGCTCTCACTGCTGGGAGAGGAGGGAACCACGGATGGACACAGGGTGAAAGCAGTGCTCTGCTTTGGTAAAAAAAACAGCTTCTTTTGTACTTGTTTGCATCTGGAAGGATGACCAGCTAAAACAAAGAAGACAGTTAGAATAGATGGGTCCCAAGAGGCAATAGCAGCACCCATTTCCATTGCCATCTTTAGGGCTGGAGAAGCTGGCTCTGTAGCAGCAGGGTTTAGCCAGAGCTAAAGATATGTTCGTGAACAGGCGTTAGAGGAATGACTCAGACATTTTCCATAAATGTCATGGTAAAAGAAACTGTGGTTAATGTTCGTTTCCCCCATCGGCAGAGTGGACTGCGGGCAGTGGTTGGAGGGGCGAGGGGAAGACAAGGCTTATCATGAGGTGGCAGCGAGCACTGGAGGCATCGCTCTCCTTTGGGCTTGTTTCCCCCATTGGCAGAGGGAACTGCGGGCAGTGGTTGGAGGGTTGAGGGGAAGACAAGGTTTATCATGAGGGGCAGTGAGCACTGGAGGCATCGCTCTCCTTTGGGCTGGGGGAGGCCGGGGGATGGAAAGAAAGCATTTGTACAAAATAACGCCGAAGCCTGGTGCGTGTTGTGACATCTTTATGGGGTTCCCTGAGAGTGAATGAGATACATAGATAGTCGAAAGGTACACATCTTACTTTTGTGTTTTGAAATCCAGAAAATACAAGGCAGAGAGTGACAGGGACTCCTGAGGACCCACATTACCTTTCCCAGAGAGGAAATCCTCATGGCAATTTCCACATGCGCAGCCCCAAGGGTCACTTCAAGTCTTACAATCACTCAGCTTGTACGTAGATAGGCATGGAAGAGCAAGAGTGGTGAGGGGCTCTCCCCTCTCCTCCCTGGTCCTGGGGGAGGCCGGGGGATGGAAAGAAAGCATTTGTACAAAATAACGCCGAAGCCTGGTGCGTGTTGTGACATCTTTATGGGGTTCCCTGAGAGTGAATGAGATACATAGATAGTCGAAAGGTACACATCTTACTTTTGTGTTTTGAAATCCAGAAAATACAAGGCAGAGAGTGACAGGGACTCCTGAGGACCCACATTACCTTTCCCAGAGAGGAAATCCTCATGGCAATTTCCACATGCGCAGCCCCAAGGGTCACTTCAAGTCTTACAATCACTCAGCTTGTACGTAGATAGGCATGGAAGAGCAAGAGTGGTGAGGGGCTCTCCCCTCTCCTCCCTGGTCAGGCCAAGGACCCCCTTGTCCCCATCCTGCCCTTGGGGGGAGCACCCCAACACACAGCCCCTGGCTGAGGGGCACCAGCTCCCCTCTGGGGTGTCACAGCCAGTGATGGACTCTTGTGGGGATGAGTAATGTGATGCAGACAAGTCCTCTCCAGCTCTCTCAGCTCCAGCTGGTCTGAAATTAACTGAACCTTTCCTCCCTTGTACTAAATCCCTTTCTCATGTGTAATTTCTTCCATTAAGGTAATTCAAAACTACTGAATTAATACGTAAGGATTTTGCAGAGAAGATGCTGGACATGGGTGTGTTGCATGTTTTCTTAAATGACTAAAGTTACTGAGCACTCCTGAGGACCCACATTACCTTTCCCAGAGAGGAAATCCTCACGGCAATTTCCACATGCGCAGCCCCAAGGGTCACTTCAAGTCTTACAATCACTCAGCTCATACGTAGATAGGTATGGAAGAGCAGGAGGGGTGAGGGGCTCTCCCCTCTCCTCCCTGGTCAGGCCAAGGACCCCCTTGTCCCCATCCTGCCCTCGGGGGGGGCACCCCAACACACAGCCCCTGGCTGAGGGGCACCAGCTCCCCTCTGGGGTGTCACAGCCAGTGATGGACTCTTGTGGGGATGAGTAATGTGATGCAGACAAGTCCTCTCCAGCTCTCTCAGCTCCAGCTGGTCTGAAATTAACTGAACCTTTCCTCCCTTGTACTAAATCCCTTTCTCACGTGTAATTTCTTCCATTAAGGTAATTCAAAACTACTGAATTAATACGTAAGGATTTTGCAGAGAAGATGCTGGACATGGGTGTGTTGCATGTTTCCTTAAATGACTAAAGTTACTGAGCGTTGATCATACCCAAGAAAAACACCTCGAGGAAAAAAAAAGGTACATTTCCTTCATATTTTTTAAAATAGCATGAGAAGCTGGTGCTGGGTGACTGCAAGCACCACGTCTATCAGAACTATTGGTGGATTATGATGCAGAGAGGGCTGGTATCCCACACACTCCCGTTTAAATCATTATCAGAAGAATGGTTTCTTACCATCCGCTCTTGTTATTACAGTCCTTGTGAACAGGAGGGCATAAATTGTCTGAATAATAATGAGGGTGGATTTGGAACAAAATTACTCCCCAAACATTTGGCTAATGCCGGAGGCGGGACTGCAAATGGAAGAAGATCCTTGGCATGCAGGAAGGACATTACTGCTTTTATGGTTACACATCTTTGGAGAAGAATAAAACATGATGGCTCTGACCAGCACCAGCCAAGTTTCTCTCTATGCTTTTCAGTTGGACCGTCTCTCCTCAAGTGGGAAGCAAAGCAACCCGTTTGTAGAAGCCCGCAGTGGTGAGTGCAGTGCAGGGACACGAGGATCTCACGAGGAGCATGGTTCACTGGGTAGGGATGCCAGGAGCCGTGCAGGCAATGCTGTCCATCGCTGACAGGGAGGGAACACTGCAGCCTTGGTTTTCCCCAAGAAGGGCACAAGCTTTGCCTCTCTCCCTGCATTGGAATCTCCCAAACCTCCATGGCCTTTCAGAGAGGACAGACCTTGCAGTGATGTCTGCCAGTGGGCTCAGCACCTTGGCACTACAGCTACCACATGCACCGTGCCTAAAAATTACCAGTGGGAACTGCAAATGGAATCAACATTGTGGGCCAAAATATTCTCCATGTCCAATGCAATCCCACTGGAGCACTCCCTTTTAAATAGCAAATCCCAGCTTGGAGGGACCCAAACACACAGGGCTGCCACGGGGTTATTGTCCCTCATCTTGTTTACATCCCCAAATCGTGTCGTGATCGCTGTGTTACCCTGGGCTGTCCCTCTCCCCTCGCCAGGGCACAGTCTCTCCCAAGTGCTTTATTCTACATGATATTCTGCTCCTGCAAGGGAGAGAAGGCAGAGGCAACCAGGCAGTGCTCCCCTGATGCCTCTTCACATCATATATGCTGTCAAGTACATTTCTTTAACACTAAAGAAATAGAATTTCCCTGCGAAAATGGACATGGTCACCTCAGAGGAAGATAGATTCCCCTACGCAAACAAAAAATGGCTCTCCTCCAGGAACTGACCTCGTCTCTCCTCCAGGAACATGCAATAACTCTGTGAGACACGACTCCTGGCATTTTCCTAGAGGCTTTAATATATGTCTCTTCTGAAGATCGGATCTTGCAAAGAGTCCAGTCATTAAAAAATCCATCTGAAAATCCAGAGCTATAGAAAATCAATTTGAAAATCATTAATTAAAACCAAAGTGAGTCTCTTGATTCATCTTTACCTTAATTATTGTCTGAAGGGAAAATTTACTCTCTTTGTATCTCTGCATAATGTACCACATTGAGCCTTTTCCCTGTGATTCACCCCAGTACAATGTGTTGAAGGAGAAAGCGGAAAACTATAGACATTATGAAGTTTGGGGAGTTCCTCCAGTAGCAGAAAAAACCCTTACTCTGCGTCTCTGCTTCCCTGCCAAAAGCTGAGCCCGTGAAAAAGTACCTGATCAATCCAGAAGACTGGGAGTCGTCTTACTGGCAGAGGAACTGTAACACTTACAGGGTCCTTCTGCTGATGTTTATCTGTGAGTAGTGAAACTGAGAAAGAGGAATATTTAAGTTTTCATTGATGAACCTGAGGCCTGAGTGATGCTTCCTCTCCTGGGACCTGCATTCACCTGAGTTTTTGAGGCAACAGGAGCAAAACATCCCTTGTAGCAGGAAATCTGCGTTGTCTTTGCTGTGACTCCAGGAGTGGTGTGATGGAGAGGTGATGGATTTCTGTAGCGAGCTGAGCTGTGCACAGCTGTGTGTGCAACACATGCATGCATGAAAATCTCCTTCAAAGGTCTCAAATACCACTCACAACCTGAATTCCTTGCTGTGACCCACTCTCAGAGCCAGGCTGTCTGCACTGTGACTCTGGAGGAGAAGTGATCTCCCAGGAGGTGATGCTGGACATTGGTGTGTGAAGAGGCCAGCACATGGAGAATCACACAGGACACATGCAGTCAAAGAAGAAAAGAGTCCTCAGTTTGCAGGGATTTGGACAAGACAAGAGAAAGTAACCTCCACAGCACCAACAAACGTCACACATCATGGGGGTGTCACAAACCCCGGGAAGATTTGGGTGGTTTTGGGTGACAACCTTCCAGATGTCATGGGGGTCCTGGAAGCAGAGACTGACTCTGAGGGGAGACGGAAGAGGAGGGGAGCTGGGCCCTCCACCCAGCAATGAGATCCCACTCTGGTCGGTTGGTGGGATGGATGGGGAGAACCTCCTGCTGAGATCTCTCTGTTAACATGGAAACCCAGAGCACTCCCCAGGCACCGAGGGGGCTCCGACCTTCACCCAGACCTGTCTTTGGGGCATTTCCACTTCTCCACCCATCACCTGGGCAGATGCAGGCAGTAGGAGCTAGTTTTGATTCTGTGGCACCTGACTCATAATTCAGATGAACAGGATAGTTTAGAAGATGGTCCTTGTGACAAGTGGTGAGGAGAGCTGGGTGTCAGCTCCACCAAAAGCCACATGGGCTCTGAGGCTGGCAGGCCAGCCCGTGCTCTCAGCAGCTCTGTAACTTCCAGTGGATGAATACTGATCTCATACAGAATCAAATATTTATTCACAACCATGCACAATAAAGCATTTATGAGCCTCTAAAAGAAGCTAAATTGTCTCAAGACAAGGTAAACCTTTGATGTTTAATAACCTGTATTATAATAAGTATCTGCTTCGAAAAATAAGAAAGGAAAATTGAAGTCTTTCAAGCAGAGCAATCATTCACCTGCTGCAAATTGGTTTACAAGACATTTTAATATATCACCAAATTATTACAGTAACTGACCAGCACACTTAGCACCCTGGGAAGGCAGCGCTATACCTGCCCGGCCGCTGCAGCAGGAGGATTTAAAATAGACACAGAGATATCTTTTCTCAGGGCATGACTTCAAGCCGGGAATGCATTTTAAAGCACCTCGTGATAGACATGCTAAAAGACAGAGAAATCAAACCACTGCCTGGGAGACTGATGGAAAACAAGGTATTTCCTTCTCCTGTCCCAACCTAACACTGCAGCCGATTTTTCCCAACGTAGTTCCTTTCTCTATAAAACATTTGTTTTGCAGATGTGTGGAGAGCAAAGGGGTGACTTTGAGAGTGGTCAGACCCTAGAACAGGCTTCCTGGAGAGGTGGCCAATGCCCCAAGCCTGTCAGTGTTCAAGTAATGCCCTTAATAACATGCTTTAACTCTTGGTCAGCCCTGAAGGGGTTGGGCAGTTGGATCAGATGGTCATTGTGGGTCCCTTCCAGCTGGAACTATTCTGTTCTACATTAGGAATAAGATAAAAAACATTGTAAAAGAACTGGGGTTTTTGAAAGCTGTATACTGTAAGGGATGGCTGTCTTCATCTTTTCACCAGGAGCAAGCAGAGTCCTGCCAGAATCATCACGGTGCCTTGGATACACCCCAGAAGAAGGTGCAAGAGCTCTTGCAAGTGGAGAAAGGCCAGGAAAAAAGCCCACAGGAGACTAGACAGGCTTCCTGGAGAGGTGGCTGATGCCCCAAGCCTGTCAGCAACAGGCTTCCTGGAGAGGTGGCCAATGCCCCAAGCCTGTCAGTGTTCAAGTAATGCCCTTAATAACATGCTTTAACTCTTGGTCAGCCCTGAAGGGGTTGGGCAGTTGGATCAGATGGTCATTGTGGGTCCCTTCCAGCTGGAACTATTCTGTTCTACATTAGGAATAAGATAAAAAACATTGTAAAAGAACTGGGGTTTTTGAAAGCTGTATACTGTAAGGGATGGCTGTCTTCATCTTTTCACCAGGAGCAAGCAGAGTCCTGCCAGAATCATCACGGTGCCTTGGATACACCCCAGAAGAAGGTGCAAGAGCTCTTGCAAGTGGAGAAAGGCCAGGAAAAAAGCCCACAGGAGACTAAGAAGTCCAAAGACCTGGTGCGTGTGTGAGAGTGATGAAACACTGAGCAAATTGTTTCATAAACAAATTATAAAGGGAAAAACTCAAAGCAGGGGGAACAATCCTAATAAAGAGATTGAAGAAAATCAAGAGACTGTTGTACAATAATGGGCAAAAATGCAGTCATCAGTGTATCCAAAAATACACTGCTTGCAAAGACATGAATATTAAAGTTCTGGAGAGTGGGTAATGAAAACAGAATTACTTAGAAGATGGGAAACAATTCCTTGGCGGTAATGGTTTGCAAGGAATTCCTCTTATTACATATTATCACATGCTTCTGGGTAGCAGTTGAACTCCATGCAAAAGAGCCAGCGTTTTCACCTGCTGTTCCCTGTGCTTGCATGTTGCTGTAAAACCCTATTAAAATGAACAGATTGTTTAGAAATGTACGAGTAAGGATAATTAGCTCATTCTATCCATGTATATGATGTGTCTAACCGTACAGATTCAGTGGCGATATAGAAGGGAAACACTTGAAAATGCCCACTTGAAAGTGTCTGTGCAGAGGAAGAGGTCACCTGTGGGGATGCTGAGCCTGGATCACAGTGTGAGGAGTGAGGCTTTGCAGGGAGGATGCTGCTGCTGGGCATTGAATAAAGAAAAAAAAAAAAACTAAAGAAAAAGAATCCTTACAGATATCAGGAGAAAATTTGTTTTATGTCAATCATGCTTTACTGTAATGAAGCAGGCTAGATTCTCCAAATAAGTTTGTCATATTCAGAAAAAGCTCCTTTCTTTCACACTGCCATATCATTACTCATTGTCTCAACCTAATTTTTCCTGGCTTCATGTATAAGTTTTCTGAATGCTTCTGTGCAGGTTTGCCAGCTCATTTTCTCACGGGCATGCAGCAGGTCTCTGACAGGTAACATTTTGAATACCGTGTGCTGTGAAAAACTATTTGTCTGTCCAACGTGCATATTCTTGGGTGACAGTATCCATGATTTAATGGAAAAAACATTTTCCATGTGAAAAAGTATTTAGCCACCCAATATGCATATTCTTGCATAAAGGTATGCATGATTTAATGGAAAAAGATATTTTCCATGTGAAAACTGTTTCCATGCAAAATAAAAAGCAAAGTACATGCCACCAGGTAATAAGCAGAATTTCTTTTTAAATTTTTTTTTTGGGAGGGTGGGAGGGGTTGTTTGTTGCCTTTTTTTTAAGCAAACTTACATGTAAGCGTTTAAAATTCTTACAAGTTGATCAAATCAATCTGTGTACATCAACACGATATATAACATAGGATAAAACAACCTGCAGTGGGTATAAGCTGGATTCTGGCAGAGGGTGATGGCTGAGTTTAGATCATCTTTACGAGCTCCCATCCCTTCCTTGGTCCCTTCAAACACCTCCTACTTAGCAGTGATGACAAGCAGGCTGAACCCCGGGACTCCTGCCTGCTATTCCTGTTACCTTTCCGAGTTCCACGCACATTTTCATCACCTTATTAGAGCTTTCCACGGCTCCTCCAGTGGCATTTGCCTGGGTGCTTGTTGTCATTTGACTGCCAGCACCGAGCGGCAGCACAAAAGTTCCCCAGGATCAAAATTACCTTTGCTGCTTGATTTTTAAACTTTTAACTCTTACAAGTGAACACTGCTAAATTATATTATAATATTGCACATAATGTCTTTTTTAGCCTGAATGTGGGGTAGTTCTGGGAGGAGGGAAGCCCGCTGGTGGTGCCACATGTGTCCCACTGCCCCCACTCCCTGGTGTGGGTTTGGGCAGCATTTCTCCCTGGGTGATGGTCAGAATGTGGCTCTACAGTGAATGAGCAGCAGAGTTATGAGCTACCTACCACCTCTGCAGGGTCCCCGTGCCACACAGTGTCCCCTCTTTGGTCCTGTTATCAAGCAGGACCTGGACTTTACCTGCTTTGGAGCACACCAGCTGCTATAGACAGTGCTCTCTCTCTCTCCCCCTCAAAAAAAAAATGGAAATGGTGTTTAACTTTAATTTCTCTGATGCTGCCACGGCACTTTCTCTTCATATCTTTCCCCACCCCACTAATGAACCAACCCTGCTTACATTTCTAAGGTACATCTTGCAGATATTTTCAGTTTAAAAATAATTCAGTTTCCCCCTATTATCTTTCAACACAAAATTAAGCCTTCTGCACACGGAAAGCAATAAAAATGTTTCTGGCGGAGCCAGCTTCTCCTGTGGAAGATGCCAGGGGAGGCAATTTGGATTTTGCAAGACTCTAGGCTGCTGCTGCCAGCGGGGAGGACCGTGGGTCTGCTCCCCGATATGCGAGTCCCCAAACTCCTCTATGACCAAAAACACACCCCGGTCACCACTCCCAAATAATCCAGCACCATCTCCCGGCAGGTCTGGGCCCTTTGGGATTCATTTTGGGATAAGAATCCTCAAAGTGTGACCAGCCCAGGGCCTCTGGAGCTGCTCAGAGGGTTCCTAATTCATTCGTGTCAATGCTCTTTGCTGCTACATCTAACACAGGGGTGTCAGCAAACACCACAAACAGCAGAAAACAAATATTTACATTCAGAAAGTAAAAAAATGAAAAGAAGAACATTTGCAGCTTCCTCAGAAGTAAATAATCCTTCCCAGTTACCTGCGTCCTGTTTTCCTTTACCTGCCACATAATATCATTTACAAAAAAAAAAACCAAGCATGAAAACAAAACAAAACCGATACTTTGAAAATGTTTTCATTTCCAAGAGAGCTTGTAATGGCAACTTTCACTTTACAAATAATAATAATAATGAGATGGGTGTTACAATGTAACAAGTAACAAGCTACAATGTAACGACTAACAGGTTACAATGTAACAACTAACGAGTTACAAATGCAACGATTAACAGGTTACAATGTAACAAGTAACAAGCTACAATGTAACGACTAACAGGTTACAGTGTGACGAGTATCAAGCTACAAATGTAACAACTAACAGGTTACAATGTAACAGGTAAACAAGCTACAATGTAACCAGTCTTTCCATGTGAGCTCAGCCCTCTTTTTAAGCATTTCCAAGATAAAGTGCACTCGCCCCTGTGAGGAAACACAAACCAGCTGCAATATACCTTTGGAGCTTCCAACTTACAGATTTCCGTTTAGGATATTCTAGCTATGAGTCCTGAAGGGAACTAGAAATGGAAAAATAATATTTAAAAACCCATCAGAAAGCACAGCCGCTGCGAGCACCCCTCACCTGGCACAGCCCGCTCTGGGCTTGTTCAGCTGAACTGGGAAATTCAGGCGAAGATGAGTGGTCCCTCATGTGCAGCAGGAGCTTCAGGGGAGGTTCAACCACAACCGGGCAAAGTTTTCTGGAAGGTGGTGCTGCTGCTGCTCCTCTCTGGCTCACAAAAAGGCTGTTTCCTGTCAAACCCTGCAATTTAAAGCTGTTGGATGAGCTTCACGGTGTGTGGGCAGCTCACGGCAATGCTCTGTTAATGAAGCAAACTAGCAAGCAGGCAGGCACAGGGCTAGCTGGCTGCAGGTCCTGACTCAGGCGTTCTCCAGGAAAGTGCCAGCAGCAGCAGGGCTGAAGCTCCCTGCAGGGCCCCCCCATCACTGGCCACTCACTGACTGGCACCTCGTGCTCTTTTCTTTGCATTTTTAAGGGCTAAGGACGTGTAAAAGGGTAATTTGCTGCAGCCCAGGCAATACACAGAAATGTATTATGGTAATTCAATTACTGTCTCACATGAGAAGTGTAAGAAAACCAGCTGCAGGTTGCGCTAACCTACTGCTGTAAATTGGGTGCAAAACCATGTAATTGTGAATGGTTGATTGCTGGCTTGGTACGGTATGGCTGGTTGTTTAACCAGACTGTGTCTTTTTCCAGTCCCTGCTACTGGAAACCTGCTCTAGGCAATAAAGGTAAGTACCAGCTAATGCACTCAGTGAGGCTGAGCTTTCTAACGTAGGATGGGAAACAGAAGCCAGCCCTTGACCAGAGGATTCAGGGTTAGGGCCATCCCAAGCTAAACGTGTATTAGGCATATCCCACTCTGATGGAAAAAATAGTGTCCTGTTAATGAGGAGGTGCAGACATTTCCAGCCCTGCAGGAAATCGGATGTAACACTTCTATTCTGCTAAAGAGGCCTCAGCTGGGCTGGTTCACTCATTCTGGGATCCCTCCTCCCCAGAGCCTGGGGCCAGCTGGAGGCAATCCACAGGAGAGGCATAAAAATGCTCAGATGAACTCAGAGGAGAGGTTTCAAGGATGGATCACCTTCACTGATCTCCAGAAGGGCTGAAAAAGGTTGTGCTAAAGACTGCTTTGAGCTGAACCATATTGTTTCTTCTCCAGGTGCGTGAAAGGCAAGAGGGGAAGGAACTTCCTTAAATTCTTGATGTATTGGATTTAAATGGCAAGGTTTTGATACTGCAGCAGGGGTGGCTTTTGTGAGAAGACACTGGAAACTGTTCCCATGCTGGACAGATGGACCTGCCACTTAGGCTGTGCCCATCAACACTGATGGTGCTTCAAGGGCAGGGAAGGGGGTGTTCTGGATGCCAGAGCAGAGATTGTCCTGCAGCCTATGGTCAGGTGAAGCAGGTTGTTCCCCTGAAGCCCACAGAGGACCACAGTGGAGCAGAGACCCACCTGCAGCCTGTGGAGGACTCAATGCTCATGACGGACTACTCCCTGTGGAGAGGACCCATGAGGGAGCAGTCTGTTAACTGTGGGAGGGACCGTGTGCTGGAGTAGGGGAAGAGTAGGAGGATGAAGGAGCAGCAAAAAAGCAGCATTAGGAACTGACCACAACCCTCATCCTCCTGTGCCACTTGGGGGGAGGAGATAGAAGAGTGAGGAGTGAAGTTGAGCCTGGGAAGAAGGGAGAGGTGTGGGAAGGGGGGTTTTAGTTTTGTTCTTATTTCTCATCACCCTACTGTACTATGTTTAATTGGCAATAAGTTAAATTATTTTTCTTGTGTTGAGTCTGTTTTGCCCATGACAATGATGGCTGAGTGTTGTCCCCATTCTTATCTTGACCCATGAGATATTTTTTTTTTTTGTATTTTTCTCCCCTTGTCCTGTTGGTGGAGCGTGATCAAGGGAGCAGCTGGGTGGGCACGGGTCAGTCAGCCCAGGTCAACCCACCACCCAGGGACAATCCACACTGGGCAGTAAGGGCATGAGTAACGAGCTGCCAGGAGAGGCTGTGGAGCCCCTATCATGAGAGGCTGGTGGTGGTGGTGGAGGATGCTGCTGGGATGAGATGGAATGGGCTGCAGGGAGGGAGTCCCCAGCCCCTGGGGCTGTTTCCATGGCTGTGGGCTTGAGGCTGTGTAGGGTCCTGGTGAGACCAGTCCTCTGTGGAATCAAACCAGCTTATGCTAAATGTATCAGAAAATTGATTTAGTTAACAGGTCTAAAAAAGAAGTGGTAGGTAAGGAGGAATGATTTCATAGAAGTGGTTCTTAGTGGGATCCCACAGGGATATTTTCTTACACCACTGCCAGTCTGTTGTATTCCGTGTCCCAGTGCTGTGTGTTGAGGTGGTGAACACAAATCACAGGCTGTGAACCAGTGGAGGAGGGCAGGTGACTTGTGGGGGGTGAGCTGAATTGTATGGTAGAATGTAAACATTTCCTTCAGCCCTGTGGCTTTACAGGGATAAAAAGCTGTGCTCCCGTTGGGGTTAATGGGGAAAAGGGCTCTTTGGAAAACAGTAACTGCAAAAGATCCTGCAGACTGTGACCCACGGGCTTTGCGTGGGCTGTGTGGCTGTGTTCTGCTTCTTAATAACACAAAGGCATTATTCCAACAGTAGCCTTCTTGTCTTGGGGTTGCAGATTTAAAAGCTATATCTGTGTATCAGTACAAAAACCCAGGTAAGCAAATCTCCCTGATGTGGCAGGGGATTGGTCCGGAAGTGTGAGCTTTTTGCTTATGTGCATTTAACGTCTGCTTGTCAGTATGTGACAGGTTTTGCATGTCAGAGGAGTTTCCTGAGCAGGGTGGTGGACATGAGGTGTTGCTCCTGAAATATTGGAAATGGATGGTTTATTTTTATCTTTCTCTTTTTTAAACCAAGATATTGCAATAACAAACATGGATTAAGTTAAGATTCCACTGAGTTTTGGAAACAACAGGTTCTAGGGTTTTTCCTGTTTGTTTCATACTCATGATCCTCCCTGTAGCGCTCAACAGGCTTGTGTGAGCTGCCATGGGGCTACTTCCCCCCCAGGCAACGCTACAGGCTTGGGGAAGAGTGGCTGGAAAGCTGCCCAGCAGAAAAAGACCTGGGAGTGTTGGTGGCCAGCCGGCTGAACATGAGCCAGCAGTGTGCCCAGGTGGCCAAGAAGGCCAACAGCATCCTGGCCTGTATCAGGACCAGCGTGGCCAGCAGGAGCAGGGCAGTGATGGTGCCTCTGGACTGGGCACTGGTGAGGCCTCACCTCGAGGGCTGGGTTCAGTTTTGGGCCCCTCACTACAGGAAGGACGTGGAGCTGCTGGAGCGTGTCCAGAGGAGAGCCACCAAGCTGGGGAGGGGTCTGGAGAACAAGTCCTACGAGGAGAGGCTGAGGGAACTGGGCATGTTTAGTTTGGAGAAGAGGAGGCTGAGGGGGGACCTCATTGCCCTCTACAGCTCCCTGAAAGGAGGGTGTAGAGAGGTGGGGGTTGGCCTCTTCTCCCAAGGGAATCATGACAGGAGCAGAGGAAATGGTCTGAAGTTGGGGCAGGGAAGGTTTAGCTGAGATATCAGGAAGAATGACTTTCCTGAGAGGGTGGTCAGGCCCTGGAACAGCCTGCCCAGGGAGGTGGTGGAGTCACCATCCCTGGAGGGATTCAAGAAACGTGTAGACGTGGCTCTTCAGGGCCTGCTCTAGTGCCTGAGATTGTTGGTTTGTGGGTGGGTGTGATGTGGTGGGGTGTTGTGCTTTTTGTTTTGTTGTTGGTATGTTTGGGTTTTTTTTGTTTTAAGGTTGGACTCGATGATCTCAGAGGTCCCTTCCAACCATGGTGATTCTGTGATTCCCTTCAGCAATTCCATGTCTAGTGCAAAAATTGAGGAGTTCCAGTGTGATGCTCATAATGGCTAAATGTTATCAGCAACAGAGTCCACCTATTTTTAAAGCAGTGATGGTGAAATTTCCAGTTCCCTTCCTAGATCTAATGAGATATCTGTCCCAGGAAGCCAAGTGCATTGCATGTCTACTGATTCACATCCCTGTCTGGGGCACTAGTCTAGAAATACCCAGAGCAGATTACTGCATTTGCTTGTTCCTTTGTAGGGCAGGGAAAAGAGCAGACAAAGCTGGGGTTTGATTAGCTCACCTAATGGCACAGTGCTATTTCTGCCAATGTTGCTTTTTCAGATGCAGAATTTCACTGGCACCTTTAGACTAAGAAGCAGGTATTGGAAAGGAGTTTTTATGTTGTCAGTATCAGTGAGGAAATGAGTAAATTTGGCATGGAGATCTCTCCTGGGACTGTAAATGCACTGAACTGATCTACGAATAGTAGCACATCTGTAACTTTGACAGACATCAACAGCATTGATCTTTTTCAAAACAGCAAATTAGGAAGCAGAGTGAAACCTGTGAATCGGGATTCTCTGTCACCAGTTCTTCAGTGATAGTTTGTGGGTTTTTCACCATTTCCCAAGGAGAGATTAAATGAAAGTGGCACCTCCTATTTACATTTCTGAGGCTGGAGGTTTCACGGGTAAGATTGCTGGAAGACACTATTCTTGGGGACTATTCGCAGCTTCCTGGTGCCGTTCCAACATCTGGTTACAGGATTTGGAAAAGTACTGGCTTGAGAAATCCCTGCAGTCTCGCTGCTGTGGGAGAGGTCTGTGACCCCCACAGTAGCTGGGAGATCAGTGGGACCTGCCTCCACGCTGTCACGCTCTCAGGTGAGAGGTGGGACACATCAGACCAAGCCCCTCTCAGCCTCTGCTGGTGAAACACCAACATGCACTTGATAATGGCCTTTCTTCTTCATCCAGAAGTGGTTTGACACTGACCCAGGCACTGGAGCATGTGAAGGTACAGGGACTAGCCTGCAGACTTCAGCCTTCATCTTGGCTGGGAAATGGGTCACATCCATGGAGAAGATACAGGGATTGATGTCTCTGGAGCTGATGGAACTGATATTTTGTATGTAAAAAAAAAAATAAATCTTAGACAATTCAACAGGCTGTTCTTATGATGTATATTCCCTGCTCACCATCCCCTTACCTGATTTTCAATTACAGTTAAAACTCCGACCTCTCCTCTGCCCTCTCAAAACCAGCTAATCAATGCCACAGTGTCCCAGCTGGTCTCAAGTTGATGTGCAACAATAGGAGCATTGTGTTCATATTGAAGACAAATGACTTCTCTGCTGCTGAACAATACCAGCTGATAAGTATCTTCTTGATCTACAATAGACCAATCCACAGACACAGCGTTTAATAGGCTGTCTACTCATCTGGGATATTCCTATTGAGCTATTTGTGCAGCTGTCGCAGATGTTTTGATAGAAGACCATCTTAATCTTTGCCTTTTTTCTAGTATGTGTTGGGGGAGGGGAGAGGGGAAGAAGCTGTGGTTGGGTGTCTCTGAAAGAAGTTGGAAAATTCAGTCATATCTCAGATCTCCTCATTTCCTCACCTCTTTCCACCCCCCAAAAAACAATCTCAGGAAAGTGAAGCTGAAGCTGGAGCACAGGAAGTGTGAGGAGAGGCTGAGGTGGGTTTGTGCAGCCTGAAGAAGGGGAGGAGGATATTTCTGCCTCCTTCAGCTCTCCAAAGCAGCCTGTGGAGAAGATAGAAATTCCCACCCAGATGGTCCCCAGGGTGCATGGTGAAAAGGGGAGAGGCAGGGGCAGAAATAAATAATTTCATGTTATTCCTGTGAGTTACATGCTCAACTGGAGACCTCTGAGTCTCGTGCAAACTGATTTTTTTCCACAACTACAATCTGAACATGAGTGTGAATTTTGTGATCAAAAGTATCAGTGTGATTTGACAATATGTGGCCAGGGGGATGCCTGTTAAAGGCTACCTGTAGGGAGGCTGTGATGTCCATCACGAGAACAAGTCCCTTATCCAGAAACCAGATGTCTTTCTTTGTGCAGGTTCAGGAAAGATGGAGGGCTTTGTAACATGCTGTGTAGAAAAGGTTATGGAGTTCAAGATTTGGTGCGGGTTTTTTTGTGGGTTTTTTTTTTGATCAAAACAGTTTAAAGTTTCTTGTCTATAGGTATTTGCATGATGATTTGGTAACAGGTGGATCTTGGGAGAAACCAATAGGGTATAAGAGCATTCAATGACTTCACCTGAAGCTGAACTAGCCCAGGGAAGATGTATTGCTTTCAGCCAATAGAGTATCCTCCAGGTGGAGCATCCCTCTAGGCTGAGGGGCAAGGTTTGCTGTTGGGTTTGGGGTTTTTGGTGGGGAGAATGGTGTAGTGTGGGCTTAACTCTGCCTCTGGTGAAAGAGATCTTCCCATTTGGAGAGATCCATACAGCCACAGCCTGCCTGCCTTGTGGTGAGGAAGCCTTTGTGCCTGCTCCTGTGTAACTATGTGATACCTACCGGTGAATTAACCTAGTGTCTTTTGAAGACTGTAGATGATGTACTGTGACTCATTCATTTCTCTGGAAACCTATTTTCTTTTGCCTCACTACTTTGGAAGCAGTTATATCAATTGCCTTTTTTTTTTTTTCTTGAACAATTTATTATTATTACAGCTCTCTTCTATAGTTTTGAAATGTCTGTAGTTAATGATGCAGGCTATTAAAAAGCCACTTTATCCCAAGTAACTGTGAACATCTGGCTTCATCAGTAGTGATGCAACAATTTCTGTAACTTCAAGTTAAGGGAAAAGCTTTATGTACCATGTTAGAAACCAGAATTGAATGTTTCAAACTCAAAATGAGAAATAAGCATGGTTTTCCTGTTCAAAAAAGCACTTCTGTGGGAAAGGACTGGCATTTATAGAAAATTTTCTTCCAGATCTTAACATACTGAAAGCAAACTCAGTTTTGTGTTTTGTGGTGGGGATTTTTTTTGTGGTGTTTATTTTTTTTTTAAATGATTTTCAGAAAACATTTCCAATTGCAAAGTTTTCAGGTTTTCTCTTCACCCAGTCTGTACCACCTCAGCCCCAGTTTGCTGTACAGCTGCAGCAATTGCTACACCTGCTATTGCTGTGACAATGTCTTTGGATCAGCTGTGAGTGCGCACCAATGAGACGTGATTCTTACCCCAGGAACTGTGGATAACTAATTAGTGGACTCGTTGGAGTGTTACTTTGCTCCGTTATTTCCTTTCTTCTGACTGTGTCAATTTAGGATGCTTCCACTGAATTACATCAGTTATTAGAAATTTTCTACAGTGATCTTTAAATATCATCTGTGTCATAAATATTTTATGACATTTTCAGTGGCAAATGATGAGTTTAATCAGACTCCGGAGGAATCTGGCTAGGAGCAAGGAGAGCACTCCAGGGCAGGGGCTCTTCAGAGAACATAAGTGTCAGGTTCCTGGGAGCTTTCACACTCTTCTGAGCTGATGACAAATGCTCTTTCTACTTCCACCCTGGAAAAGAGGAGATGCTCTTTCCTACCACTGCTGTCTGAAACAGGAGTGTCCTCCTCCCACAGTCACAGTGTGTGGCTGTCTCTGTTTTCCTTGCCGTTACGGATCGCATCTGCTGCTGCAGCAGAATTTGGAGCAATCATCCACGTCGCTTCCTCCAGCTCAGTCACACCAAAGGAGGTCACACAGCTGTGCAGTGACAACACTGCTGGTAAAGCAAAGCACCGAAGCCAGGACCTGCTTGGCCTCGAGAGCTGCTGGTTCCGTTGTCCAAGGGGAGCATGTGGGGACAGATGTGCCACCAACCTGCCCACCATGTCCCCAGTGTCACATGCCGTGGCTCTGCAGCGTCTTGATCCTCTGCGTCTTGCTGAGCCCAAGGGGGAGTAATGTCCTCGGTAGCCCCGCACCTCCAGGTAACTTCAGCTTTTCATTTCTTCATCTGGAGAACATCACCTGAGACTTGGTGGGAAACATCACAAACACAACCTTTCTAGAAGTGAAAGGAATTAAAATTGCAATTATGAGCAAGTCAAATCACAAAGACTTCTTCCACGTATTTCTCGTGATCCACCCTCGAGGTCTGGTTAAATATACGATAGTTAAATATACCATTGTAATGCTGAGCACCCATGTGGCAGATGTCTCTCTGATAATTTACTGTAATCAGTGACGAAAATGCTTAAAAGCTGCCTTTGCAATTTTGTAGTTAATAAATCTTTGTACCATGTAAACTCCATAACTTTACTTTCCAGATTTAAGCTTGTCAGTTAACTAAAGGGAGAGCAGTGAGTGTCACACAGCCAGCCCCCCTTCTGGAGAGCCTCTGCTGTGGTCTCCAGCAGCATCCCCATGGCCTGGCTGGGGACGTGCACGCTGGGCAGGTGGCTGCATGGAGGTGGGAACCCAGGAGAGCATTTTAGGTTGAAAAGGCTGCCCGGCAGATGAAATCCAGAGGGTTATGAGCAGTGTCTTTTGGGGTCAATTCTTAATGTTTTGGCCCAAAACAGGAGAAAGGGTGGCTGCACTGGAGGTAGGGCTGCACCCTGGGGTGACGTGGGCAGGCTGAGACTATGGTGGAGGCTCCAGGAGGGACCAGCAGCATCCGGCAAGGAGATCAGGGTGCTCACCCCTCTGTCATTGTGGGGCTCACCTATGGTATTCTGTGAGCCAAAGAGTTCTCGTTTCAGACTCCATATAGATTTAACTTTTTCTTTTTACCTTCAGAGTGAAAGTTCTGGAAGCTCTACATAAAAATTAAGAGGGGGAAAAAAAGCTGTCTGAATCGAGATCCTTCTGCGTAATGATGTGCTTTCCACAGAACTATAAATGTTAAAACACAAAAATTACTACCTGCGTTTTGGAACATATCTCTGAAGATAATTAATGTACAGAGACAATTTTTACTTTGATTATTCCTTCAAGATGTATGGCTGTTACTCTTGGGAGGGAGAGTTCTGCATTATAAAATTCCTGTGTGATGGGGGTTGTTTAAAGAAGTGCCGGCGGGTGGGAGAGATGCTGCCATCTACTCTGATAGTTCCAGGAATGATGAGAGGTCATCACGGCCAGAATGTCACTTCTCATGAACGAAGCACACAAAATATACCTTTTTGTGTGGAGTGATTTATTTAAAGTAAAAGATTACTTCAATAGCAAAAGGACAAGTGAAAAGGAAAAAAAAAAGGTAAATCTTTTCTCTTGAAATGCAGTGGTATAGAGTAGTCTGGGGAACTGATGGCTAAAAGCAGCTTAGCAGAAGATACTTGAAATAACTCAAAATGGTTGTGAAAAGCACCGGCTAACACCGAGGGAAAAGGCACACTGAGAAAGGATGCTCAGTGCTGGCACTGCTGCTCCCTGCTTGGCCTCCCCACATCCCCTTCTCCCCTTCCCGTGCACTCTGAGAAATTCAAGAGTAGTGGCTCTTCGTGAATAAGGTTAAAGCCCAGGGAGGGCCAAGCTCAAGTCCTTAAAGAAAAAAAAGTGCTGTAATTAAATAAATGAGCAACTTTTGGCATGCAGGAACGTTGCTAATGTAGTGTGTACTTTTATCAGTTTCCAGTTGTGGCCTCCCCGGTGCAGAGCACAGGGGCAGAATGACCTCCCTTGACCTGCTGGCCACACTCTGCCCTACACAGCCCAGGATCCCATTGGCCCTCTTGGCCACAAGGGCACATTGCTGGCTCATGGTTATCCACCAGAACCCTCAAATCCTTCTCCTCAGCAGGACCATCCCTAAACCTATAGAAGAAGAAGAGAAAAAAAAAAGGGAAAAAAATTTTTAAAAGATACTTGCTTTTTAAGGATGGATGTGGCCTTTCCTGCTTTATGCACGCAGGTTTTGAAGGGACGCAGGCAAGCCTGCACCTGAGAAGGGCTGAGCCAGCACCCACGTCCCTGCCAGGTCTAACAGAAATTGCTGTTTCTCCCTGCACTGGGTGGCAAACGCTGATATGAGAAGTAATTTAACCTACTTCAGGCCTGAGAGAAGCCCAGGAGATAAGCCCCATGCTGCAATGGCTTTACATGAGGAAAGTGCTCAGATCTGAAAATAATACTTGAAATCAGTCGATTCCTTTCTTTCCAAATGAAGAACCCTCTAACATCTACAGCGTAGTTGGTGTTCTCAGGTGCTCTTGAGCTGGGGCTCTTTTCATAGAGGCTTTACTTTTAAGACTGCTGGGGGAAAACAAGTGTGACTGGAAGAGCCCGGCCTCGGCAGCTGCCGTGGGGCTGGTGGGGAGAGAGACCACGTCCTGCACCCCCGGCAGCTGCCGTGGGGCTGGTGGGCAGCGTGGGGGAGTGAGACCACGTCCTGCACCCCCGGCAGCTGCCGTGGAAGGATGAGAGCGCGATACTTGCTAATATGGTTTATTACAAGGGCGATATCTATAGAAAAGGAAATACGTTCCCTCGTGTAAATAGAGGAGACGTTTGCTGTGACAGAGCTAATTAGGCTCCTGGGAGAATTTATGCAGAGCTAATAAGAAGCAGAACTAAACGCTGTCTTAATTTACCCTCAAGCTCACAAAAATGTTGTTCATTCATGTTGCACTAATTAAGCCAACAGCCATTAACCCTTTCTTCAGAGACAGAGACCCCTGGCACTGAAGAGGAGTTAAAGCACATGCTTTCACAGAGTCACAGAATCTTCATGGTTGGAAGGGACCTTTGAGATCATCGAGTCCAACCATACACATGCTTTCCAAGGAGCATCTTTGTGTTTCTGCCAGTCTTCAAACACTTCTTGTCGTCATGTAGTGAGCATCGGTGGTGCTAATTGGTGCAGAGAGGAGATACTCCTCTGCCCTTCCCGGATCCAGCTCTCAGACCAGCATTTGCTGCCCAACATTCTGGTGTGTCCCAGTGACACGTCCCTGCCTGCAGCTGGGGCAAAGGCTTGAGCCCCAACGAACCACGGCTTCTGCAAGCTCCACTCTGGGTTTGAGCCCTGGGGTTGAGTTCAGCTGTTCCAAAAATGAGAGGTTTTCATGCCCAGCTTGCCACAGGTGGCGGCAGATGTGGTGAAAATCTTGCCCAAAGTTTTCTTTTGCAAGGTTTCAAGTTCAGCTTGGAGGCTCTGGTCTGGGTTTCGGCAGCATTTCAACCTCGGGGTGCTAAGCTCAGCTCAGCTCTGAGCATTATTATGCACCCGTCTCTGATGGTTTGCAAGTGACTGATAGAAAATGCCAGAAACATGAGAGCTGTAAGGAAGAAAGGAGATTTAGTGTGTTTTCCTTTTTATTTTTTTCCCTTTTCCCCACATAAAGCCATGAAAACACATGATTAAGAGTAATCTGTAAAATAGAGCCCTGATCTCCCTTGGGTGCCCTTGCAGGGCGGCTGTTCCCTGAGGAACCAGTGTGACAGCTCACCCAGCTCCCTGCTGGGGCCTGAGGGGAGCAGAGCAGCTCCTGCTCCGGACCTGAGGTGCCTTACAGGAATTCAGAGTGATCGGGGGAATGAAAATGGCATGGAATGATATTTAGTGCTCACGTGCTGTAAAAAGCAGAGATGAACCTGGTGACTGCAGAGTCTGCCCTGCCTTATTTTACAGAAGAACAGCACGGGACCGTGCAGTCTGGAAGTGAGAAGAGAGTGAAATGCAAAACACAGTGCTGGTTTTTGTTCTCTCCTTTCGTGGCTGGTTTTGGGGTGGTGACAAGCAGTGACAGACCAGTCCCCGAGAGTGGCTGCCTTGCTGCCAGCTCCCCTAGTGATTAATGTGAGTCTTTTAATTTGGGTGTAAGGTATCCTGCATTGACTTGGGGTTTTGTCCTACAGATCTCCCGCTGTTGTTATGGGGAAGGACCACCCCCTGGTCAGCACTGTAGTGCTCCCCAGGTTAACAGGTTGTTTTGTTGGGCTTTTTTTGTGGTTGGACTCCATGATCTCAAAGGTCCATTCCAACTATAAATATTCTATGAGTTTATTTTTGGTTTGTTTTGTGGAGTTTGGTTTTTTTGTTTGTTTGCTATGATCGTGGTTTTTTGTTTGCTTATTCCTGGTAACAATACCATCTCAGCCAATATTTAGCGCTTCCAAGTTTGTTTGGTTACTTGGAGAACACATTATGAGTTATGAGATGTTATGAGACCGCATTGCCCTCTACAACTACCTGAAAGGAGGTTGTAGAGAGGTGGGGGTTGGCCTCTTCTCCCAAGGGAATAATGACAGGAGCAGAGGAAATGGTCTGAAGTTGGGGCAGGGGAGGTTTAGATGAGATATTAGGAAGAATTACTTTACTGAGAGGGTGGTCAGGCCCTGGAACAGCCTGCCCAGGGAGGTGGTGGAGTCACCATCCCTGGAGGGATTTAAGAAACGTGTAGAGGTGGCATTTCAGGGCATGCTCTAGTGCCTGAGATTGTTGTTGGGTTGTGTTTGTTTGTGGTTTTGGTTTTTTGGTTTTTTGATTTTTTGGTTTTTTTGTGTGTTTGGATTTGATGATCTCAAAGGTACACAGACAGGTGTGGAGGGGTCAGGGTGTTCACATCTCCTCAGCTCCTGCCAGGGCGGGTTGGAAAGGAGAGGTCTAAGCTGTAACTAGATGGGGTTGCAGAACTGGGAAAATGCCAAAATTCTAGATGCACATTTTCTTCCTAAAAATGGGAGGGGTAGAAAGGGGAAGCCAAAAGCTAGAAAAAAGTTAATCAAAGATCCTAAGTTAATAAGAATGGTTTGAATTTGAGATATTTATCTGATTAACCTATAGATCTTGTGAATGTCCTATGAATTGTGTTTGCTTAGTTCTCTGTCTTCCAAAATCTCACATGCAGTTGTTACTTTGCATTGTATAATGCAGGAAAAATCTCCTTCGTTTTCAGTAAACATTTCTGCATGTTCACCTAAATAACGTTTTTTTGTCTTCTGCATGTTCAATTAATTTTATCCATTGTTGACAGATGCTCATCCTTAAGAATGACAGTTCCTGGGAGGGGGTAATTACTTTTCTGAAGATTGTATTGATTTTTGTGTATTGTTACTGTGTTATAGGCTTGCATTCCTGTTCAGTCCTAACAGTTTGCCTTGTTTTCATCTGTTTTCTACACAGATTTTTTTTTCATTCCTGGTGTTACTGAAGTCAGTGAGTTCACTGAAGCGTGACTGGACAGATTGTTTGAGTTTTCTGGTCTCACAAAAACTAGGCAAAAAATAGTTTCTTCTAAGGGTGTCTTACGATTACTTACCAGTGTTATAGGTGCTGGGTAATTAAAATGAAGTCATAGCAACCACGAGCTGTTTACAGACCTAACCTGATGGCAACACATGGGTGCAGAGGTAGGCTGGATCTCAGCACCTTCCCCGCTACCGCCCTGCACAGCCTATGGCACTTCAATTCTTACACACACATTAAAAAAAAAAAAACAAAAGTCATTCTCTTAGCACATTAAAAATAAAGCACAAGACAGTTTAAAAATGTGTAGTCTAAGGCGTGAGCAATATGGAGCTTCTCTGCCCACGGCTTGGTGAGCGCTGGCACATCACCTCCCCTGCCGACGCGGAGCGGTGCCACCCTGCCATCCTGCCCTCCCCATCTTCACACCCGGGGGGGGACGGGGTTTGCTTTGTGCTTCCCAGCCAGACCCGAGGGGAAGGGCCAACCACGACAAGCTAACATCCCTGGAAATCTTTATTGTGAGTTTAAAAAAAAACCCCACTTTAGCTTCCTTCCAAGAAAAGGGAAGTGTAACAAGGGAGGAAAACACGACAGAGGAGGGGAGATAATAAGAAGGAAGCACCAACTGGTTCTGAGGAGCAGAAGCTCTCCCTGCTGCAAAGCCCTGCCTCTGCTGCTGCTCTTCTCTGAGAGACAGGGCTCTCTGAGCACGGCCTCACCAGACCTGGTGCTGACAGCCCCAGGGAAACATCCAGAAGGGAACAGCCTACAAACCACCCCACCAAGGAGTCTGTGTTTCAGAGACTCCCTTTCAAGCAATGGTAATGGTCTGAAGTTGGGGCAGGGGAGGTTTAGATTGGATATTAGGAGGAGTTACTTTCCTAAGAGAGTGGTCAGACACTGGAACAGCCTGCCCAGGGAGGTGGTGGAGTCACCGTCCCTGGAGGGATTTAAGAAACGTGTAGACATGGCTCTTCAGGGCATGCTCTAGTGCCCGGGATTGTTGGGTTGTGTCTTTTTGTGGTTTGCTTTTTTTTTTTTTTTTGGTTTTGGGTTTTTGGTGGGGTTTTTTTGTGTTTGGACTCAATGATCTCAGAGGTCCCTTCCAACCATGAAGATTCTGTGATTCTATGATAAGGAATGTGCTCGTGCTGCCAGACTCTGGTGATCGTGGTGACTCCTGGGGCCGGGCAGTTCGTCCTTCTTGAGCCACCTGAAGGTACATTGGGACAGGGAAGGGGTTTAGCAGAGGTGGGCAGAAGCAAGGAGAAGATGTATTTCCTCTCATAGACACGCCAGTGGAGTAAGCATTAAAGAGGGAGCAGAATTAATTAAGTTAAGGGATGCTGTTGTGCTAAAAGCAGATCAAGTAACGTGACTGAGAATATATTTAGAAAGTGGAAATTAAAAGGTGTAGGCATCAGAGCAATGAGAGTCAGGGAGAACTCTGAACATGAAGAGCAGGAGAAAAATTGACTTCCCTTTTGATGAAGCTTGATTGTTTGTAATTGTGATTGGAGCTGTCAGCTGGGAGAACATCAGCTGGAATGTGAAGCACGAGTCCACATTTTCATGAGCTAAAGTAACTGCTTCTGAGATTATTTTTCTCTTTCTTCTTTTTCCCCCTTGTAATCATGTCCATACTTTTTACATGCAAAGACAGGACTGGAGATCTTTCCTTTAAAAATGAAAGCCAGTTTTTAGAGCATCATATTTCTGGCATGTCTCCTTAACTCAGCCCTTGTCACTGAGCACCCAGTGGGTGCTGGTGTTTGGCTGGTGATGGGACTGAGAGGTGCCCAGTGTCACATCTGTGACAACACATTTGATTGTTGTCCTGCTCTGGGATTTTCAGGCAGCATCCATTCCCCAATGAATATAGATTGGGTATGAAAATGCAGCAATTTGTTAGCCTTTGGCTGCACCAGGGCTCGCAGTAGGGAAAAAGTGCTGCACATTCTTGAGTCCCAGCCCCATGAACCAGGAAACGAAAGGTCTGGACATGTGACAATTTCTTGCTGTTTTTCTGAGTGATCAATGGTAGAAATGATAAAGCCATCCCAACCCAGACCACCATCCCAGAGGTGTTTCCCTGGGTATCACTGCTGCTCTCCCCTACATGTAGGAGCAGTCTGAGCCCTCCACAGGGCAGCACAGCCCCTGTTCAGCTGGGGTGGGGGTGACTGGGCTGCAGATGTCTTTACTATCTGGAAAAATGAGAAAAAATGGCCCGTGGAGACGGATCACGTATGAGACAGTTATACTTTACCCGAGGAGAAGCTCGAAAATGCTTTCCCTGTTTTGAGCTCTGCCTAGCCATAGATTTCCATATACTTTTAGCAAGAAAATGAAAGCCAGCAGCTTAATAGCTTAAGTGCAAAGCTTACTGTCAAATTCAATCCTTTGGATGAGGAGAAAGAAAGTCTTCTGAGATAGATGGCAAATTTTACATGTGGGCAATTTCCTGCTCAACTTCTATTATCCTTCGATGAGTTGCTTTAGTTGTCTTTATGTCTTTCTACCGCTCTTTCTATTTCCTGAAGCAGGAATTAATGTACAAGGTAGAAGGCCAGCAATGTGCAGAGGATTGACAAGACAGATCGTTGGATAGCTTTCCTCCAGGATGGCTGGGGAGAGCAGAGGGAGTCTGTCGGTCTGGGAACGCACAAGCTGTTGCTTTCTTGCTGAAAATGCAAAGTATCTGATAGATGGAGTTAAATAATGCAGGCAAGTCAATCACGTTCTTCCAATTACTGATGGGGAGATGTGGAAGAACAGATATCTGGGTGATAGTCCACATTTGCACGCCTCTCCACTACCCTCCTCTGCTCTGCCCATACACAGACGTGCTCCCCCATCCTTTATTACAGGTTTCTCCCTCTATTTGTCACCCAAATGAGGGGCAGATTGCCACGAAGAGAGATGGCCCCGGTGTGAGAGGGGTTACTCACAGCAGTGAACAGCCTGGCAGTGCAGGAGCTGCTCCCCAGAGCCCCTTCAGTTTTCCTCCTCTCTTCCCTGTCTCTCATCAGTCCCACCAGCTCTCCAGGAACCTCCCACCTGCCATCTATTAGAGCCTTGCTCTCAGTACATGCTGTAGTTCCTAAAACAAATCTTTGTTGAGTTGTTATAATTTTGCTTATCTTGTGAAAATTTATGGTATTTTTGTCTTTTTATTATTTGGACAAAACTTCCCTTTTTGATGGAGATCTCTATAGTTGGGTGTCTTTGCCATGCTCTTCTTGACCTTCAGGAGCACTCACTTGGGCTTATTCTTCTTCTGTGGTACTTCCAGGTTCTATGTGGGGAAAAGTTTGCATCACTCTCTAGCCTCTAATACAGCATCTTTAAACAACAGCTATGCTGCTGAAAAGCACTCCAATATTTTATCTGTTTCTTCTTCTAATTTGCTTCAGTTAGCTTACAAATATTTATGGGGCGCTGTTCCTGAAGGGAAGGATGCTGAGAAGTGACAAGTCAGGGTTTTCAATCTACTGTAAATCACCCGGCTTTTGGGTGGTTTAGAATGTATTTACATGTGGACAATGGGGACCCCAATGATGTCTATGGATTCCCTAGCGTTCAGCACTAAGACTGTGAATTTTGAGTTAGAGTGTTTCACTCCTTGCATTACCAAGACAAACAACAAAAACCCAAACAGAAGGTGACATCTGCTCTGTAGCCAAACACAGCAGCAACTATTTTCTGTAAAGGAAAGGCAGACTTTCTCAGCTGCAGAGGTTACATTTCAAATACAAGAACCAGGATCCTGGCTTGACCCGGGATCTGGATGAAATTGCAGGTTTCTCTATGCGAGAATATCCAGTGTTTCCTTTTACCTCAGGGGTATCTAGAATATTTTCATCTCTTATCAATTAAGTTCAAATGAAATACAATGAAAGGAATAAAATGAATACTGCAGATTTAAAAAGAATAAAAGGAACAGCTCCAGAGTGACATGAGTTTTATCTGATTTTCTTCTAAAGTGTTCCAGCCCTCTAGCTACCGTATTATATGCCTTTCTAGCCCACATTTCTAACACTAGGACAAATGTGAACACCCACTCTGAAACTACTAATCTTTGGGTTTATTATCCCAACGAGCATAGATAAATGTCTCTATAAAATGCTTTGTATACATTCTTATCCTTTTTGGAGGAAAAAGATACAGTAATGTTCTCCTGGCATCCACCTGAAACCTCCGTCACTGAGCTGTTTTATTCAAAATCCTCAAAACGTGGTGCAGGAGCGTTTCTCCCACAGTGTGTCCACCAACCACCTGCGTCAGGGTCCCTCTCAGTTCCAGCAAGTCCAACCACCACGACTGGTGTTGATGTTGATGGGCTTTCAAGGGGCTGGTAAGAGTTTTGTTTGCTTGAGTGCTTTAAAGATGAAGCCTGTTTTGCAGGAAACATCATTCTTTTTTTTTTCCTGAGCTCTGTCCAATGGACAAGCAGGCAGTGAGTGGTCTGCAGGGGCAGAAGTGAGAGGAACCTGCACATCCCACCACTGCAAGAAGCAGCATCACCCTGCTCCTAGAGATTGCTTATTTATTATTTATTTTTTTCCCCGGAGACACCATTTTGATCTTTACATTGGCAAAGAAGTGCTTTACTTCTCAGGTAGAGAAGTCAGTGCTATTCCTGGAGTAAACCAGAGAGCTGAATTTCACCCAAAGTGACTTACATCCTCCCTGCTGTCAAGGGCAGCCCCTTCGGTCCAGCTCTCTCAGCTGTGGGGCAGCACAACCCGCCTTGGATCCCACCTGGAATGAACTGACCTCAGTTTCCTTCAGCAGCAGGTTACAGACCCATCTCTCTCCCCGAGCTGCAGCTCCTGGAGCAGCCAGGACAGACGGCCCTGACAGTTAACCACCTTCCTCCTTACCCGTAATTATTTTCCATCACTCTTGCCTCTAACCTTTCCCTAAATGACAAGGTTTTTTCAGCCAAGGTATTAATTTCCAGCTCCCCAAAAGCCTCTGCTGTGTGACTTGAGCATGTGGCATCACTCCTGACTACCTACTGCCATTCTGCTGCAGGAAAGTGCTGCTTTATAATCTGACAGTCCGTAAATGAAGCAGTTACGTGTCAAATAGCGTCTTTTGACAAACTCGCCGGATAAAAGTCTTCTTTCTTTTGTGTGACATTTCACCACAGTTTTTTGTTCAATGTCTCTGACATTTTTCCCATTACTATGATAAAGTTCTAAAGCAAAAATAAACTAATAGTTTGTTCTTCTCATGAAAAGAAAGAAAAGGAAATGCAATGAAAATTAGAGGAAAAAATAGCTAATGTTGTAGTAGTCAAGTGGAAGGCGTAGGACTGAGGATGTAGATGTGATAATAAAAACCATGAATGCTGACAGTCTAAGATCAACTTTGTAATGGCATTAGCTGGAAAAATAACACCCTACAAACCCAATATTGACTACATTTTTGGAAGGAGGATCCATTTTTCTGTTTCTGAGTGGTAGTTTCGTGGCTCAGTTTCCATGACTCCCATGGGAAGCCAGCTCTGGGCCCTAGCATGGCACCTAGAAATGCTCACATTTAGACAAGTCTGTATATATTTAGCATGTATACCGAGGCTGGCGGAAGACTCCAGCTTTGTTTTCACCATTTCTCATTCTTGCAGCCACATAGCAGGTATGGGAAGTTCACATTCTGCTTTCAGGTTGCTTTTCTTTTGCACCAAACCCTGCTCCTGTCTCCTTGAACCAAGCTTTTAATGCCAACACCTTGCCAGAGTTTAAATTGTTCTCCTCGGAGGTGGGAGAATTTCTTTTTGGTTTCCTGTAACATATTTGAAAGGTGTGCCTTGTGAATGGGACTTAAAAAATCTGTCTGTTGGAAAATTTATTTTGAAATTGCGATAGTGACAGCTATTTTATTTCATTGTGGTTTTGCTTAGAGACAGCAGCAGCAGGTTACACGGTGTGGCAGTATCTCCTGCATGTCAGGATTCCTCCTCTAAAATCACCTTTTGTCTGTGGAGTTCTGGGAGCCAAGAACTTCTGAAAACTGGAGAAAAAAACCTGTGTCAGTCAGTTAATATTAAAAATAAATGAAAGGGATCCCAACGCAGAGGCAAGTGAACTATCGATTGTGGTTTCTCACACCACAGGATGTCTTAGACAAACGTGCTGCACCACCAGTACAGCAGCAATTCTTTAATAGGCAAGTATTGGAATTTTGGGTTCTTCCAGCAGCACCCAATGGCTGGACACAGCACAGCCCCTCCCATGCCAGCCCCCACCGCTCGCACCTTCTTCTCTCCCAGACTTGTAAGGATTTCCCCAAATCCCAAGGATTTGTCCCACAAGAAGACACTGCTGAGCACTAATCCTCTACAGAATGTACAGTTCTATAAAAAGCTATATAAAATTGTTTTGCAGAGTGATGCCTGCTGAATATCCACTGCTGATGGAGGAGGGGTCTGCCTTTTCATCCCAAAGAACCCAGGTGAGGGTGATGGTGGAAAACAAACCCAGGGGGTGGGAGAAGTCAGAGAAGGGATTTTGCAGTTGTCTGATGTCTCCCCTCCCTGTCTCACACATCTTCTCTCCTCATGCCCCACGGTCATCAGGGGGAAACAAAGAGCAGGCACAAACGTTGGCAGTTTGCAGTGCTGCAGTAGAAATCACCAAGTTAGAGCTGAGAAGTTTCCACAGATAAAGAATCTGGCTCCTCTTTCTCAAGCTGAGTCAAGTTTCTGAGGGCTGTCAAATCAATCCGACCATTTCTTAGTTGAGCTGATACTAAAAATAATCAATTACGGAAATTATTCTGTGGAGTTTTCTGTTGAACTTAGCTGGGGTGAAAGAGAAGGAAGTTCCTGTGCTTAAGCATCATCCTAAGAGTTTGTTTAGTTAAATCCTGCACATTGCATTTGACTTTCTGCAAAATAGTTGTGATGCAATTAGTTGTCTGGATTAGTATAAAGCCTCCAATGTTAGATATTTTACAAACACAAAGATGGCTCTGTCATTACCAGAGGGTCACAGTTTAAAAAAGGATTTGCATCTCTAATTCCACTCTCAAAATTTTTTAAAAAGCTTCTACATAGGTAAAAACTTAGAGAAGAAATGCTGCCTGTGCTCTGGACCCACTTACTGTTTCCACAGGTGGCCACAGTGAGTCAGATGGTGCCTCGATCCTGTATATCCTTTGATGAAAATAATATAATTACTTTTAGGCACCTGAATTGTGACTTTTCAATAATCATGGAATTCATCTTAAGAAGGAATTTAGTGGGATTCTCCTCTTTTATGTTTAGGACTCAGCTGTCTGATATTTTGCCTTCCATGAACGTTTTTTTCTTTTAAATTTGGGGAAAGCAAAAAAACCCCTGAAAAACAATAAAAAAAATAATAGAAAATTGTAAAGTCATTTTAGCATGTAGTTTGAGACATCCTGCGTTCTCTCCAGTCATCTTCTATCTTATGATTATTTTTAATATCCACTTAGGGAATATATCCCTGAAATATTTTTTTCTGATGGAAAAATAATATCTTTTAATAGTGTAGATAAATTTATTCTCATTTTATTCCTACTTTTATTGAAATACTATCTAGATGTTCTTTCATTTGCAATATAATGCTATATGACCTGGGTAAGGCTGCTTTTTGTTGTTAATTTTAACTATATGTCTTAAAGTTTCTAACAGGAATAATAAAAATGAATTAGGTTTTGTAATTAGACCTCTTTCTCTAGCAAAATACTGAAAACATACATTAGTAGAACACTGACCATTTCTCAGAATTTTTATATTAAAAACCTACTTGGCCATATAGGTGCGTGGACATGCACATATATAAATATATATACATATATATACTTCTATTTAATGCCTCTTTTTTTCCTGTTGAAGCTGAAAGCCCTCTGGTGAAGCCTGGTGAGTGAAGGCAGCTGACTCGCACGAGCAGGCAGGTTGTTGTGTAAGATTTTCATGATTAATCCATTAGTTCCTTCCAATTTTGCTCAAACTGGGTCAGAATCTGAACATCACATCAACTTCCCTCCTCAGCCACGGGTGACGGCCGTCCCAGGGAGTGATTGCTTCAAAGCTTTCATCTGCCCTGGAAGCTTGATGGAAATGGTTTCACCCACCGAATTTCCCCTGATTTTGTTGTTAACATTTAGTTTTCTAAGCATATCTCTTTCCAGGAATCACAGTCAAACTAATTTCAATAATCACTTTTGTTATATTAATTACAAATGCTTTTTTATGTTCCCAACATTTTGATCAACAAGAAAATAAACCCAAGAAGTTACTTTCTGCATAATATTCTCTCTGTTTTTATTTACCCAAATTACTCATTGATTTTTGTATTTGAACAGCTGTGTTCACAGCCATGGAAGCCCCCTCACGTTCTTGGCTGTCACGTCTCATAATTCCTGCTATACAGGAGGGAGAGCTGGCTGGGTCGTGGTTAAAGTGGGTCTCACAAAAAAGCAATAGTTTTTGATTATAGCTGTCAGAAGATCAAGAAACTCCCAATGTTGCAGGGTTCCTCTTAAATGCCAGGCTTTACACCCGCTTTGACCATCCCTTGAAGGCAACGCCTCAGTACTTTCAGAAAGAAACCTTACTGGAGACCTGGGGGACTTCATTCCAGCAGAAAAAGACACAAGAACCAATTTAAAATTCATGTTCAAAATTAGAAACACATCTTTAACAACAAGGCTGATCAAACAGCGAACAAACTGCAATGGAAATGGCGCAGAATCTGCCCATTGGCATCACTAAATCAGGACAGATTGTTCTTTAAGATGACATGCTTGATCTAAACACAACCTGTCAAGTGTGATACAGGGCAAGTGCTGAAATCAAATACCCTGTCATCCAGCGAAGGTCGTATCAGCTGAGATAACAGCTCCTTCCTGCAGGACATCAAGGCAGGAGACAGTCCCTGCAGCTGCTCTCGCATGACAAAGCTCCCAGTGCCATGAGTCACACCGCTCCAGATCATCTCCAGACCTGGAATAGAAAGATGCTTTGGTTTGGGGCTTGTTGCTTGTGGTTTTTTCCCCCTTTCCCCACAGACATTTTGGGGGAATGGGCACAAGGAACAGCTTCACTGCAAGCAGACCAGCCGCTGGCAAAAAGAGGTAGGAAAGATACTGTAAAAATCAGGAGCTAGTGGAAGCACCCACCCAGGACAATGGCTTTGGGAGAGCTGCTGGAAAGCTCCTGGGATTTTCCATCTGAAGAGCCCACATTCTCACTGCTCCTCCTCGCTCAGCCCGAGTGCAGAATAAACACTGGAGAACCTGGAAAACAGCACCCTGGCAGCATTTCCTGGGGAGCTGGAACAGCTGACTTAGGAAGGGACACGGTAAAATCCTTTCTGGGCTGGAACTCCTCCTTCCACCCCCCTCCAAAACAAACTCATGCTACCAGGCTTTTCTTACACACTTTTACAGACGTTTTCTCAGCTGCATGAGTGCAGTGGAGGAAATGGGAAGCGATGCAGCCTGGGGTTCAGGTGTGCAGGGGGGGCACACGAAGCGGGCTCCCGGGTCTCAGGTTCTGCCTGTGGCTGGGATCCTGCAGCTCCACACAACAGCCCTGCAACTACTCACCAATTTTCTTCATATTTCTGTATTGTAAGCCTTTTTTGTTTTTTGTTTTTTTTTTCTGAAGCAATTTTCCCACTTCTATTGTTATCTGCTTCTTCCATGTTATGCTTTAAGGATTTGAATCTACAGGTTCATGCTCTTCTTAATTGCATATGTGGCTTCCCAAGTACCTTAACAGAGGGGCACCTTCTAGATAAGATAATTATAATCAAATAAAGATAAATACTCATTACATAAATAACATATACAACAAATAGAACCCTTCCATCTAAAGGCTAAACGACAGACTTAATGATGAATGATATAGACTAATTACAGGTTTCATAATTCATTAGCATCAAAATGCAACAACGTTTTAAAGCAAGATAAATGGGCCAGAGTAGCCCCGCAGTTCCAGGTGCCAGCCAGCTCGCCAGCAGCAGCAGAGGCAGAGGAGGCAGTGGGTTTATGCTCCTCCAATCCCATTTTTTTAAGTGGTGGTTTGGAGCACCCATGACCACGGATGCTGGGGGCTGGGAGCCCGGGGCTCAGCCTGGCTCTGGCCTCAGGACAGGCGCATCCTGCCCAAAGATGGGCTCCTGCCTGTGCCCCATCCCTCGCTGCAGCTCCTTTCCTGCATACAGTGCACACTGTGCTGGATTATTGATGGGACTGCTGTATATTCTGGACATCTTCTCAATGTGGTGCAGGGTCCAGCCAATAAAATCATTGTATGGTGGCACCACAGCCCGTCTCCTCGATGGTGAGCTGGATGCCCAATCTGCTCGATGCTGAAACAGAACAACAGAAACACACCATTAACCTTATTCCAACACTCTCTGCCCATGCAGGAAAGACTCGGGTTACTTTGTTTATTTTTATTTTGGGTATAGAAAGTGACACACAGGAGTTGTGGGGACAGAGATCTGCTGAAGGAAACACCCTGCCAGCCACGGCACCAGGACTCACTGCCTCAGCTAAAGGGTAAGGTCCTTCAGCACAGGAGATCAGATGAAAGGCAACCTGCCCACCCTCTTCCTGGGAGCGGTGTGCACATGTACATGTGTATTACTTTAAACTGCCTGAAAGAGAAAGGGTGCTAAATACTCCTCCCCAAATTCACTGGCACTAATGAAGGGTAGTTTAACTGCCACTATGTACAAGACAGGAAAAACCTTACAGAATTCCTGCGCTCAATGATTTCCTGGGACAAACAGTTACAGTCTTTTTCATATATTTTCTGGAAAAAAAAAAAGAAAAAAAAGTATTTCTTTTGCTATATTTTGGTGGAAACAACAAGGAAAATTATTAAACTCACCAGGTTGCAATGCGTCAATTTATGTATATGGATTCCTTGTAGCTGGAAGAGTAGAACTGTATAACTCAGCTGGTCTATCATCTATCTATCCATCTATCCATCCATCTACATACTTACCCATCTGCCTGTTTTGTGTGCAGGACACCTACAAAGAATGTATCACATGGAGGATCCAAGGGAGAAATTTGAAAAAAGTTGAGAAATTCCCGTCTGCCTGTTTTGTGTGCAGGAGACCTACAAAGAGATGTATCACGTGGAAGATCCAAAGGAGAAATTTGAAAAAAGTTGAGAAATTCCCTCTCCCTGTAACAGAAACCCTGATGGCTTCGCTGAGCAGACAGAGCCAAAGCAGCAGCATGGGTTTGTCTTCATGACCAGCACCACCAGGGCATGTGCTGGCAGCACCACAGGTGGAAATTGGCTGACTGGGATCTGCTACCAATTATAGAGGCTCTGCTGATTCATATCAGCTGTGGCTGGTGCAGTGTGACTCCAAGACCAAAACTCCATCCTGAAGGTGCTTCTCCTACTAACCCATGTCTGATGGGTAGCAGCACTTGGTACCAAAGCTGGAGGTAGGGTTCCTCCAGGCTGTTGGTGGTGCTGCTGCCCCAGGGTCTCTGCTGGCTGTGGGACCATCCCACAGAACCTTACAGGTAAAACTGCCATGAAGGTCTGCAGGAGAGATGGGAAACAACCCAGATGGAGCAGACTGAGGTCCCCTCTCTGTGGGTCCCACCTGCAGGGATGGTCCTGCTGCATGGCCAGGCTGCTCCACGCTGCAGCTGCAGGACACACAGCAGGAGCAAAATTTCCAGTTCTGTAGGGCTTTCACTGAGCTGATGGAAATCTCCTGCATAATGAGAAGATAAACTCGGAGCTTCACTGGGAGATTTGCCTGGGTGAGAGAAATCCTACCAATTTGGAGTTGTTGTAAGTGGGAGAGAAAAGTTTGAATGAGTCCTATCGTACCTGGGACAAGTGATGTCAAATGCAATGTGCACAAGGGCTACCTTTTTTGCCCTCTTCTTGCGGTTTTATTAGAAAAACCTGTTGATGCAGCTTTCAAGGAGGAATTGTAATTATCAATGTCCATGGAGCAGTCAGAAAAAAGGCAGGGAAGAACTCTAAAGACTGAAGAAACACGTTGCGGTTTCAAGTGTCTCTGGGGTGGCAGCAGTAGCACAAGTTCCAGTTTATGTGGGAGGCATTATAAATTGTTCAATAAAAGCTGTTTATTGCCCCAAAGCCAGTACAGCTGCCTGTCCCCTGCCCACAGAGAGTCACCCCTCCCTGCCCATTCCCCCGCTGGGCTCTCAGCGGTGAGGGCTGATGAAACGACGACACATCCCTTGTCCTAAAGGATTGTACATCCTTTACCACCTGCAGTCGCTCTGTCCATAAGACATACTGACATTTAAATCCTAAAAAACACAGACTTTAAAAAAAATCAAAATAAGGAAGAACCATAGCGCAGAGTCACTGCTCACTATATCCCTATTTTAGCTTTATTTATAACAGGCACTGTTATAAAATTAAACCTTTACACAATTCACATTAAAAAGGTGAGTCTTGTGGAGACTTTAATTACTTACTGTTACTGTTTATTTTTATTATGTTTTCTTGTTACTCTTATTTGTTTGGCAATATCTGTAAAACTTTGATAGCAATAATGTACAAATCCTAAATTTCTACAGCATATGTACAAACGCTGTCTCAGAAAGCCTACAGCATATTGCAGGTAAAATTAGGCAGCAGAGCTCTGCACTGGGGAGTGCGGCCCTTCGGCTTTGATTTAAAATGAACTGGAAAACAGCTCCTAATCTACCACATTTCTCCAAGCTACAGGGTTACAAAACAGACCCAGCATCTGGAAACATTTCAAACCATTTTCCCCCATTTAGAGTTTAACCTTTTGAAACAAAATTAAGAGCTTTTTATTAGGGAAAGAATAGTAATAATAGTAAAAATAAAAAGCTAGTGGCCCTTTTTAAACTTTCCAGGGTAAATGTGGGAAATCAGTAGGAAATTTGTTCTTTGTGCCTGAGTTTTTCCCTCTTCCCACCCCCATCTGGGCTGGTAAGAGCCCGGGGAGCAGCGGCACAGGAGGGTCAGCACAGAGTCCTCGCTGCCAGCAGGTAGGAATTGCCCAAAGCCAGACCAAAGCACCACCTCTGGTTTCTACCCACAGACAACACAAGGCCTTTGGTGATAAAATTGCCAAAGGCACAAAAAAGAAGGGTGGCAAAACAGGGTGAGGGGGGTGCCGTTTGTACCGCGGCACAGGAAGCATTTGGGAAACACTGGATTAGGTTTTTACAACCAAATTGTAGCTGGTGAGAGGACGGAGGGCTGCAGAGGTGCTGCTCCCAGCCAGGAGCGCTCCCAGCCAGCGGCTGCCATGAGATGCAGCTCCTGGTCTTCTACCGAAGAGCGAGAAAGCTTCAATAATTGAAAGGCTCCTTAAATCTTTTAACCTTTAAATGCTTCTTCTGGGCTATGGCGCTGCTGAACTACAGGTCTCTGCTTCTCTAAAGGGGTAAGAGTCAGAGAAGGTACAGCTGGGAATTGTGCCTGATTGGCCAAAATGGAGAGAAAAAAATATTTCTATTTTTTTGCCACATAAAATAAAATAACATAACATAACCTGCCCCCTCAGATATCTCAGACTGTGAAAGCTTTGAGCCTGTGGACCTTGTGAATGGAGAATTTTTGTATCAGTTTAATGTGTTGCTGAATAACCACTGTGAGATGACTGATTGAAATTCTCTGTAATGTATGTAGAAATGAAGAGATAAAACAGCCTTAAAACATCAGGGAAAACAACGAAAATAAAGGGGCTGAGTGAAATTTGCTCCTGACAGCTGTTCAGTGCCGCGCTCAGCACTCGCTGCTGTTGATATATGCTTAGGTGCAGGATCGTGTTTCTTCAACCCTGCTTCGAAGTTGCAGCAAAAATAACATAAAAGAATACTCATTAGCCACGAAAACCCTTGTTTGCATGCAGATACAGATGGGCATTTGCACATAAATAACCCACTCCTTAGACATTTCTGGGAAGACAGACCCGGTTTTATGGGTGTTTGTGACTACTGCATGGGGAAAGAGATGGTCAGGCTGGAACAGATGTCCAGGAGCACCATTTGGAGTTTGACCAAGGCTAGCAAGGAAACAGAGCGTTTGGACCCTGGGAAGACCGAGAAAACTTCAAGTATTCCCAGGCTGCATCTCAGTATTTCATGCCTCCTCCTCCCAACGCCGTCGCCGGCAGAAAATAACACTTGCAGCCCCAGCTGAAGTCCTTGCACATGATTGATAAAGGACTTCTTATCTAAGAATTTTCTCTTCAAAAGGAAGCCAAGACGGTTGACTCTTTATTTCTGTAACATCTGAAAAGCAATATCCGACTTCAGATATTTTTTTCTAAAGATTCAAAGAATGTTGATTTCCTGTCATACTGATGCAGCAATGACATATACGATAGGGATTAATCACTCCTCTAGTCACCATCCACTTCCCTTGTTACGTAGGTTAGGCAGCGAAGGGCTGTGCCTAATTTAGCAAAGATAAATCTATTTATCCCTAGTAGAGTTCTTTCACTGTTCAGCACCATTTTTTCATAGTAAGTTTCATTTACTTTTGACTCTTGACCAACAGAGAATTGATACATATGACCATCTTTTAAACACCATTAACCTGATGATGTAACAAACATAGAGAAATCCATTAATTCAAATATACATAATCAAAAAGTCATGCAAACTAAATTAGATATACAGTTAGAGCAAGATATGCCATCTGTTCAAACTTTCTAAGGGCTAAAGTAACTGAGATGGAGCCAATTTCAGTAGGCAATAAAAAAATTATGCTGCAGAGTTACAGGCTCCATGTCCCACAATTTATTCCCTTTCTCTTAAATGATTATCCTAAATCATATGAATATGATCACTTTCATCCATTCATTACCTGTTCTACCTTCTTTTTGACTATTAAATCCAACAATCTTTGTCAATGAAATGTAGAACAGAACTCTTAGAGCTGCTGAAATGGCATAGGAAAACGTGTCATTAATTTCCCGACAGCAGTAATTTCAAATATTTTATATGCTTTCTTCAAACGGTCACCACTTGTTCAGTACAAGCAAAATAGACGTTAAATTATACAGCTGGCCCTTGCATGTAATGTATTGAATACTGCCCTGTTTATGGGTGTGATGTTATTTTGTCCAAATGTTATGTCTTAAACCAATCTGCACCCCACCTGCCCCAGCAAACAAAACACTTGGGAAAGTCCTAAGTGGAAACATCGTTTGCTGCAAAAACAATTTATTGTTTTAGACTTACAAAATGTCACTTGAATAAAGGAGGCTGGGATGTTGCTGCCGGGGAAGAGAGCAGCTCAGCTTTCTCCTGGGATCCTGACTGCCCCCACGGCTGGGCACCATCCCAACCCCGCAGCGTCATCCCCTGGGCCAAGCCCTGTGCCCCCAGACACGGACACCCCGCTTTTCCACACAACACTGCCCCTGGAAGGGCAGCTCTGCCATGAGGAAGGACGTTCCAGCTGCTTTTTCAGCAACGGAAGCACTGCACGTCCCCGGCTTGGCAGGGGTCCTAGCGCTCCCGCCTTGGAAGCAGCATTAACCTTATGGGCTGATTTTGGCCCAAACTGGGCAGATTCTCGAGTGACATTGAGACAACAGGGGGTAAGTGCAGCCAGAGCCTTTGGGATGGGGAGCCTTTGGTGAGCTCTCACACGCAGGAGAGGATGGTGCACTGCTGTTTAGCACCTCCTCACTTGCTAAATCAAAGCACCAGTTAAGTGATAAGGATATCCTCTCAGAAACCCATTTACTTCTTGGAAATTAATCCACAGATTAGGAGGCTAATCCTCCTCTATTTAACACTGCGAGAAAGGGCTGGCTCCCCAGCATGGGTCCCCAGTCTGGGTTTGGCATGTGCCCACTCGCACTGCTCCAGGGACCCCAGGCACTCCTTGAGAGACGTGGCTGGGCCCAGACTGCTCTCCACAACTTGGGGACAAACCCCACGCAGGGCACAGCTCTGTCCCACTGCTCCTCCCCACGGAGGGAGCATGGACCTGAGAAATGGGACACTGGGGCTAGACGTCGGGGATAAGATGATAGAATCATAGAAGCATAGAATGGTTTGGGTAGGAAGGGACCCTAAAGACCACCTCGTTCCAGCCCCGCTGCCCTGGGCAGGGACACCCCCCGCTAGATGAGATGGCTGAAGAAATTCTTTGGGGCGACTTTTTGTTATTGAACTCTTGATTTAAAGAACCATCTACTTAATAAAAATAACCAATGTCCTGGTTGAGGTAAAACAGAAGCAATTTTCTTTTCAGTAATTTCTAACAAGCACATGCAGCAGAGAGGTATTTTTATTATTTGCCTCTAGAAGTTTATAAAAATAGATTAAATTTTGCAGGAGTCAGTTGAGCTTAAACACTGAACAGTGCATTCTTTTCTCTCTCTCACTGTGTTGGAAAACATGGTAGAGCAGCCCTGGCTCCATTCTTTGACATGCAATTTGTGCAGAGACACACCTCCTTCAAACCCACCTGGGTTTGGTGTTAATGAGATGGTTTGTGCTCCCTTCCACGGCCACAGGCTGGCGAGAGCAGAGCTGGTGCTGGGCAGCCATGGGCCTCCAGCAGCCTTCGTGATGCGGGAAGAAAGCTCCAGGCTCTCTCCATTGCTTCCCTTGATGTTGTGGCACTGAAGGAAGAGTTTGAAAAGGAGCCCCAGAGGAAGGAGATGGAGCCCATGTGAGGTGAGCGACGTGCCAGCCCTGCGCCCGAGGGACCCGTGCAGCAGAGCAAGGCGAGGGACAGGACAGGGACTGCCACCAGCCCAGGGCACAGCACCAAATAGGCAGCTTCTCAGGGGGAACAGCTTGCCATAAAGCACCAGGGTAACGATGACTTGGTAGGTGAATCATCCCCAAACTGCCACATTCCCACCCACGAGCGGGGATTTCAGTAGCCATTACCCGAAGATGGATAGCGATGAAACACGGCGTTAATGGGCAGCTTGGCACTGCAGAGCAGCCCCTGACATTCTGAAAGGGAGGAAAAGTAGCCACGGGGGCAAAATTATCTTTGCAGATAAGCAGAGCCAAGCGTGCATGCACTGCAAGCTTAAACTCGCGCTGGTTCGGGGATATCTGCAGGGCTGAGACAAACGTGAAGGGAAGGAAGAGCCCAGTAACGAGTGAGGAGCATCCAAGCAGAGCTGGGGCTGGGAGAGCTGCACCTGGGGGCATCCAGCCCCCCTCACCCAGGGACACCACTTTGCTGGCGGTTTCTCAGCTCTTTCCATCACTGTGCATATGCTAAATTGTGGTGATATTACGTGTATTAGCAGTGGTAAGATTCCCCAGCAGGCACTCTCAATTCAGTAGCCTCTCACTCCCCGTGAGGGCACCGATGCCTCCTGTCTCCATCTGAATGGGTACAGGAGGCCAGGAGAAGTACAGACCTCAGAAAAAAACCCTGAAATCAGGGCAGTTTGCTTCAAACCAGCTGACAGAGGCTCACATTGGCAGTGGTACACAGGGTAGGGGCAACCACATTTCATTTTTTGGGTACAGAAGCACCTTTTTTCAGAAGCCCTGGTGACTGACAGGTCCCAGCCCTGAGCCTGTGACAGACCAAGCCGTGGGCTGAGCCTGCTCTCCACTTGCTCTGCTCTTCATGGACCTCCCCTCCAAGGCCTTCACTTTTGTTTTTCCATGGGAAAGGAAAGTTTGCATTTTACAATGGCATCTGTGACAATTTACTATTGTTACAGAAATTAAATTAATTGCAGGCAGAATGGGTAAGCTGGAAAGCACAAGTATATAACAAAGGAAAGAACTGGAAAGAAGACTTAAAGACAAATTTTATGGGGGTTTTTTTGTGGCATATATAGTTTTATATTGTCTTTTGGTTTCCGTATTATTTGGTGTTATGGATTTTACCTCTAAATGTCTAATAAATCCATATAGCTCATTCTAAATGAATATATTAAAAAAAGGCATCTATGGCTTCTGTCACAATGGGTACTTCAAATTGTTGCATTAAAACTTGATTAATTTTATATACTCTTGCATGCTTCAGAGTCATCTTGTGCTATTATTCATTTATTTTGAAGTGTATAAAATCACAAACAGTGTTATCTTGCTTACTGTGTTTCACTTATGGGCTGAGCAGTCCCATCGCTCGGCAGAGAACTCTGAAGAACTTGGTGACTTCCCAAACCTGCTCTCTGGGGTGCAGCTGTGTGAGCAGCTGACTGTTAGTTCTCTGGCCAGATTAAATCAAGGACAACTTTTCTTTCTCATTGACCTGAAAGGAAACACAAAATTGATTAATTGAATATCCAAGGTTTAATTTTTTCCTAAAGAAAACACTCATTTCCCCACTTAAATGTGTTAAACCTAAATTGTATTAAAAAGAAAAAAAAAAAATTACACAAACCCAAACATTTTTAAGTTGAAACAGACACCACTGTAAAAATAAAGCACTTCAATTATTATTTATTGGCTCTTCTTTTTTTTTTTTTCCCCAGTCAAAAGCATCTAACACATTCATTACAATTCACACACACGTTCATTACAATTCCACAAAAGCTATGATTAATATAAATGTGTTTTCATTCTTTAAATATTTGGCTGGCATGGGTTTTGCTCAGCTGTATTTTGTGATCAGAAAGGAGACGCCTGGCCTGTTAGTGCTTACCTTGCTCTACAGCACGGGGCACGCTCCTCTGACCCAACTAATTACTCTTTAATGAGTGCCTTCCCCATGGGGTTAAACGCAATGCTGATGGTGATCAAACAGGGGGAGGGAGGTGATTTCTGGACTTTGTGTTGAGTGATTGTCTCTCCAGAAGCCACTGGCTCAGTGGGAGCATCCCACAGACCATGGCTTCTGGGGGCTGCAGTGGCCACATGTCCCCCAGAGCTTGGGAGGACCATGGGGGGGCTTTTCTCCAGCCCCCAGGGCCAGGACATCACGCAGGACCACGGTGGGGTTGGTGTCACCCTGGGGGTCCCAGGGGTGGCCGGAGCCAGCAGGCACTGCCAGCAGAGCTGCTCTGCCATGGGCTGTCCCTCCAACCTATTCTTCCTTCTGATTCCTAGGACTGCAGTTTTCTTCCAGACAAAGAAATCAACCTCCATGTCTTTCTTTTTAATGTTTCAACCCTTTTTTCTCTCCCCTCCCCCCCTCCGCTACAATGTAAAATCTGGCAGGCGTGTTTTTGTTATTATAAATAAATTTCCATCAAAAGCCTCTGGTCTAAATATTCCTCAAGGAAGCAATGTATCTAAAAAAATAATTTTACTATGGAATGCTTGCTCTTTGACACTCGCATGTTTCCAGGACACTAAGGAATGGCAGGTGATATGTCATCGTGCCTCTGAATGTCAATGGCAAGTGGCACATCCCTGGAAGAGAGGGGGTGAATTTGGGGGGCTGTGCTGCTGGAGGGACACTGCTGGGGGGCTGTGCTGATGGTCACAAACGCTTTTTTTTAATTATTTTTTTCTGTATTTTTATCCATTGTGCATTGTTTATCTCATTTTTCAGGCATTGCTCCACCTGAGGCTTTTGCACGTGTGTTAGTGCAGGGGACGGGTGGTGGGACGGTCGCCAGACCCTGATGTCAGCTGTAAAAGACTGAAGGAAATTCATTTTAGCCTCTCAGAGAGCCACAAGCGGGAGCCACAGTAGCTCAGCATACGTTAGCCAGCCTTAAATTGTTCCAAAATCAACCCAGCAAGGATATCTGGCATTTTTCATAGATATTTATGATTCTGCGGAATTAGCAAATCGTATCTAAGTATATGAGTCTTTTTAGCCTGAAAACAAAAATAAAGCAGGAACAGTGTTGTGTAAATCCAGAACACTGAAAATGAGTCAGGGGAAATAACAAACCTTGTTTAAAGATGAATTTCTAATGAGATGTGACAAGAAATTAATCCAGTGTGACTTGGGTAATAAACACAACAGCTCAGTTTGTGGGGAAGGGGGAGTGGAACTCTGCTATGCTCTTTTCCAGGAAGTTGTAGGAAAAATTGTCAGTAATAACATTCATGGCAAATTGCTGATGACAACACGATTTTTTTTAAGGGGCTGGGGAATTGGCCTCTATAAAGGAAGTGTTTAATGCCACAATAAATAGATTTAAGCTGCAGTCTGCCAGAGCCTTTCCCGATCCCCAACGGGTCACAGGGTCTCACGTCCCAGAGCCCCACAGTCTGAGTGGTTCAGATTTATTCCTCTTCTGCATTGGCTCTTTGTAATAATCCTGGTTTCTCCCTAGAGCATCACTGTATTTTTCTATCCAAATTGCATTTCTCTTCCTTTGAGTTACCCTCTCTGTCATCCCATGGTGTTCTTGTTAATTTTGAGCGTAGTCCAAGTTTATTACTATTTATTATTTGAGTATTAGAACCTGTCCCTTCCTCCTGGTGACAGTACCCAGCAAAAGGCTGCTGCAAGGACCACTGGCCTACAGATATTGGCACTGAGAACTCCTAATTAAAATAGCTGCTAAAAATCCTCAAATAAAATGTGATTTAGGATGGCATTTTTTTTCCAAAGAACATAGTAAGCATAATAACTAGCTTACAAATAAATGTAAATGTAAATAAAAATGGATGCTTTAATAAGAAGCCTGGATACTTGTGACTGTTGCAATAGTAAAAGTTGCCACCGTGGTGAAAATAAATTCCATTTATGTGTTGTTTGTGAGTAGGCCATTTGGTACAGAGTAATGGCTGGAGACAAAAAGCTTTTACAATTCTATTAGTTGTAATGGATTTGTAGGTTCAAACATACCATTTATCATCTGAGTTCCACCCAAAATGAAAAGCAATACGTAGAGCTAATTAATTACCAGTGCCAGTAATTAACTATTCCCCAGATGTTTGTATTTCCCCGGGATGAAGGCATGGAGGCTGTTCTGAGTTCACAGGGAGGAGGCATCCTGCGGGATGGTGGCCAGGGGAGCCCAGGCTCCTGTGCCAGCCCCACACGGGTGGCCGAGGGTCACCCCGACACACGGCGTGGCTTGTCCTGCCCAGGGTGTGTGGCACTGATTAATCACCTCATCCCTGGTTCCTGCTGCAAACACTTTGCAAATATCAAAGCTCCTGTCTCTGGGCCGCATCAGAAGTCCGGGTGCTTTACAGGCTCAGGCAAGCATCAGCGCTGAATTAAAGCCGAAGCCTTGATTCTCTGGAGACCGTGTGCTGGATGGATTAAACGCACTTTTCAAATACTCCTCTAAAGCTCTGAGCCAGGAGAAGTTAAAAAAAAAAAAAGCGACTTGAATCTCTAACAACTGTGCCTTTATTTATCAGTCGGAATAAAGCTGATGCATTATGCATTTCAGGGATGCATTAATGTTGGCGTTACTTGAGGAAAGGCAGGGCTGGATTTATGGCTGTGCCTCCTGCAGCCGCGGGGCTGGCGGGAGCAGGGCTCCGTGGTTACAGACATGTGATGGAGTGAAGGTACAAATGCAGAAACCCTTGGGACTTGGCATCTCCCACGGAGCTGCCACCCACGGCTCTCATCAGAGCATCTCATCTGGGAGCACCAGATGAGCGGGAGACTGGTCGCCAATGTGTCCTGTGTGAGCTTTCCTGGGGACCCTGCTCTGAAGGAGCCAGGACCAGTGTTCCTTGGATGAGGTGTGCAGGAAGGTCTCTGGGACCAGTGTTCCTTGGATGAGGTGTGCAGAGAAGGTGTCCATGCTACCCGGACCAAAGAAGAGCAGAGGACTGAGAATGCACCGGTGCTAAGAGGGGAGAAAATTCAAAGGTTTCCGAATGCCAGCTGCATCTTCCAGCAGCATGGATCAGTTATCACATCACTGATGCTGATTCACCCAGTCACCTCTGGCAGACGCCCTGATTAGCAAAGTCCACATCACTTCCCTGTTCTCTTGCTGGCTTTTCTGACGTCCGTGGCTGTGGCTCAACAATCTGGAGCTGGCCTGCCAAACGCAGAATAACATTTCAGATTTATAAATGCGGAGGGCTGCACACACCAGGCAAGGATTTTCAGGGGGAAGGTGATTCATTGTTATAAATCACAGGAAGAAGACACATAATCATTTGTTATTAAACGAACAGAGAATAAATCAAACACTGAATGTAACTCTGAGAAACGCTACAAAAATGATGGGGCAGGTAATGGGAAAAACAGGCAATCTGGCAAGCACCGCGGCTCCGCGGAAAGCGCCGAACCAGCTACCGGGGCCTGGTTTGACAGAAATAACGATGATGAGTGGCTGTGTCTCCGAGTGGCAGGGGAAGTTTTCTGTGCTTACACGCCATGACCTGTATTATTGATCCCGAAGATGCAGCTGATTGGGATCGGAGTGCAAGTACCCGGGAGCAGTCACTGACGGGAAGGAGAGGAGGAAGTTCTGTATCTTCCGTTACTAAATCAATCACAATTTATGGAAAGTGAAATTAATAGTAGTCCATACCTGGTGCTGAAACGGCTGTGCGGGGGCAAGGATCCCTGTCAGCACCACCACCTGCCTCTGGCATCCTACGAGTGACTCCTTGCCTGGTGCTGGAATCCCTGTCAGCACCACCACCTGCCTCTGGCATCCTACGAGTGACTCCTTTCCTCCAGACAATGCTCCAGCTGAAGCACATCCCCTGTTATGACGGACTTTGGTGTGTTCTCATGAAGGAGGAGGCACATGGACCTCTCTTCTTCTTGAAATGGAATTCTTAGAATCATAGAATCATTTTGGTTGGAAGGGACCTTTCACACCATTGAGTCCAACCATCAACCCAGCACAGCCAAACCCACCACTGACCCATGTCCCTCAGCATCATGTCTGCCTGGCTTTTGAACACCTCCAGGGATGGTGACTCCACCACTACCCTGGACAGCCTCTTCCAAGGCTTCACAACTCTCTCAGTGAAGAAATTTTTTGTCATATCCATCCTACACCTCCCCTGGCACATCTATTTTTGACAGTGAATATAAAGAAAAGGGGCAATGAGCACTGGGGAATGGTCCGCCTGGTGCTGTGGAGCCCCTGTGGCCAGCGCAGGTGGTGGCAAGGTGTCACCGTGCTTAGGGTGTCACCATATCCTGGCACCTCTGCTGCTGGGGGGAGATGCAGCCACCCTATGCAGCCAACATGGACCATGGGGGACCCATGGCGACCCACGGACCCTAAATTCCAGTTGGGTGGCACCGCTGTGCCCAGCACTAACCCACAGGAGTCACAGCTGCTTCTCTGCCCACAAAGAAATCCTAATTTCCTCCCTCCTTCCACACATCCTGGCAGCGGAGGAGCATCTGGCCCCTCTTCTTACCGGGCCATGCAAATATGGACTAATCAACTCTTGCTACTCTTTCAGTGGACAGAGACGTGTTCAAAGCAGTGATTTTACCTTAGAATTTACATTGAATTTTTGCATAAGAAGAAGAAAATAATTAGGAATGCAAAGAAAAACGCAGCTTGATTCTGATGTGCCATTCAGGTTGCACATTCCTGGCTTGCCAGAAATCCCGTTGATTTACCTTTTAACTTCATCCAATTGCTGGAAGACCTGTCTTTAAATGTTTTCACAGGAAACAATTCTTAATATGAAATTCAGACTCATGGCAAACACCCATTTTGCTTTCAGCAATGACCAGGCTGGTGGAGCTTCATCCCCAGCCCAGGGTAGGTGTGCTGTACCTGTCCCCCCCGTTCCTCCATCTCCCCCACTTTATAATTAATTAGGGAACATTGTAGCTGCTGCCAGGATAGTGACGAGCTCCTGTTATACTGGTCCACATCTGTGTTACGCCGCTGGGCATAAACTGGAGCTGGATACGTTCCTGTCCCTTAACTAGGCACACTGCAGGATCTGTAATTTATCTGCATAAAGCTTTGATATATTATGCTACATCAAATCTAAAATCTCATTAATCAGTTACAAATCATTATGATTGAAGCTCATCAGTGGTCTAAAGATCGTTCCAAGCTGGTTGTTGGGTACAGTGGAGGTAGAATAGAGTTTTAAGTGCCAAAGTCTCCATTTGCAGAATTCTGGCATTGCTGACTTGTGCAGGAGGAGCCCTTCAGCCACCCAAGAGTCAGGTGCAAAGACAGAAAGTGGACAGAAAGTGGAGGAGGCTGGAAAACTGCTGAGAAACCAAAAAGGATGAGGTGCAGAGAGGCTGCTTGCACCCATCTCACAAGGGAGTTGAGAAGAATCTTCCTGGATAAAGCTCAAAGGCTGTCCCCACCCTCTCCTTTTGGCATTCCAGAGGTGCGAGACCAAACCCCCTGTGGGCCCACAGAGCGTGGTTTCTCCAGGAGAAGAGCTGGGGTCTGAACAGGGGGGTTAAGCCTGGGAAAAAAATCATTGTGAGATTAATCGCTGTGTCTGGGTTGTTGTTTTGCTGGTTTGATTTGTTTTGGTTTGTTGTGGGGTTTTTGTTTTGTTTTTCCAGGGCGGGGTGTGTGTGTGTGTTGGGTTTTTTTCCCATTTGTGGATCTTCTGAGCCCATTTAAAGGAAAGCAGCAGAATACAGACCTAACAAATGGCATGTTATCTTCAGGACAAGATTGCTGCCACCTTAATAGACCCTCAGAGCAAAGGAGTAGTGGAGGAAGATAAATCCGGAAGGTTATACAATGCCTTCAGAAATATTTTTTATTTCTCGTATTTAGAATGTTTTCTCACAATGCTAGAAAGCTATTAAATACAAATGTGAAGTTGCATAAGCTTCCAAGAAAAGGTTTCCCTTCCCGTCTGATAATAAATGTCCATGTGCATGTGAAATATATTTAAATTCAAATAACATTTTCAATCCAACATACAATGCCAGAGACGACATTTTAAAAAGCTACAGCATGGGAGACTAAGCAAAAATCAGATGCAGAAAAACAAACAAACAAACAAACAAACTTTGTAAAGTGACTACTGCGCAGAAAAAAAAAAAGGCTTCTGTGAACTTTTGTAACACCTAAACTTTGGGAAAAAAGACAGTTTGGGCAGGGCATTAAAATTAAATTTTTTTGATGTCCCTGTGGCCTGAGTGGTATCTTGCTGTTCTGGTGAAAGGGAAACGCTTCTTCCTGGGCTCTGGGCTGCAGCTGAGCTCCTGCTGGCAGGGCTTGAGCTCCATGACCATGAACATCCCTTCTCCTGTGGAGGAGGACCTGGGTGTCCCTCACAGCTCCTGTCACCGGCCGGGGACGTGGCAGGTGGGGCTCCCCGACAGCACTAATTGTCCTCACTCAGCCTGGAAGAGCGTGGCACTTGGTGCACTGATACGTGGCTTTTTGCCACTGTCTCCTCATCCCTGTAATAGCTTTTCTGTACTTATGTCCGAAACCTCTTTCTCTTGGTGACAGAGCCATAAATACTTTTTAGTTTTGCACATGACAATCTTACAGCTTCCCTTCTGATGCACTATTTAAAATATTGACTTAGTTACTGGGTTAGAACCTCAGTCACAGTTGTACAACTCCACTGTAATTCTCTTCTCCTCCTTTTTTCATCTGTCTTTCTATAGTGGTGTTCAATTTTCAGTTGCAAAGGTTATGAGTGCAACCACAGTATGGGTGTCATACAAAATAGAGCAATAATAACGCTTTCTACGCTGCACCGTATCGCTTCTCACAGCACATTTATCACCACAGAGCCAGAGTGCTTTCCAGAAGTGCATCAAGCCATGCAAGGAGTGCCTCTGAGGTGGCACAAGGACTTTCCGTGGCTCCTCCGAGACAGACGGGCACAGAGGAGGGAAGGAAAGCAACAGTGAGCTCCAATACAGCTTTACATTAATTTTGACAACATTAAGAGTGATGCTACCTCTTCTCATTTATTAGATTGTGGGACATTTCCAGTCACTGGGACTGAGGCCTCATCTCACTGTGCTGTAAAAGGTATTATTATTTGTGGTCATGTTAGAAAAATGTTCTTCTGCTTATTTTACCAGAACTGGGCTCATAAGTCATGAGTGTACGTGTCATTATCTGCCCACCAGCTGCTGTCCTCAGTCATCCCTCAGGCAAAATTCAATCACAGCTTCTCATGAATAAAGGATTTGGGGTCTCCTCTGTGTCAGTGCAGTTGCAGGATCCCATTAAGCAGGATGGTGGTGCTGATGTGCTCCACTCCAGCAGATTGACCGGCCAGTTAAACAGCCTTCATCTCCTCACACTGTCAGGAAAGCGACAGAGAGCACAAGATGCTAGTAATGATCTTCCACTTAGGTCACAAGTAACTTTAATAAATTATATAAAAATTACATTTTCACCCCAAAATTGAGGATGCAAATATTTAGCAATATTGTCTGAATTCAAACTCAAAGTTTTGTTCCACTTGTAAGAAATGTATTTAATTTTCCATTTAATAAAAGCACAGTGTCAGATTCAGAAGGGCTAAGGCATCTCTGAAAAATTAGTGTATCGCCAGAAGCATCGCATCCTCGTCTCATGTCTTCTCATTGCTTGACCCCAAATGAAAACATCCACCTCCAGGGAATGACCCTGACCTGGAGGTGAGGACATGCTTCTTCATGAACCTGTCTCAAGCCTTGCTGTTAAATTTACTCCGTCTCACATGGAATGAAGAAACCCTCACTGGGCCAGAGAGGTCGTAGGTCTTGGGATCAAGTCCTCTATGTCCCAAAAGGCCTCTGTGGTCGTGGCTGTGGCTCCTGGCTTGTACATGCAGCTGAGCACTGACAGCTGGCATATGAAGGCCATGAGATGCTCTGGTACATCCATTCTGGAAGTCAGAGAAAGAACCTTTATTGTGAAAGTGTGCATACAAATCAGGGTTTTAACCAGTAAGTAAAGCGTTTCATCATGATTCTGGTGTAGCAGTTATCCGGGACTCTAATTCTGTTCAAGTAGTGAAAATTTTCTTGGCAAAAGTCCCAAAGTACTCATGATTTTGTAGTGATGCTCTTACCATCTGAACACTTTGAGATGTTGCACTTTGCTTATTGCTCATTACTTGGCAATTAATCATCATCCACCAGTTCTCTTTGCTAACTTACACCAATGACTGCTCCTCCATTTTGCCCACAGGGCAGTGTGTTGTCACCATTGGTTTGGTCACAAATTTAAAGCACAGCAGCTTACGAGCTGCTCTGAAGAAAATTAACTCCATCTCAGACAGACCTAGGACATCTTCATATACGTCTGCCCAGTTAATGAGTTTTTAACCCATATCAAGTTCCAACTCCTTTTTTAATTACTGCATCACTCCAAGAAGTTATTTCACATAAAAGAAACAAAGGAATTAGAAGTAGAAAGGTGTATTAGGTCATGCAATACATCTCCCTCCCAGTGCAAAACCTGTTCCCTGGAATCCATTTCCTAGAAACGTTTTAAATAAATTCAGGTTAAATGAATTTTCAGACATACGTTCACTGAGTAGTTGCTCAGAGCTCAACATGTGAATCACAGCTGTTCGTAACAGTCAAATAGAAATAATCTTAATGCAGAATTTCTTCCTAGTTACTTGGCAAATCTTTTCTGCATTTAAGCAGTTTCCAAGTAGCTTTGAGACCAAAATGCAATGCAATTCCTAAATCTGCCCTCAGTGAATCAGGAGCCATTGAAGAAGTGGTAAAGTCTTATTTCACTATGCATCAATGTATCTCATGGTCTCGTTTTTCTTCTGAAATACAATTTCAATATGGATTACTTATAAAATAGAATGCATATGTAATTTTAAATGTGGTTGGGAGAAGTTACGTTCACACTGGGATGGTGCAGAGCGTTCACGATTCAGTGGGAACACAAAGCTGGCGTAAACACTCAATTTAACTCCTATTCAAGTTTACCATATTCTCACACAATACACCACTTTCCCTGAAATTGTAAAGAACTGATAGTTCAATTTTCTTCCTGGAACACTCATCATACCAGATGAATAGAAAATGTAATAATGCTTTGAACTTCATTTACTTTTACCCGCTTGTTTTGACTAGAAAGATTTTTTACCATAAAAATCAGGTAAACTGCAGAACCTAAAACAATAAGTGCCTAGATAAAGCATGATGCTCTTTGTTAACATTCCTGCATTAATTTGTGAATCATAAGATTTTTACATCTGATAAGTGTCTACAAATCAAGATTATTAGTCTCTTAATAGGCAAATTGAATCGGTAGCAAAGCAGTCAACAAGGGCTTTTTCTCTTTTCATTTCTTTCAAAAGTGGCAAATGACAGAATGACTAGACTATAATATACATTTATAGTAATTGCAAAATTTTCAATTCTAATCGTCTAGAAATTGGATTAAAATGTTTAAAAAAGCATGTCAAGACATCCATCAGTGGAAAATCCCATGGAACCTGTGATATATTTCATGTCTGTAGAGCATAACAGAGGCTGTTCTGCATCTCAGCCAGCTCTGCAAACAGTGTTCCCCTCGTCCCACCCCGACACTCAGCATCAGTGTCATAAGCTGCATCTCTAGGCTGTGGTTATTTCTCTGATCACCAGGTCTCCATCGTGTCCCTTATTTAGCAGATCCCTACAAGGCTTTACATGGAGTGAAGCTGAGCTTGGAGCACCCCACAGCCAGGCAGGGGCTCCAGAGCACCCGTCACTCTGAGCAGGAGAGACCAGCAAGAAAATCTGACTCAATAATGTGCTTATTCTGCAGCAAACCACTCAGTGTGAGAGTCTTTTCTTGGAGTTGGAGGAACGTTTATGTCCTTGGGCATTTTTGCTTATTTGGGGATATTGACTCTTTGGGAATATTGTGCCACTAAGCAGTAATGCTCAGAACGCATCTCCTTCCTTCCTCTCCTTGAGGTGAGATCTTGTCTGGGTCAACCATAGTTCAAGCACCAAACTGGACATAATTCACTGGAGAGTTCAATGAGGATGCTTATTAGATGATTTTACTTTGCTCAATATATGTCTTGGTAATAACAGTTCATCATCAGCCATTATAGTGTTTCCAACAGGAAACCTCTGAATATTTTACAAAGCTATCGGAAGTTGAGTTCATTCATGCCTGTTTCTTTTCTGGTGCCAGAGAATGTGCTGTACTGCACAGCATCTGTCTGTTTGTGTACAAGCTACAGGCGACGCTGCCAGTGCTGCATCTCCACGTCTGTACCAGCCAACAGGCACTGGGAACACCTATAGGTTCTCCCTGTGCCACGGGGGGTCCCGAGCATTACAGTCATAGCATCATGGAATATCTCAAGTTGGAAGAGACCCATAAGGATCATCGAGTCCACCTCTCTGCTCCTTGCAGGACAAATTACTCTACTTAATGATGGCATTACTAATTCCAATGTCTTTTTAATTACCTCTCTTGTTGTCACTGATTTTTCGCTTGTTCAGAGTCTTGTTTTTCTCTTTAATTATTTTTCCATCATTATCACTGGAGGTAAACATCTGCTGCTCTTTAATACACATCCTTTGCCCTAGGACTATGTTGCATTTTGTACTTCCCTATGTCCTTTGAGTTTTCTTTACCTACAACATCCGTTTGGGTCCTTAAAACTGAAAACACTGAACTTACTCCTTTTCAGGATTCTTTCTCTTGTTTTTGCTACTTTTTTCCCAACATAGTCACTTCTTAGAGTAAGATGTGGGAAAGTTATTTCTATTGGCATTACCTGTTCTTTCACCTTCCACATAAAGTGTTGCTTTTTCTTTTTTTTTTTTTTTTTTTTTTT